>NC_053041.3:235718224-236021254 GCF_002575655.3 Aegilops tauschii subsp. strangulata
ATGATATAAACCCCATCTTGTTATCCTCGATGGCAACAATACAATACGTGCCTTGCTGCCCCTACTGTCACTGGGAAAGGACACCGCAAGATTGAACCCAAAGCTAAGCACTTCTCCCATTGCAAGAAAGATCAATCTAGTATGCCAAACCAAACTGATAATTCGAAGAGACTTGCAAAGATAACCAATCATACATAAAAGAATTCAGAGAAGATTCAAATATTGTTCATAGATAAACTTGATCATAAACCCACAATTCATCAGTCTCAACAAACACACCGCAAAAGAAGAATACATCGAATAGATCTCCACGAGAATCGTGGAGAACTTTGTATTGAGATCCAAAGAGAGAGAAGAAGCCATCTAGCTAATAACTATGGACCCGAAGGTCTGAGGTAAACTACTCACACATCATCGGAGAGGCTATGGTGTTGATGTAGAAGCCCTACGTGATCGATGCCCCCTCCGGCGGAGCTCCGGAAAAGGCCCCAAGATGGGATCTCACGGGTACAGAAGGTTGCGGTGGTGGAATTAGGTTTTTGGCTCCGTATTTGGTAGTTTGGGGGTATGTAGGTATATATAGGAGGAAGAAGTACGTCGGTGGAGCAACGTGGGGCCCACGAGGGTGGAGGGCGTGCCCAGGGGGTAGGCGCGCCCCCTACCTCGTGCCTTCCTGGTTGATGTCTTGATGTAGGGTCCAAGTCCTCTGGATCACGTTCGTTCTGAAAATCACGTTCCCGAAGGTTTCATTCCGTTTGGACTCCGTTTGATATTCTTTTTCTGCGAAACTCTGAAATAGGCAAAAAAAGCAATTCTGGGTTGGGCCTCCGGTTAATAGGTTAGTCCCAAAAATAATATAAAAGTGTATAATAAAGCCCATTAATGTCCAAAACAGAATATAATATAGCATGGAACAATAAAAAATTATAGATACGTTGGAGGCGTATCAAGCATCCCCAAGCTTAATTCCTGCTCGTCCTCGAGTAGGTAAATGATAAAAATAGAATTTTTGATGTGGAATGCTACTTGGCATAATTTCAATGTAATTCTCTTAATTGTGGTATGAATATTCAGATCCGAAAGATTCAAGATAAAAGTTTAATATTGACATAAAAATAATAATACTTCAAGCATACTAACTAAGCAATTATGTCCTCTCAAAATAACATGGCCAAAGAAAGTTCATCCCTACAAAATCATATAGTTTAGTCATGCTCCATTTTCGTCACACAAGAATGCTCTCATCATGCACAACCCCGATGACAAGCCAAGAAATTGTTTCATACTTTAGTAATCTCAAACTTCTTCAACCTTCACGCAATACATGAGCGTGAGCCATGGATATAGCACTATGGGTGGAATAGAATATAATGACGGGGGTTATGTGGAGAAGACAAAAAAGGAGAAAGTCTCACATCAACGCGGCTAATCAATGAGCTATGGAGATGCCCATCGATTGATGTTAATGCAAGGAGTAGGGATTGCCATGCAACGGATGCACTAGAGCTATAAATGCATGAAAGCTCAACAAAAGAAACTAAGTGGGTGTGCATCCAACTTGCTTGCTCACAAAGACCTAGGGCATTTGAGGAAGCCCATTGTTGGAATATACAAGCCAAGTTCTATAATGAAAAATTCCCACTAGTATATGAAAGTGACAAAACAAGAGACTCTCTATCATGAAGATCATGGTGCTACTTTGAAGCACAAGTGTGGAAATAGGATAGTAGCATTGTCCCCCCCTTTTTTGGGCCTTCTTTTTTTGGCCTTTCTCTCTCTTTTTTTATTGGGACAATGCTCTATGAATGATGATCATCACACTTATATTTATTTACAACTCAATGATTACAACTCGATACTAGAACAAAGTATGACTCTATATGAATGCCTTCGGCGGTATACCGGGATAGCAATGAATCAAGAGTGACATGTATGAAAAAATTATGAACGGCGGCTTTGCCACAAATACGATGTCAACTACATGATCATGCAAAGCAATATGACAATGATGAACGTGTCATGATAAACGGAACGGTGGAAAGTTGCATGGCAATATATCTCGGAATGGCTATGGAAATGCCATAATAGGTAGGTATGGTGGCTGTTTTGAGGAGGATATAAGGAGGTTTATGTGTGAAAGAGCGTATCATATCACGGGGTTTGAATGCACCGGCGAAGTTTGCACCAACTCTCAATGTGAGAAACGGCAATGCACGGTACCGAAGAGGCTAGCAATGATGGAAGGGTAAGAGTGCGTATAATCCATGGACTCAACATTAGTCATAAAGAACTCACATACTTATTGCAAAAATCTACAAGTCATCAAAAACCAAGCACTACGCGCATGCTCCTAGGGGGATAGATTGGTAGGAAAATACCATCGCTCGTCCCCGACCGCCACTCATAAGGAGGACAATCAAAGAACACCTCATGTTTCAAATTTGTTACATAACGTTTACCATACGTGCATGCTATGGGACTTGCAAATTTCAAAACAAGTATTTCTCAAATTCACAACTACTCAACTAGCACAACTTTAATATCACTACCTCCATATCTCAAAACAATCATCAAGCATCAAACTTCTCTTAGCATTCAGCACACTCATAAGAAAGTTTTTTTTTACTAGTCTCGAATACCTAACATATTAGGATTAATTTCCCAATTTAAGCAAATTACCATGCTGTTTAAGACTCTCAAAATAATATAAGTGAAGCACATAGAGTATTCTAATAAATTCTGAATCATGTGTGTCTCTCTCAAAAGGTGTGTACAGCAAATATGATTGTGGTAAACTAAAAAGCAAAGACTCAAATCATACAAGACGCTCCAAGCAAAACACATATCATGTGGTGAATAAAAATATAGCTCCAAGTAAAGTTACCGATGGAAGTAGACGAAAGAGGGGATGCCTTCCGGGGCATCCCCAAGCTTTAGCTTTTTGGTGTCCTTAGATTATCTTGGCGTGCCATGGGCATCCCCAAGATTAGGCTCTTGCCACTCCTTGTTCCATAATCCATCAAATCTTTTACCCAAAACTTGAGAACTTCACAACACAAAACTTAACAGAAAATCTCGTGAGCTCCGTTAGCGAAAGAAAATAAAACACCACTTCAAGGTACTGTAATGAACTCATTCTTTATTTATATTGGTGTTAAACCTACTGTATTCCAACTTCTCTATGGTTTATAAACTATTTTACTAGCCATAGATTCATCAAAATAAGCAAACAACACACGAAAAACAGAGTCTGTCAAAAACAGAACAGTCTGTAGTAATCTGTAACTAACGCAAAC
This sequence comes from Aegilops tauschii subsp. strangulata, assembly GCF_002575655.3. Classification (NCBI taxonomy): domain Eukaryota; kingdom Viridiplantae; phylum Streptophyta; class Magnoliopsida; order Poales; family Poaceae; genus Aegilops; species Aegilops tauschii. The sequence continues at coordinate 235,721,521 of NC_053041.3, forward strand.
TTCTGGAACTCCAAAAATTCAGCCAAAATTGGACGACCTAGATGATTTGTTTACTGATCAGCAGCAATTAGAATCAATATTTTATCACGTTATGGTGATTTTTAACAATTATTTTCGTGAACAGAAAGTTTCTGAAATTTTCAGCAAGATCAAATAACTATCATCCAAGAAGATCCTATAGGTTTAACTTGGCACAAACACTAATTAAAACATAAAAAAACATCTAACCAGAGGCTAGATCAAATATTTATTCCTAAACAGAAGCAAAAAGTAAAAAACTAAAAATAAAATTGGGTTGCCTCCCAACAAGCGCTATCGTTTAACGCCCTTAGCTAGGCATAATAGCAATCATAGATCTAGGTATTGCCATCTTTCGTGGGCAATTCTTCAATGAGACATCTATCATCCTTAGGAGTTTCTTTCTTTCTATTAGTTATCAAACTTCTAGGCACATAACCGAAAAATTCATTTGTAGCAAATGGTTCCTTAATGATAGCAAAAAAATTGGGATGAATACTTATAGATTTGAGATCCGCAGTTTCCTTACTAGAGGATTCACCCTTATTTTTAGGAACATACATAAGCTTGGCAATTTTAGTTGGAGGACTTGGAGTATTCTTTACGGAAGAAAAGGCAGTTCCCAAGTTGGTAATGATACCCTCAAGTTTATCGATTCTAGTGGAATCTTGATTTATTCTTTCATTAACTATGGGTTTCTTCTCCTTAATATTTTTCAAAGTGACTCCTACTTTAGATCCATATTGGGTAATTTGGTTGTGGATCTTTTTATCCAAATTTTCAATTAACTCTACGTTAGCAACTTTATTTTCAATAATTTCAAGTCTTTGCATTACATGCTCCAAAGTTAACATAGTCATTAACCAAAAGAGGTGGTGAGCCAAACAAATCTATCATAACATTATAAGAATCAAAAGTATGGCTACCCAAGAAATTCCCTCCGGTAACGGTATCAAGGATATATCTGTACCAAGGAGTAGCACCTACATAAAAATTGCGGAGAAGAACGGAAGTAGATTGCTTCCTGGTAGATCTATTTTGAGCATTGCAAATTCTATACCAAGCGTCATTTAGATTTTCTCCCTCCCTTTGCTTAAAATTAAGAACTTCATTCTCGGGAGACAACGGAGAAGATAGGGGACTAGCCATAATGACAAGCAAGCGAAAAAGAGGCAAACGAAAAAGAGAGGGCGAATAAAACGGCAAGGGTGAGGTGGGGGAGAAGAAAACGAGAGGCAAATGGCAAATAATGTAATGCGGGAGATAAGTGTTTGTGATGGGTACTTGGTATGTTGACTTTTGCGTAGACTCCCCGGCAACGGCGCCAGAAATCCTTCTTGCTACCTCTTGAGCACTACGTTGGTTTTCCCTTGAAGAGGAAAGAGTGATGCAGTAAAGCAGCGGAAGTATTTCCCTCAGTTTTTGAGAACCAAGGTATCAATCCAGTAGAAGGCCACGCACGAGTCCCTCGCACCTACACAAACAAATAAATCCTCGCAACCAATGCAATAAAGGGGTTGTCAATCCCTTCACGGTCACTTACGAGAGTGAGATCTGATAGATATGATAAGATAAGATTTTTGGTATTTTTATGATAAAGATGCAAAGTAAAATAAAATGCAATAAAATAGCTAAGTGTTGGAAGATTAATATGATGGAAGATAGACCCGGGGGCCATAGGTTTCACTAGTGGCTTCTCTCGAGAGCATAAGTATTACGGTGGGTGAACAAATTACTGTTGAGCAATTGACAGAATTGAGCATAGTTATGAGAATATCTAGGTATGATCATGTATATAGACATCACGTCCGCGACAAGTAGACCGACTCCTGCCTGCATCTACTACTATTACTCCACACATCGACCGCTATCCAGCATACATCTAGAGATTAAGTTCATAAGAACAAAGTAATGCTTTAAGTAAGATAACATGATGTAGAGGGATAAACTCATGCAATATGATATAAACCCCATCTTGTTATCCTCGATGGCAACAATACAATACGTGCCTTGCTGCCCCTACTGTCACTGGGAAAGGACACCGCAAGATTGAACCCAAAGCTAAGCACTTCTCCCATTGCAAGAAAGATCAATCTAGTAGGCCAAACCAAACTGATAATTCGAAGAGACTTGCGAAGATAACCAATCATACATAAAAGAATTCAGAGAAGATTCAAATATTGTTCATAGATAAACTTGATCATAAACCCACAATTCATCGGTCTCAACAAACACATCGCAAAAGAAGATTACATCGATTAGATCTCCACGAGAATCGTGGAGAACTTTGTATTGAGATCCAAAGAGAGAGAAGAAGCCATCTAGCTAATAACTATGGACCCGAAGGTCTGAGGTAAACTACTCACACATCATCGGAGAGGCTATGGTGTTGATGTAGAAGCCCTCTGTGATCGATGCCCCCTCCGGCGGAGCTCCGGAAAAGGCCCCAAGATGGATCTCACGGGTACAGAAGGTTGCGGCGGTGGAATTAGGTTTTTCGCTCCGTATCTGGTAGTTTGGGGGTACGTAGGTATATATAGGAGGAAGAAGTACGTCGGTGGACCAACGTGGGGCCCACGAGGGTGGAGGGCGCGCCCAGGGGGGTAGGCGCGCCCTTCTACCTCGTGCCTTCCTGGTTGAAGTCTTGACGTAGGGTCCAAGTCCTCTGGATCACGTTCGTTCCGAAAATCACGTTCCCGAAGGTTTCATTCCGTTTGGACTCTGTTTGATATTATTTTTCTGTGAAACTCTGAAATAGGCAAAAAACAGCAATTCTGGGCTGGGCCTCCGGTTAATAGGTTAGTCCCAAAAATAATATAAAAGTGTATAATAAAGCCCATTAATGTCCAAAACAGAATATAATATAGCATGGAACAATAAAAAATTATAGATACGTTGAAGACATATCACCCGTCCCGTCCGTCGCCGCTCTGCCTCGCTTCAACACGCGCCCAGGCCAGCAATGTGTGCAGCGCCATGTAGGCAGGCAGGCTGCTGAGGTGGCGTGGTGGCAGGGCCTTCGTGAAGATCTGCTTGCCACCACGCAGGTGCTTGCTGAGTTGGTCTGGAAGCCGCATGTTGCCATGCAGGTGCCTGCCCAGCTGGTTGGGCCGGCAGCTGCATGCGAACGGCGGCGGAGTCTTGGTTGACGTGGGCCTGGCTGTGGCCTCGCTTATGCCCTCGGCAAGGGTCTTGCCGGGGGCCCGGCAAGGGTCTTGTCGTGGTGTTGCAGTCGTCCCCGACAAGGCGTTTGCCGGGGGTCTTGTGGATTTCCTTGGCTAGGATCCCGCCGAGGTTCGCCGTCTTCTGGTCCTCATCTGATCCTGTGTATTTATGATCTTGACAAAGATCTGCATGCCACCACAGAGGTGCCTCCCGAGCCCTGGGTCCAATGTAGTTGTTGGCGGCGTTTGGAACCCTTGGGCTCAAGGGTGGCTCGCCCTACTGGTGTTGGGCAAGCTGCCCCGGCAAGGCTCTTGCCGGGGCCGCGGAGGCCGCCCCGGCAAGGGTCTTGCCGGGGCCGCGGAGGCCGCCCCGGCAAGGGTCTTGCCGGGGGCTCCACCTCGCCCCTTTGCTCTTTTATGCTTCTGGTCCTTGCGTCGCCTTGTTTGTCTTGTGCTTCAGTTCCCCTCCGGCTTCCCTCCTCTGCCTTGTTAAGTGTGGCCGCTGGCGCGGCTCTGACTGCCCGTGCACAAGTAAAGGGGTTAAAAGGAGAGCCCCTACTTTTGTACACCGACAACATGCATATAAAACATCCAAGATGGATAATATAATAGCATGGAACAATTAAAAATTATAGATACGTTGGAGACCCTGTGAAGCTAGCTAGGATGTTGGAGATATAATCTTGGTTTGACAACAAGGACCAACTAGCGGCGACGGCGACATCCATGGCCAAATATCTGCAACAGAGCAAAAAGGCGGCGATACTCCCGAAGGGAGTCACGCCGGAGTACATAGAGCTGCTCCTCTGGGCCATGGAGAAAACAGATTCATCGAATCCGGTCGTGAGGCAGCGGTGGTGGGAGTATCGATCCCAGATGGAGCATCCACCAGAGATTGAAGGATCGAGCATCTACACGGTGCCGTTTGTGAGGGTGCCGTGCCAGAGCGAGCCGGTGGAGTCTTCGTCGACCGAACCCAACTACAAGAGGAGAAAAGCAGTTGGCCCGATGACACTTCCCCGCCATCCTCTCCCTCGCCATTCACATTGTCAGGAGGAGCTTAGGGTTGTCATTATTTCCAGGTTGTGAATTGTGTTTTGTGTTGTGTATTTTGAGAGTACTTTCAGATATGAATGTCTTTTTAATTTCAGATTTGCAGTATTGAGCATATGAAGTATTTTATGAATTCTAGAGATCTATTTTTAGCACTTAAAAAAATGTAGTTTCATAGGAGTATAAAAGTGCACACAATGTGATTCTCAGAGAAGAAACTGCAAGTTTCAGTTTCAGATAAGAAACTACAAGTTTAGTTTCAGATAAGAGACTACAAGTTTCAGAGGCAGAGCATTTATATTAACACGCCCTTTTCAAACAGGGATAACATCATGTTGGAAGTTTTATTCATGGTCGAAAATGGAACTACCAGCCAGTTAACATCATGTTGATCAACATTCATGCATAGCACAGCTTCATATGATGCACAATCAAAAAGATATGCTATTTTCAAAATGCCCACACAATGTCGAGTGTGCGAAAAACAGAGAAAACGAGGGTCGAAGTTTTGGCAAGTGTTGGACGTGGTGTGCGTAGATGACAATGGGGACCCACATGTCGATATTTTCCCTGCATCGGGTGGAATCGAACCCGGGCGGAACAGCGGTCGGGTAGTGTCACTTGGCCACTGGGCTAGTTGATATGTCTCCAACGTATCTATAATTTATGAAGTATTCATGCGATTATATATTCTGTTTTGGATGTTTAATGGGCTTTATTATACACTTTTATATTATTTTTGGGACTAACCTATTAACCGGAGGCCCAGCCCAAAATGTTGTTTTCTTGCCTATTTCAGTGTTTCGAAGAAAAGGAATATCAAATGGAGTCCAAACGGAATGAAACCTTCAGGAGAGTTATTTTTGGAATGGAAGCAATCCAGGAGACTTGGAGTAGACGTCAGGGAAGCTTCGAGGAAGCCACGGGGCAGGGAGGCGCGCCCTACCCCCCTGGGCGTGCCCCCCACCCTCGTGGGCCCCTCGTGGCTCCCCTGACCGACTTCTTTCGCCTATATATATCCATATACCCTAAAAACATCGGGGAACAGAATAGATCGGGAGTTCTGCCGCCGCAAGCCTCTCTAGCCACAAAAAACCAATCGGGACCCTGTTCCGGCACCCTGCCGGAGGGGGGAACCCTCACCGGTGGCCACCTTCATCATCCCGGCGCTCTCCATGACGAGGAGGGAGTAGTTCACTCTCGGGGCTGAGGGTATGTACCAGTAGCTATGTGTTTGATCTCTCTCTCTCTCGTGTTCTTGAGGTGGTATGATCTTGATGTATCGCGAGCTTTGCTATTATAGTTGGATCTTATGATGTTTCTCCCCCTCTACTCTCTTGTAATGGATTGAGTTTTCCCTTTGAAGTTATCTTATCGGATTGAGTCTTTAAGGATTTGAGAACACTTGATGTATGTCTTGCATGTGCTTATCTGTGGTGACAATGGGATATTCACGTGATCTACTTGATGTATGTTTTGGTGATCAATTGCGGGTTCCGTAACATTGTGAACTTATGCATAGGGGTTGGCACACGTTTTCGTCTTGATTCTCCGGTAGAAACTTTGGGGCACTCTTTGAAGTTCTTTGTGTTGGTTGAATAGATGAGTCTGAGATTGTGTGACGCATATCGTATAATCATACCCACGGATACTTGAGGTGACATTGGAGTATCTAGGTGACATTAGGGTTTTGGTTGATTTGTGTCTTAAGGTGTTATTCTAGTACGAACTCTTGAATAGATCGATCCGAAAGAATAACTTTTAGGTGGTTTCGTACCCTACAATAATCTCTTCGTTTGTTCTCCGCTATTAGTGACTTTGGAGTGACTCTTTGTTGCATGTTGAGGGATTGTTATATGATCCAATTATGTTATTATTGGTGAGAGAACTTGCACTAGTGAAAGTATGAACCCTAGGCCTTGTTTCCTAGCATTGCAATACCGTTTACGCTCACTTTTATCATTAGTTACCTTGCTGTTTTTATATTTTCAGATTACAAAAACCTATATCTACCATCCATATTGCACTTGTATCACCATCTCTTCGCCGAACTAGTGCACCTATACAATTTACCATTGTATTGGGTGTGTTGGGGACACAAGAGACTCTTTGTTATTTGGTTGCGGGGTTGTTTGGGAGAGACCATCTTCATCCTACGCCTCCCACGGATTGATAAACCTTAGGTCATCTACTTGAGGGAAATTTGCTACTGTCCTACAAACCTCTGCACTTGGAGGCCCAACAACATCTACAAGAAGAAGGTTGCGTAGTAGACATCAAGCTCTTTTCTGGCGCCATTGCCGGGGAGGTGAGTGCTTGAAGGTATATCTTGGAATTGAGTTTGCCTCATACGCTTCATCTTTTTAATATCTTTCGTGAGAATGATGGAAAGGAAAATTGTGCTCAAGTGCTAGAAGAAGAAGTATATAAAATGTTTGGCACTAAATCTTTGAATGATGAGCATGATTGCAATGTTGTTAGTATGAACTCTTAGAATATCCATGGTACTAATGATGATTGCACTAGTCATGATGAAAATGTCTCTTATAAGCATGTCAACTTTTGTGGAGTGCATAGAGTTTGCAAGTACACACCAAATAGGGAAGATAGATTTTGCAAGAGGCATAAGTATTTAGAAACCAAATGGTTGCAAGAAAGGCTAGATGTTTGTGCTGAAAATTTAAAATATCTTTGCCACGCTTGTGAACTTTGCAATGAACATGGTCATTTAAATCTCCAATGCAAATTGTTTCATGATCGAATCGTGTCCAAAAATTGTGATGACTTGATTTCCCTTGCACATCATAATGAACTTAGTTTGCTTTTGGGTTATGAAGAAATGAAACGTATAACTAAGCATATTCCAGTATATAACCTTGAGAAATTCCTCGATATTGATCTAGAAGAAATTTTTATGTATTGTGCGGTGAATTGCATTGAAAATCCTTATATTTCCAATTACATAAAGAAGAGAAAGCAAATAGAAGATGAAGAGAATACTAATGAAAGGGAAGAGACTTCCCAATATCCTTCTATTATTTCTTATGATGAATCGGGTAAAGAGGAGGAGCCTTCTATTCAACCAATCTCATCAATAAGGAGCTCAAAAAAGAGGGTTAAACCCACACATGATGTGAAGAAGAAAAAGAAAGGACGGAGAAGAAAAGGTAGAAAGGTATCCCTCCCAAATGATGTTGCTCCTATTACTCATTGTGATGATGATAATTGCTATACTATTGGTGCTATCCATACTATTAATGATGAGAGTGATTATGCTTATGATATGAAAAGGCCCAAGCTTGGGGATGTTATGTTCGATGAGAATGACATGTTTGAGAATATATTTGCTGCAATTAATGTTTGTCCCAAGCTTGGGGATGCTATGTTTAATGAAGATGATATTCTTAGCCTCTCAAGTTTTGATGAGCAAATTTGTTATGATGATAGCATGCCTCCTACTTATGATGTTTATATTGATGAAAGTGGGTTTGGAAGAGTGTCAACTTTAGGAAGTAATGATCCCACTATTTTGGAGGGTGTTGAATCTTATTGTGACAATTATGAAAGTGGATTTGGAGAGGTCATGATTTTATTTAGTAATGATTCCACTATCTTGGAAGAGGTTTCAATTGATTATGATGAGAACAAAGTTGCTACTTAGGATGATTATTGTCATGACACTTATGCTATAAAAAGTAGCGATGATTATATTTATAAAACTTGGCATGATTATGATTACCCTTTTTCTGGACATTACTCTTTTAATGTGGAAACAATTTATAGTATTCGGGTTTCTTATGATACTCCCACTATTCCGAATGAGAATAAATTTGCTTATGTGGAGAGTAGTAAAATTTCTATACAAGTAGATCATGAAAAGAATGCCTTATGTGCTGGTTATATTGTTGAATTCATTCATGATGCTACTGAAAATTATTATGAGGGAGGAATATATGCTTGTAGGAGTTGCAATGATATCAAGTTTCCTCTCTATGTGCTTAAAGTTTTGAAGTTATGCTTGTTTTGTCTTCCTATGATAGTTGATTATTGTTCCCATAAGTTGTTTGCTCACAAAATCCCTATGCGTAGGAAGTGGGTTAGACTTAAATGTGCTAGTCATATTCTTCATGATGCCCTCTTTATGTTTCAATTCTTATCTTTTATGTGAGCATCATTGAAATCATCATGCCTAGCTAGGGGCATTAAACGTTAGCGCTTGTTGGGAGGCAACCTAATTTTATTTTTGTTCCTTGATTTTTGTTCCTGTTTAGTAATAAATAAATAAATAATCTATCCTCTGGTTATATGTTGTTTTATGTTTTAATTAGTGTTTGTGCCAAGTAAGACCTATAGGATCTTCTTGGATGATAATTATTTGATCTTGCTGAAAAAGACAGAAACTTTCTTCTCACAAAAACAATTGTTAAAAATCACCAGAAAGTGATAAAATACTGATTCCAATTGCAGTAGATCAATAATCAAATTATCTAGGTCTTCCTATTTTGGCAGATTTTTCTGAGTTCCAGAAGTTTGCGTTTGATACAGATTACTATAGACTGTTCTGTTTTTGACAGATTCTGTTTTCTATGTGTTGTTTGCTTATTTTGATGAATCTATGAGTAGTATCGGAGGGTATGAACCATAGAGAAGTTGGAATACAGTAGATATTACACCAATATGAATTTAGAATGCGTCCACAACAGTACCTAAGTGGTGATTTATTTTTTTATACTAACGGGGCTTACGAGTTTTCTGTTGAGTTTTGTGTTATGAAGTTTTCAAGTTTTGGGTAAAGACTCGATGGACTATGGAATAAGGAGTGGCAAGAGACTAAGCTTGGGGATGTCCAAGGCACCCCAAGGTAATATTCAAGGACAACCAAGAGCCTAAGCTTGGGGATGCCCCGGATGGCATCCCCTCTTTCGTCTTCGTTCATCGGTAACTTTACTTGGAGCTATATTTTTATTCACCACATGATATGTGTTTTGCTTGGAGCATCAATTTATTTTGTTAGTATTTGCTTGCTGTTATTTAGAATAATGGTTTGCATCTCTAGTTTCAATAAAAGTGGCATTGATAGCCTTTACTGTGCCTATTTTACAAGTCTTCATGTTGCTGTTTGAAAACAGAAAGTTTACCGCTGTTGCAACAATTCCCTAGAAAAGTAAGAATGTGATAAAATGTTGAAACCTTTTGCATAATAAGATCTGATAAATTTACTACAGTGGGAATTTTCTTTCATAATTTTTGGAGCTAGGAAAGTATGGATCTTGCTGCATTCTTTACAGACTGTCCTGTTTAGGCAGATTGCTGTTATGTTTGCATTGTTTGCATATGTTTGCTTCTTTAATAATTCTATTTGAGGATAGGACTATTAAATATGCAGAGGCATTTAGTATGCAATGTCGGATAATAATTTTAGTGATTTGCTACAGTAGAGTATGATAAGGTTTTTGCATTGGTTTATACTAACTTATCTCACAAGTCCTTGTTGAGTTTTGTGTGGATGCAGCTTTTGAGATTTAGGGAGGCCGTGATATGCGAGGAATTAAGGAGACACAAAAGCTCAAGCTTGGGGATGCCCAAGGCATCCCAAGATAATATTTCAAGAATTCTCAAGCGTCTAAGCTTGGGGATGCCCCAGTTGGCATCCCACCTTTCTTCTTCGACAACTAACGGTTAGTATCGGTTGATCCTAAGTTTTTGCTTCTTCACGTGATGTTTGCTATTCTTAGAATATCATTTTATTTTGTTTTGCTTGTTATTTGAATAAAATATCAAGATCTGAAATTCTTAAATGAGAGAGAGTCTTCACATAGCTACATAATTATTTAACTACTCATTGATCTTCACTTATATCTTTTTGGAGTAGTTTGTCATTTACTCGCGTGCTTCACATTTATCCTATGAGTAAATGGTTGAATGAATTGAATATCATAAATCTGAAATTATATATGTTTCATATGCTTATCCCATGGGGAGCAATGACTTCACATATAAGAAGTAGAGGTGGTAAATTTATTGAAGGTTAGCAAACATTGTATTGGTCACTTGAACAATTCATGAAAGAATATTCAGGGAAGAGAGATTGCACATATAAATATACTATCTTGGACATCTTTTGTAATTGGGAGCACTCATTAAAATATGACATGCTAAAAGGTTGATGTTGGACAAGGAAGACAACGTAATGGGTTATGTTTTCTTATATCCGAAATAAAGTATATTGTCATGGATTATTCAACATGCTGAGCTTGCCTTTCCCCCTCATGCTAGCCAAATTCTTTGCACCAAGTAGAGATACTACTTGTGCTTCCAAACATCCCTTAAACCAGTATTGCCATGAGAGTCCACCATACCTACCTATGGATTGAGTAAGATCCTTCAAGTAAGTAGCCATCGGTGCATGCAATAAAAATTGCTCTCTAAATATGTATGATCTATTACTATGGAGAAAATAAGCTTTATACGATCTTGTGATGTGGAAGCAATAAAAGCGACGGACTGCATAATAAAGGTCCCTATCACAAGTGGCAATATAAAGTGACGTTCTTTCGCATTAAGATTTTGTGCATCCAACTATAAAAGCGCATGACAACCTCTGCTTCCCTCTGCGAAGGGCCTATCTTTTATTCTTGTCTTATACCTTATGCAAGAGTCATGGTGATCTTCACCTTTCCTTTTTACATTTCATCCTTTGGCAAGCACTTGTGTTGGAAAGATCCTGATATATATATCCAATTGGATGTAAGGCATCATGAACTATTATTGTTGACATTACCATTGAGGTAAAAGGTTGGGAGGCGAATCTATAAGCCCCTACCTTTCTCTGTGTGAGTGTTAGCAATTGAAGACTAAATGATAGTTGAGTATGTGAAGTTTGCTGAATCAAAGCTCTGACATAGACTCTTCCTGAAAATAAGATGAATTGTAATTATTTGATGACTAATAACACGATTTGTTAGTTTTCAAGAAAGTTTATGATCTATACTTTAACATGTGAACAGTTTGTTACTTGATCATGAAAAGTTTTATGAGATGAGCTACTGTTATGACATATGATGATGCTAGAAAAGGTGATTCAAATTATCATTGATCAAACTTGTGCACCTGCTAGCATTCACACTTCATAAATTATTTCTTTTATCATTTACCTACTCGAGGACGAGCAGGAATTAAGCTTGGGGATGCTGATACGTCTCCAACGTATCTATAATTTATGAAGTACTCATGCTATTATATATCTGTTTTGGATGTTTAATGGGCTTTATTATACACTTTTATATTATTTTTGGGACTAACCTATTAATCGGAGGCCCAGCCCAAAATGTTGTTTTCTTGCCTATTTCAGTGTTTCGAAGAAAAGGAATATCAAACGGAGTCCAAACGGAATGAAACCTTCGGGAGAGTTATTTTTGGAACAGAAGCAATCCAGGAGACTTGGAGTAGACGTCAGGGAATCTTCAAGGAAGCCACGAGGCAGGGAGGCACGCCCTACCCCCTGGGCGCGCCTGTCGGCATTATGGGAACGGGGGTCCCCAGACTTGCCTACCTGTGGCCCATGGCGTGGCTATGCTAGCAGGCCTGTACGGCCCATCTTCATCAACAAGGCATTCAAGACCCTCGCGAGGGGCCAAGCCTCGCGAGGCGGGCAACACAAGACCTCCTCAGGAGCAGCCTCACCAGGTTGGCTCGCGAGGAGCGGAGAGATCAAGGCAGGGCAAACCTCGTGAGGTTCTCGTGACGTGAACCATGACGATCAAGATCAGGCGGGCGCCAGCGCACAGTGTCCTTGTTTCCCCTTTGGTGCTAAGGGAGCGAGCATAGGCGCGGAGTACCGAGGCATCAAGCAAAGGTTTCCATATCAGTGCAACAAGACCAAGACCAGCAGGATGCCAAGACGGAGGTCACCATGGAGCCGAAGGCGGCGTCACCACGAGAGCCTTTTGCAGGCGAAGACTACTTTTGTCAGGATAAGCTGTACTAGCTGTCCCCTTTCAAATTGGCCATTGTTGGCTCCCTTCCCGCTCGATATTTGGGAAGAGGACCAGGGCCTATATAAATAGGACTAGCCACCACAGTAAGGGGCAACGGGATCGGATCTTGAGACAACCCTTAGCCACTCACCGAGCACAAGAACACCTCAACCTCAGGAGGCTGTTCTTCCCCTTGTAATGTTCATCATCAGCCCAAGAGGCAATCCACCACCACCAAACTGGAGTAGGGTATTACACCACAATGGTGGCCCGAACCAGTATAAATCTTGTGTCTTTTGTGTTGTGAGTTCGTCAAGTTTGTCTGCGAGATCTTAGCAAACCTAGGGCGTGGATCGGTAGGAGGGAAAGAACTTCGCGCGCAACCCAGAGTTCGAACCTTAAGGGTTTTGCCGGAACCCGTGATCCGACATTTGGTGCGCCAGGTAGGGGTGCGCCGTAGCTTTCCTTCCGTCGATATGCGCTCCGTCGCCGCCGCACCCCGCCCGCATGGCAGGCGCCTCGCTCCCAGCTCCGACGGCAGGCGCTGATGACGGGGCCAGGGGGCTCCGAGCCCTGGCCCCCGCCTTGCGGCAGGTGCAATGGCCGCCCAAGTTCAAGCCGGAGATGCCGCCGCGCTACGTCGGCTTTCCTGCTGGCATATGAGGAAGCCGTCCTCGAAGCCGGGGGTGACGACAAGGTCATGGCCAACTGGCTTCCCATGGCCCTCGCCGGCGCGCCGCGCGCCTGGCTGCTCAACCTCCCTGGATCCACAGTGGCGTCTTGGGAGGAGCTACGCGGTCTCTTCACTGCACGCTACGCGGTGCCAGCGCACTTCGTGGTCGCGGCCCTGTTAGGCGGTTCTCAAGCACCACCTTCAGATTGCCATATCAAGCCATTCCTTCGCCAGATCAGCGCCGCTTCCAAGCGCTCGGGGGCTCCGCCAGGCTGGGCTGCGCCCAAGGCCGACCTCCCTTCAGCTCAGAAGACCACCCCGTCACCACCGCTGGCTTGGGCAGGCTTCCGATGCTCTGCACGCCCACCATCTGCAACATAGCCGTCACCAAGACTCTCATCGACGGTGGCGCCGGCCTCAACTTGCTCTCAGTGGAGGCCTTCAGCCTTCTTCACATGTCACTCGAGCGGCTCAGCCTCAGCAAGCCTTTCTCAGGAGTTGGTGGCGGCGCCACCCGTTCCCTGGGGCAGATCCGCCTCCCTGTCACCTTCGGCACACGCGACAACTACCGCACCGAGCTGGTCGACTTCGACATCGCCCGCATCGGCCTCCCGTACAACGCCATCCTCGGGTACCCAGCTCTGGCCTAGTTCATGGCAGCGACTCATCTGGCCTACAACCTCATGAAGATGCCTGGAAGCAAAGGCGTCCTCACCGTCAAGGGGGACGCCAAGGAGGCCCTGGCGGTGCTCAAGCTCGCCCTCAAGACCGCCGCGGCGGTGCAGCCCGCCGATGCGGGCACCCCCGAGGCCAAGGGAGCCGCACCAACCAAGAAGAAGCAGTGTTCACCCAAGACAAGGCAGAAACCAACCAGGTGCCGGTCAACGAGGACGGGTCCTCAGGAGCCACCTTTACCATAGGTGCCGGCCTCGACCCAAGCCAAGAGGAAGCGTTGGTGAAGTTCTTGCACGCAAACAAAGATATATTCGCATGGGATCCCAACCATCTGGTGGGGGTCCCGAGAGAGGTGATTCAGCATCACTTAAGGGTATGTCCCAATGTGCGCCCCGTGAAGCAGCGGGCGAGACGGCAGTCCACGGAGAAGCAGGCCTTCATCGTCCAAGAGACCCGCAAGTTGGAGGCAGCGGGTGCCATTCGCGAGGTTCGGTACCCCGAATGGCTGGCGAACCCCGTCGTAGTGCCGAAGAAAGGCGGGAAGGAGCGAATGTGCGTCGACTTCACCAACCTCAACAAGGCCTGCCCCCAAGATCCGTTCCCGCTTCCATGCATCGACCAGATCGTTGACTCCACCGCCGAGTGCGACCTGCTGTGCTTCTTGGATGCGTTCTCAGGGTATCACCAGATCAAGATGGCGGTAGAAGATGTAGAGAAGACAACCTTCCTGACCCCGTGTGGTACACCTGCATGCCCTTCGGACTACGCAACGCGGGCACGACCTTTCAGCGGCTGATGCACATCGCCTTGGGGCGGCAGCTCGGGAGAAACACGGAGGCCTACGTCGACGACATTGTGGTGAAGTCTCGGGAGGCAAGGACCTTGATCCAAGACCTGGAGGAGACCTTCGCAAGCCTGCGCCAGGTGAACTTGCGGCTTAACCCGGAGAAGTGCGTGTTCGGTGTCCCTTCCGATAAGCTGCTGGGATTCCTCGTGTCCCACAGAGGGATTGAGGCGAACCCAGAGAAGATCAAGGCCATTGAGGACATGAGCCCACCGCAGACCCTCAAGGAAATGCAGAAGCTGGCTGGTCGGGTAACTGCGTTGGGACGCTTCATCTCCAAGCTGGGAGAGCGTGCCCTACCCTTCTTCAAGCTGATGAAGAAGAAGGGCCCATTCGAGTGGACCCCGGAGGCCGACCGAGCTTTTCAAGACCTCAAGAGATACCTGACCAGCCCTCCGGTGATGTGGCGCCGCGACCTCTCGAGCCCCTAGTACTCTACCTTGCCGCCACCCCGTACTCCGCCAGCGCGACGCTGGTGGCGGTTCCGAAAGAGCACCAGGCCAAGGGCGCGTCGCGCCAAGCTACGCCACCAGCCGAAGTCATGCAAGATCAGGAAGGCATCGCAAGAGCCTTAGCAGCATCAACAGAAGACCAAGCTCGGCAGGACGACGTCGCCGAGATTCCCGCAAGCGATCAGGTGTCAGGAGTCCTACCACCTCAGGAAACGCCCCAACTTCCGCAAGACACGAGCCTCACCAACGCGCCAGCCCTCGTCGAGCACCCGGTGTATTTTGTCAGCACGGTGTTGCGGGACGCGAGAGCGCGATATCCCATGCCTCAGAAGCTCCTGCTCGCGCTCTTGGTGGCCTCGTGCAAGTTGCGGCACTACTTCCAGGGCCACCCCATCAAGGTCGTCTCAGCCTACCCATTGGAGAGGGTGCTCAGGAGCCCCAACTCTACTGGAAGGGTCGCTGAGTGGAACATTGAGCTGCAGGCATTCCAGTTGGAGTTCAGCACTACCAGGGTCATCAAGGGAGCCGCGCTCGCTGATTTTGTGGCGGAATGGACGGATGCCCCGACACTTGAAGTAGGCGAAGACCGGTCCACCTCACCAGGAAGCGAGACGCCAGACGGTTGGGTCATGTATTTCGATGGCGCCTTCACGCATCAGGGCGCGGGGGCTGGAGCAGTACTCATCTCGCCCACTCAGGACAAACTCTACTACGCTGTGCAGCTCTGCTTTCAGCAGGGCGAGAAGGTCTCCAACAACATCGCAGAATATGAAGGCCTCATAGCTGGCCTAAAGGCCACGGCAGCTCTGGGGGTGAAGCGCCTTACCGTTAAGGGCGATTCGCAGCTCCTCGTCAACTTCTCCAACAAGGTATACGAGCCGAAGGAAGAGCACATGGAGGCGTACCTCGCAGAGGTGCGCAAGATGGAGAAGCAGTTCTTGGTCCTGGAGTTGCAGCACGTGCCCCGAGGCACCAACAAGGAAGCTGACGACATCGCCAAGAGAGCATCCAAGCGGCAGCCCCAAGAGCCCGGCGTCTTTGAGGAACGGCTCTTCAAGCCATCAGCGACACCATCACTTTCAAGCACAGCTCAGCCTCGGGAGGAGCTCCCACAGCCACCTGCCACAGGAGCCCCAGCCTGTGGCCCGACCTCAGGAGCTCGTCTTCTCTTGGCGCTCGAGCCCCAGGAGGGATGCTGGACCAAGGAATTCAAGGAATATCTGATGCAAGGGGCGCTGCTGGAGAAGGAGGAGGACGCAGAGCGCGTGGCCCGGCAAGCCACGGCATACTGCATCCAGGACGGTGAGTTGTACAGGAAGCGACCAAATGATGTTTCACTGCTTTGCATTTCCAGAGACCAGGGGAAGGAGTTGCTAATTGACATACACGGCGGGGACTGCGGGCACCACTCGTCATCACGGACCCTCGTCGGCAAGGTATTCCGCAGTGGATTCTACTGGCCCACGGCGCTCAACAACGCAGCTGAGCTGGTGAAGTCCTGCGAAGCCTGCCAGTTCCACGCCAAGCAGATCCATCAGCCGGCTCAAGGCCTCCAGACCATCCCACTCACATGGCCGTTCGCGGTCTGGGGGCTGGATATCTTGGGCCCGTTCCCTCGAGCGTCTGGGGGCTACCGCTACCTCAACGTCGCCATCGACAAGTTCACCAAGTGGGCGGAAGTGGAAGCCGTCCGCACCATCCCAGCTGGTTCCGCGGTCAAATTCATCAAGGGTCTTGTGAGCCGCTTCAGGGTCCCCAACCGCATCATCACCGACAACGGCTCGCAGTTCACTAGTAACCTCTTCAAAACATACTGTGCTAACCTTGGAACGCAGATCTGCTACGCTTCGGTGGCGCACCCCAGGAGCAATGGTCAAGCCGAACGCGCCAACGCAGAGGTCCTGAGGGGCCTCAAGACCAGGACCTTCAAGAAGAAGCTCGAGGCCTGCGGTAGGGGCTGGCACAACGAACTCCAGTCCGTGCTGTGGTCCATCCGCACCACCGCCACCAAGCCGACGGGTGAGACCCCGTTCTTCCTCGTCTACGGAGCCAAAGCGGTCCTCCCTCACGAGGTCAAGCATCGCTCCGCACGGGTCCTGGCGTTTGATGAAACGCAGCAGGACGCCACGCGGGGGATGGATCTCATGCTGGGGGAGGAACGTTGCCGCGAGGCCGCACTGAGGGCGGCAAGGTGCCAGCAGGCGCTGCGGCGGTACCACTGCCGCAACATCCGTTCCAGGATGCTCGAGGCGGGTGACCTCGTCCTGAGGCGGGTCCTCTCCACGGAAGGGCTGCACAAGCTCTCACCTATGTGGGAGGGCCCGTTCAAGGTCGCCCATGTCTCCAAGCCTGGCGCCGCACGTCTAGAGACGCAGGATGGGGTACCCATCCAGAACGCCTGGAACATCCAGCACCTCCGGAAGTTCTACCCATGAAGCAAGGCCCAGTGCCTATGAGGAAAGGCCCAGCGCCTGTGAAGAAGGCCCGATGCCTGTGAAGAATTGCCGCCCGTGACACTCTCACGTAATAATGAGTGGGGATGTACACGCCCCGGAGTCTCAGGAGTGCCGCCCTCGGGCCTCGGGGGCTCCCTCCCACGCCTAGTGGCAGCACTTAGCTCTGCGCTAGTGAGAAGACTTGAAGACTAGACTAGGTGTCGGATGCGGCTTTTCATTTGCTTTCCGTAGTTGGCTTGCCTTCTCTTAATCAAAGTTTGCTTCTGGTGTTCCTTGCTAATTTGGTTCCGTCGCCTTTTGCTGCCATTTCCGACTCTAGTTCACCTGTGTTCTCTCTCTCGCATACCTCGTGAGGGGGCTAGGCAGGTGCCCTCGTGAGCGTTTTTCCTTCTCTCTGCCTTCCATCTGCCTTCTCGCGAGGCACCCTCGTTCAACCCCACAAGCTGGCGCATCTCCCCAAATTCGTGCCCCTCGGGTACCGTGATATGAAGCATTGGGTCAAGGCTTGGGTGAACGACAAGTCTCCTGGCGAGCTTCCTAACGAATTTTTTGCAGTTCCTGAGCAACCACAGACCACTAGGTCAAGATGGGCACGAGGAAACAAATGCCTCGTGAAGAGGAGGCCGCCCCGAACGCACCAAGCTAAGTTATCTCTGCACAAAATAACAGCACAGCACGGAAACAACAAGCATAGCATATTGATTGAGGAATCATGGTTCGATACACGCCCCTCCGGGCCCATACTAGTTTCATTTTGATGCAGGAAAGGAAAGAAGAACAAAACAAAAGCGGCGCTCGCCCCCGCAGCGTTCCACGGGGGCAGGCCCTTGGCGATGTCCCGAGCATTAGCCGGATCCCTCCCCACGCTTCACGGAGGCGCGGCGGTGAGACGACCCGCTACCACCTTCGAAGCAAGCGCGGCGGCTGGTCGTAGCCGCCACTGCTGGAGCTGTCGCCGAGAGAAGAGCCACCGTAGCTGGACGAGGCGCGGCCGGCGGGTTCGCCCTCCTCCTCGTCCCGACCATCGCCAAGGCCGAGCACCTCCTCGCCGTCGTTCACCTAGGGGCAGCATCCGGTGCGGCGACCATCTTCCCCAAACACCCTCACATAGAGGGTCATCACCGTCATACTTGAAGTGGAGGGTGCACCGCCTGCCCAGGCCGCGCGCACGGGCAAACGTCTGCCAACCGCAGGCCAGAGCTATGTTGCCCGCGACGGAGACCTCGACCACGACCCAAGAAGCCCGGCTGCAGCAACCGTCCGCCTGCAGCCAGAGCCCACCTGGACTGGAGGCCGGCAGCTCGTCGGCAAAGAAGCGGGGAAGCTGGAGCTAGCTGCGGCCAGATCCTCCGACCAGACAAGGAACTCCGGTAGCACCTCTGACGCGTGGAAGAGCGACCGGGGAGGCCGCGCAACCACGGCGCGTCTCCCTTCGTCGACGGGGCTGCTGCGACCGGAGCGACTCCTGCCACGCGCAGCGGCGCCACCCCGGGAACGGGGGGCCACGGCGGGGGTCGCGGCGTGCTTACGGGGACGGCCGCGTGCACGCTTGGGCGCCGGGGAGCCGGGCCCCTCCCGAGGGGCCTTTCCCTTCTCCACGGCAGAGAACCTCTTCGATGACGCCATTGCTACTAGCAGAGGGGCAAGGAGGAAGAAGCAAGTGAACTGGGAAGAGACGGGCGACGGGGGCTCTGCCCCCCTCCCCATTTATAGCGGAAGAAGGCCAACCGGCGCCTCCCACGATCACAGGTAATGATGGTTTTCCTTGCATGTCGCAGGGATTTGTCAAGTCAGGCAGTTGCCGAGGCAGCGTGGGGAAGCGGAGACGCCCACGTCCAATCAACCGCCACGCGTCGACCAAGGCCGCAGGCTTTTGGGGCTCGCGGCGCTCCGCACTTGACCTTTGGCTTCGCCTCGAAGCCAAGTCCGAGCGCACCTTGGGCCCGGGGGCTACTGTCGGCGTTTTGGGAACGGGGGTCCCCAGACTTGCCTGCCTGCAGCCCACGGCGTGGCTATGCTAGCAGGCCTGTACGGCCATCTTCATCAACAAGGCATTCAAGACCCCCGCGAGGGGCCAAGCCTCGCGAGGCAGGCGACACAAGACCTCCTCAGGAGCGGCCTCACCAGGTTGGCTCATGAGGACCGGAGAGATCAAGGCAGGGCAAACCTCATGAGGTTCTCGTGACGTGAGCCATGACGATCAAGATCAGGCGGGCGCCAGCGCGCGCAGTGTCCTTGTTTCCCCTTTGGTGCTAAGGGAGCGAGCGCAGGCGCGGAGTACCGAGGCATCAAGCAAAGGTTTCAATATCAGTGCAACGAGACCAAGACCAGCAGGACGACAAGACGGAGGTCACCATGGAGCCCAAGGCGGCGTCACCACCAGAGCCTTTCGCAGGCGAAGACTACTTTTGTCAGGATAAGCTATACTAGCTGTCCCCTTTCAAATTGGCCGTTGTTGGCTCCCTTCCCGCTCGATATTTGGGAAGAGGACCAGGGCCTATATAAATAGGACTAGCCACCACAGTAGGGCAAACAGGATCGGATCTTGAGCCAACCCTTAGCCACTCACTGAGCACAAGAACACCTCAACTTCAGGAGGCTGTTCTTCCCCTTGTACTGTTCATCATCAGCCCAAGAGGCAATCCACCACCACCACACTAGAGTAGGGTATTACACCACAAGGTGGCCCGAACCAGTATAAATCTTGTGTCTTTTGTGTTGTGAATTCGTCAAGTTCGTCAAGTTCGTCCGCGAGATCTTAGCAAACCTAGGGCGTGGATCGGTAGAAGGGAAAGAACTTCGCGT
Source organism: Aegilops tauschii subsp. strangulata (assembly GCF_002575655.3). Taxonomy (NCBI): domain Eukaryota; kingdom Viridiplantae; phylum Streptophyta; class Magnoliopsida; order Poales; family Poaceae; genus Aegilops; species Aegilops tauschii. Next base: position 235,741,637 of record NC_053041.3, read on the forward strand.
GCACCCGAGAGTTCGAACCTTAAGGGTTTTGCCGGAACCCGTGATCCGACAGCGCCCCCCACCCTCGTGGGCCCCTCGTGGCTCCCCTGACCGACTTCTTTCGCCTATATATATCCATACACCCTAAAAACATCGGGGAACAGAATAGATCGGGAGTTCCGCTGCCGCAAGCCTCTGTAGCCACCAAAAACCAATCGGGACCCTGCTCCGGCACCCTGCCAGAGGAGGGAACCCTCACCGGTGGCTATCTTCATCATCTCGGCGCTCTCCATGACGAGGAGGGAGTAGTTCACTCTCGGGGCTGAGGGTATGTACCAGTAGCTATGTGTTTGATCTCTCTCTCTCTCTCTCGTGTTCTTGAGGTGGTACGATCTTGATGTATCGCGAGCTTTGCTATTATAGTTGGATCTTATGATGTTTCTCCCCCTCTACTCTCTTGTAATGGATTGAGTTTTCCCTTTGAAGTTATCTTATCGGATTGAGTCTTTAAGGATTTGAGAACACTTGATGTATGTCTTGCATGTGCTTATCTGTGGTGACAGTGGGATATTCACGTGATCTACTTGATGTATGTTTTGGTGATCAACTTGCGGGTTCCGTAACATTGTGAACTTATGCATAGGGGTTGGCACACGTTTTCGTCTTGATTCTCCGGTAGAAACTTTGGGGCACTCTTTGAAGTTCTTTGTGTTGGTTGAATAGATGAACCTGAGATTGTGTGACGCATATCGTATAATCATACCCACGGATACTTGAGGTGACATTGGAGTATCTAGGTGACATTAGGGTTTTTGTTGATTTGTGTCTTAAGGTGTTATTCTAGTACGAACTCTTGAATAGATCGATCCGAAAGAATAACTTTGAGGTGGTTTCGTACCCTACAATAATCTCTTCGTTTGTTCTCCGCTATTAGTGACTTTGGAGTGACTCTTTGTTGCATGTTGAGGGATTGTTATATGATCCAATTATGTTATTATTGTTGAGAGAACTTGCACTAGTGAAAGTATGAACCCTAGGCCTTGTTTCCTAGCATTGCAATACCGTTTACGCTCACTTTTATCATTAGTTACCTTGCTGTTTTTATATTTTTAGATTACAAAAACCTATATCTACCATCCATATTGCACTTGTATCACCATCTCTTCGCCGAATTAGTGCACCTATACAATTTACCATTGTATTGGGTGTGTTGGGAACACAAGAGACTCTTTGTTATTTGGTTGCAGGGTTGTTTGAGAGAGACCATCTTCATCCTACGCCTCCCACGGATTGATAAACCTTAGGTCATCCACTTGAGGGAAATTTGCTACTGTCATACAAACCTCTGCACTTGGAGGCCCAACAACGTCTACAAGAAGAAGGTTGCGTAGTAGACATCACTAGTTTAGTAGTTTCGGCAAAAATAAGGCACTGCCTCGTGTGGTTCGAACTCGTCCTGCGCCTTTGTGCGCTCGCCGCTGTCTGCCGTTGTGAACATGCTGAACAAACGAGAGGAATCTGGAGAGGACTGTACATGGAGAGGCGGACAGTCAGGACCCACCAGGTCTATGGCCGTACGCAAGAAAGTGCCTCATTGAAAAAATACTTCCTCCTAATGCTATACCGACGTTGGGGCCCACGGGTTTGTCAACATAGTTACATTTTTTAGGTGCTTCAACGTAGTTACTAAAGGAGATAAATTTACAACGAAGCCGGGGAGCTGGCATGTATCATTTATTATCAGTGGGACAGCAAGTATCAGCTGGGTTGTGGGCTTCCCCGTCTAGGCTTTCTTTTTTAACATGCGCAGCCCACGACACGCCGGTTTGTATTTTCTTGAGGGTCATCATGTATTGACCGGCCTATGGACCTCCCATCCGAGGTTTTATTTTTCCTGAAACATCGGCAGCCCAACTTATGTATTTTTTTGAAGAAAACGCAGAGGTCTGTTCTATTTTTCTATATAAGAATAGGAACGTCAGGTCCAACTTATGTTTCCCTTCTAACTATATTATATATATTTAAATTATTTTATATGTCATTATATATTATTGTTATTGTCATCATATATTTAACAGATACTTACATATATAAGAAAACAATATCCCACATCTTATTAACTTATAAAAATAATTTCTCAACAATAAAATCCTAGATTTTTTTACATTAAGGCAACGAAAATCCTAGTGATTGTGTACAAAAGCTTGGTAAGATTTAAGGACCAATGTAACAATAAATCACTTATTATTTAAATATATTTATAACAAAATGCTCAGCCCGTGTTTATTTTTTGATAACATTGTTGCGCCCAACCCAACATTATAATTAGAACCAGCCCAGCAAAATCGTGTATTTCAAGAGAGTGCAAATGGCCTTTAATTTTTTAGGAAAAAAATAAATGGGCGGCACAGATGCTACATTATTTGTTCAGTGAGCCCAGCAATTTCGTTTATTTCAAGAAAGTGAAAATGGGCTATAGGTTTAAAAAAATGGGCCGCATGGATGATACATTATTTGTTCACCCAGTCCAGCAAATGGACTGTAATTCTCAAAAAAAGATCAAATGGACTGTAAATTCTAAAAAAATAGGTTGAATATGTGCCACATTTTTGTAGGATGAAATGTGGGTCAATAGGTCGAAGCCAACACAAGTCGTTGTCAACTTAGTCAACAAATGATCCTGACATCGTTAGCCGTTGGATTTACATCCAACAACCGGCATCCATCTTCAATCTCTCGTCTTCTTCCTCCAGCGCCGCCGGGACCACTTGCTCCCCCCTCCTGCTGCTAGCAGCTCTTCTTAGCACGCTTCGCTATGAAACGCTACCCCACCACCGGCCCGGCCATCCCTCCACCCCTCCACACCTCCTGTTCTTCTCCACCGACTGCCGAACCACGCCGCACCAGAACCAGTTAACCCTCGTACACCTCTCCGTCTGCGACTCCACTCCCATGTCTTCCCATCTCCGCCTCGTTGCTGTCCGGGGCCTCGCCCTCGTCCACCACCTTGGATGCGCTCGGCGCGGCGTGGTCAACACACACAAAAATGAATACTCCCCCTGCTAGCTAGGACCCACCATAGTGGGAGGCTGACTTGTGGGCCTACTAAGTTGATGGGGACGGAGGGCTTTGTCAACTTAGTCAATATGAACGATTCTAGCTCCAGCCACCGTACGATGTCCATCCAACGGCTGTAGTGCTTCTTCAACCTCTGGTCTTCTTGCTCCAGCCGCCCAAACCAACGCCGGTCATGCCACCTGCTCCTGCCTCCCGTGGCCGGTTGTGCTGCCGCGGAGGCCTCACCGCCCCCTACTACTCCCGCCGCTGGCCAGGCCATCCCTCTACTCACCCACACCCCCTGTTATTCTGCGGCGATGACAGCCTCACACCGCAGCCGAACCAGTGAACCCTCGTACTCCTCTCCGCGTGGGCATCCACTGTCGCGTCTTCCCCGACTCCGCGTCGTCCCCTTCCTAGGCCTCGCCGTCGTCCACCGCCTTGGTGCTCTCGGCGCGGCGTGGTCAATGTGGTCAAGGAATGACTTCCATCAGAAGAGTATTGTACGTGGAGAGGCTGATAGCTGGGTCCACGGCTGCAGCAAGGAAGTGCCTCCTTATGACGCGCAAAATAATGATTCCTCCACCTGACAGTAGGGACCCACCGGACGGGCCACCATATTTTGCAAAAAAAACGTTTCACCCCTGACTACTGGGACCCACCAGCTACATCTTCGCACACAAGGAAGTGTGCCTCCTTATCCTCCCTGACAGTCGGGACCCACCTGGTCGAAGCGTATGTAGCATTGTCATTCTGGTCGCGAACGTCTATGTACATACTGGTCGATCGGTCTGTCTGCAGGCTGCAGCGACGAATCGTGGCCGAGTAAGGAAGGGCACGTGTCGTAGTAGAGGCGCGCACGTAGCATGTACACGTATGTACAGCCAGGGTGCAAGAAAGTAAATACGGCCACGTATGTACATACGGGCGGGGTCTCGAACGCCTACTCGTGCATACGTACGGCCAGGGCTCGTGTACATGGCTGGGTCGGAACAGAGAAATTGCGTTGTCGTGTACATCGGGAGCCAACCGGCTGGGTTGGAACGGAATGCGTCGTGTTCATCGGGAGCCAACCGGCTTGGACGGAACAACCGATCGAAACGAGGCCAGGCGTACCGCAGAACGGAGGAAATGGCCTTGTGTTCGACCGGCCACGGTCGAAACGGGATCCTGTTCATCGGGAGGGGTGTGGCGTACCGCAAAACGGAGGAAACGGACTTCTCTTGGACCTCCTATGGTCGAAACGGGGTCCTATTGATCGCGAGGGGTGTGGCGTACCGCAAAACGGAGGAAACGGACTTGTGTTGGAGCGCTAGGTCGAAACGGGGGTCCTGTTCATTGGGAGGGGTGTGGCATACCGCAAAACGGGACTCCACGGACTATTGTTCATCTCCACCGTTGACCTCCTCCAGCCTCCACGGGCTATTGTTCATCACCGTCTACCTCCTCCAGCCTCCACCTGCGACTGTTCATCCTCGGGCTCCTGTTCATCCAGCCTCCACCGCTCCTCCACCGGCTACTGTTCAACCTGCCCTCTCCACGGGGTCCTGTTCAACCACCCCTCCACGGGCTACTGTTCATCCAGCCCTCCACCAGCTACTGTTCAACCAGCCCTCCATGGGGTCATGTTCATCTAGCCCTCCATGGGGTCCTATTCATCCACCCCCAACCAGCTCGATCGGGGTCCTGTTCATCCAGCGGTAACGGCCTCTACTACCACGGGGTCCTGTTCATCCAACCCCCCATCGGGAACTGTTCATCCAACCCCCCCAACAACCCTCACTGTTCATCAAGGGAAGGAGGCAACAGGTTCGATTGGCTTCAGTTACCAGCTAGCAATAGTGAAGGAATCGCTCGATCGGGTTCAGTTAACAGCCACATGGACCGATCGCTCAGGTTCAGTAATGCGTAGCCTGCAGTGCGATCGCTCGGATTCAGTAGGCGAACGCCTCGCTCGGGTTCAGTTAGAGCCCAACGCCTTGCACCCACGCGCGTACGTGTACGAGAGAAACACGCATCGCTCGGCCCCAGACCACCCACCGTAACCGGGAACTCCCCGATATTTTCCTCATCCTCACTTCTACCACGATTTTTTCCGTCATGCACGGCCCAAAGAATGTCATGCAGCTGCGTCTCCGGCCCGCCTAGGACAAAAAGCCCATTTTCTGTCATGATTTTTTTGTCATAGAAGTAGGAGCCCACCACATCTATGATGATACCGGGTTTTTTCACAATTATCGTCATAGAAGTGTCATAAGCATGACATAAAAAAATTAGTTCGGCCCAAAGTGTCACGGATGCGTCTTTTTTTTGTAGTGCATGCCAACAACATGTCTATGTTTATCTTTATCATCGGGTTTAGCAATTCTAGAAGCTTCATCATAGAAATAAATAACATGCCCATCAATATTATCGACCAAGAGATCTTTAACCATAACAATACTAGGATCAACTTTAATTGTTCAGGGGGTGTGGGTGTTCTAGTATAAATCTTACGGATCACTGCTGAAGCTTTAGCACGTTCCTTTACTCTAACAGGAAAAGGTGGTTTCACAATATAAGCAGTAGGAACAACTAGATCAACGTTATAAGTATTGGTTTCTTCTTCAGCTTTAATAGGTTCTACTACTTTCACTTCAATGGGAGGATGATATTTAAACCACTTCTCCTTAGGGAGATCAACATGAGTAGCAAATTATTCACAGAAAGAAGCTACTATCTCAGAGTCAAGTCCATATTTAGTGCTAAATTCATGAAAAACATTGGTATCCATAAAAAATTTAACACAATCGAACTTAAGGTTTATACCTAACTCCTTACCTTCGTCGAGCTCCCAATCTTCAGAGTTCCATTTAATTATTTCCAATAAATCCCATTTGAATTCAATAGCCTTCTTCATAAAAGAACAAGTACAAGAAGTATCGAGCATGGATTGATCATTACGAGAAAGCCCAGCATAAAAGTTCTGCATAATTATTTCTCTTGAGAGCTCATGATTGGGGCATGAATATAACATTGACTTAAGCCTCCCCCAAGCTTGAGCGATACTTTCTCCTTCACGAGGCCAAAAATTATATATATCATTCTGATCACGATGAACCAGATGCATAGGATAAAACTTCTGATGAAATTCCAATTTCAGTCGGTTGTAATTCCAAGCTCCAATATCATCGCATAGCCTATACCATGTCAATGCCTTTCCCTTCAAAGATAAAGGGAAGACCTTCTTCTTGACATCATCCTCGGGCAAACCTGCAAGCTTAAATAATCCACAAACTTCATCCACATAGATTAGATGCATATCAGGATGTAGTGTTCCATCTCCTGCATAAGGATTAGCTATCAGTTTCTCTATCATACCCGAAGGAATTTTATAATAAATATTTTTAGTAGGTTCAGTAGGTTGAGGAGCTACTTCTTCCTCTACTAGACAAGGTGAAGATACCCCAAACAATCCCCTCAAAGGATTATTTTCCATAGCAACAAGTGACAATAAATTTCAGCACACTATATAATTTTTTCCTTACCAAATTCCACTCACCAATGACGCTTCACTCCCCGGCAATGGCGCCAGAAAAGAGTCTTGATGACCCACAAGTATAGGGGTGTTGGGGAACGTAGTAATAATTCAAATTTTCCTACGTGTCACCAAGATCAATCTAGGAGATACTAGCAACAAGAGAGAGGGAGTGCATCTTCATACCCTTGAAGATCGCTAAGCGGAAGCGTTACAAGAACGTGGTTGATGGAGTCGTACTCGTGGTGATTCAAATCGCGGAAGATCCGATCCAAGCGCCGAACGGATGGCGTCTCCGCGTTCAACACACGTACAACCCAGGGACGTCTCCTCCTTCTTGAACCAGCAAGGGGGAGGAGAAATTGAGGGAGAACTCCGGCAGCACGACAGCGTGGTGGTGGTGGAGCTCGTGGTTCTCTGGCAGGGCTTCGCCAAGCACTACGGAGGAGGAGGAGGTGTTGGAGAGGGGGAGGGTTGCGCCAGGGGAAGGCGTGCAGCTACCCTCCCACCCCCCCTCTATTTATAGGGTGGAGGGGAGAGGGGGCGGCGGCCAGGAGGGGAGACTTGCCCCCCAAGCAGGTGGGAGGCGCCCCCTCCCCCTAAGGTTTCCAACCCTAGGCGCCTTGGGCCCTTGGGGGCGCACCAGCCCACTAAGGGGCTGGTCCCCACCCGTATTCAGCCCACTAAGTCCTCCAGAGCAGGTGGCCCCACCCGGTGGACCCCCGGAGACCTTTCGGTGGTCCTGGTACAATACCGATAACCCCCGAAACTATTCCGGCGACTGAAACTGGACTTACCATTTATAAATCTTCACCTCCGGACCATTCTGGAACTCCTCGTGACGTCCGAGATCTCATACGGGACTCCGAACAACCTTTGGTAACCACATACAATTTCCCATAACAACTCTAGCGTCACCGAACCTTAAGTGTATAGACCCTACGGGTTCGGGAACCATGCAGACATGACCAAGACACCTCTTCGGCCAAAAACCAATAGCAGGATCTGGATACCCATATTGGCTCCCACATGTTCCACGATGATCTCATAGGATGAACCACGATGTCAGGGATTCAATCAATCCTGTATACAATTCCCTTTGCCCATTGGTATGTTACTTGCCCGAGATTCGATCGTCGGTATCCCTATACCTTGTTCAATCTCGTTACCGGCAAGTCTCTTTACTCATTCCATAACACATGATCTTGTGACTAACTCCTTAGTCACATTGAGCTCATTATGATGATGCGTTACCGAGTGGGCCCAGAGAAACCTCTCTGTCACACGGAGTGACAAATCCCAGTCTCGATTCGTGCCATGCCAACCCAACAGACACTTTTGGAGATACCTGTAGTGCACCTTTATAGTCACCCAGTTACGTTGTGATGTTTGATACACCCAAAGCATTCCTACGGCATCCGAGAGTTGCACAATCTCATGGTCTAAGGAAATATACTTGACATTAGAAAAGCTCTAGCAAACAAACTACACGATCTTGTGCTATGCTTAGGATTGGGTCTTGTCCATCACATCATTCTCCTCATGATGTGATCTCGTCATCAATGACATCCAATGTCCATGGTCAGGAAACCACAACCATCTATTGATCAATGAGCTAGTCAACTAGAGGCTCACTAGGGACATGTTGTAGTCTATGTATTCACACATGTATTATGGTTTCCGGTTAATACAATTATAGCATGAAAATAGACAATTATCATGAACAAGGAAATATAATAATAACTATTTTATTATTGCCTCTAGGGCATATTTCCAACAGTCTCCACTTGCACTAGAGTCAGTAATCTAGTTACATTGTGATGAATCGAACACCCATAGAGTTCTGGTGCTGATCATGTTTTGCTCGTGAAAGAGGTTTAGTCAACGGATCTGCGACATTCAGATCCGTATGTACTTTACAAATATCTATGTCTCCATCTAGAATATATTCACGAATGGAGTTGAAGTGACGCTTGATGTGCCTAGTCTTCTTATGAAACTTGGGCTCCTTGGCAAGGGCAATAGCTCCAGTGTTGTCACAGAAGAGAGTCATCGAGCCCGACGTATTGAGAATCACTCCTAGGTCGGTGATAAACTCCTTCATCCAGACTACTTCCTGTGTTGCTTCCGAAGCGGCTATGTATTCCTCTTCACATGTAGATCCCGCCACGACGCTTTGCTTGCAACTGCACCAGCTGACTGCCCCACCATTCAAAATATACACGTATCCGGTTTGTGACTTGGAGTCATCCGGATCTGTGTCAAAGCTAGCATCGATGTAACCCTTTACGACGAGCTCTTCATCACCTCCATAAACGAGAAACATATCCTTAGTCCTTTTCAGGTACTTCAGGATATTCTTGACTGTTGTCCAGTGTTCCATACTGGGATCACTTCGGTACCTCCCCACCAAACTTATGGCAAGGTTCACATCAGGTCTGGTACACAGCATGGCATACATAATAGAGCCTATGGCCGAGGCATAGGGGATGACACTCATTATTTTCTCTTTCTTCTGTCGAGGTCGGGCGTTGAGCTGCGCTCAATCTCACACCTTGCAATACATGCAAGAACCCCTTCTTGGACCGATCAATATTTAACTTCTTCAATATCTTGTCAAGGTATGTGCTTTGTGAAAGACCAATGAGGCGTCTCGATCTATCTCTATAGATCTTGATGCCTAATATGTAAGCAGCTTCTCCAAGGTCCTTCATTGAAAAACACTTATTCAAGTAGGCCTTTATTCTTTCCGAAAGTTCTATATCATTTCCCATCAACAATATGTCATCCACATATAATATGAGAAATGCTACAGAGCTCCCACTCACTTTCTTGTAAATACAGGCTTCTCCATAAGTCTATATAAACCCAAACGCTTTGATCATTTCATCAAAGCGAATGTTCCAACTCCGAGATGCTTGCACCAGCTCATAGATGGAGCGCTGGAGCTTGCATACTTTGTCAGCATTCTTACGATCAACAAAACCTTTCGGCTGCATCATATACAATTCTTCCCTAAGGAAACCCTTAAGGGATGTCGTTTTGACGTCCATTTGCCAGATCTCACAATCATAGAATCCGGCAATTGCTAACATGATTCGGACGGACTTCAGCTTCACTACGGGTGAAAATGTCTCATCGTAGTCAACCCCTTGAACTTGTCGATAACCCTTAGCGACAAGTCGAGCCTTATAGACAGTCACATTACCATTCGCGTCAGTCTTCTACTTAAAGATCCACTTGTTCTCTATGGCTTGCCGATCATCGGGCAAGTCCGTCAAAGTCCATACTTTGTTTTCATACATGGATCCTATCTCGGATTTCATGGCTTCAAGCCATTTGTTGGAATCCGGGCCCGCCATCGCTTCTTCATAGTTCGAAGGTTCACCGTTGTCTAACAACATGATTTCCAGGACAGGGTTGCTGTACCACTCTGGTGCGGAACGTGTCCTTGTGGACCTATGAAGTTCAGTAGCAACTTGATCCAAAGTTTCATGATCATCATCATTAACTTCCTCTCTAGTCGGTGCAGGTACCACAGAAAACATCTTCCTGAGCTGCGCTACTCTTTGGTTCAAGAGGGAGTACCTCATCAAGTTCTACTTTCCTCCCACTTACTTCTTTCAAGAGAAACTCTTTCTCCAGAAAGGATCCATTCTTGGCAACAAAGATCTTGCCTTTGGATCTGAGGTAGAAGGTGTACCCAATAGTTTCCTTAGGGTATCCTATGAAGATGCATTTTTCCGATTTGGGTTCGAGCTTTTCAGGTTGAAGTTTCTTGACATAAGCATTGCATCCCCAAACTTTCAGAAACGACAACTTAGGTTTCTTCCCAAACCATAATTCATACGGTGTCGTCTCAACGGATTTAGACGGTGCCCTATTTAAAGTGAATGCGGCAGTTTCTATAGCATAACCCCAAAATGATAGCGGTAGATCGGTAAGAGACATCATAGATCGCACCATATCCATTAGAGTGCGATTACGACGTTCGGACACACCATTACTCTGAGGTGTTCCAGGCGGCATGAGTTGTGAAACAATTCCACATTTCCTTAAGTGCGTACCAAACTCGTGACTCAAATATTCTCCTCCACAATCTGATCGTACGAACTTTATTTTCCTGTCACGTTGATTCTCTACCTCGCTCTGAAATTCCTTGAACTTTTCAAAGGTCTCAGACTTGTGTTTCATTAAGTAGACATACCCATATCTACTGAAGTCATCAGTGAGGGTGAGAACATAACGATAGCCACTGCGAGCCTCAACGCTCATTGGACCGCATACATCAGTATGTATTATTTCCAACAAGTTGGTTGCTCGCTCCATTGTTCCAGAGAACGGAGTCTTGGTCATTTTGCCCATGAGGCATGGTTCGCACGTGTCAAATGATTCATAATCAAGAGACTCCAAAAGTCCATCTGTATGGAGTTTCTTCATGCGTTTGACACCAATGTGACCAAGGCGGCAGTGCCACAAGTATGTGGGACTATCATTATCAATCTTACATCTTTTAGTATTCACACTAAGAATATGTGTAACATCACGTTCGAGATTCAACAAAAATAAACCACTGACCAGCGGGGCATGGCCATAAAACATATCTCTCATATAAGTAGAACAACCATTATTCTCAGATTTAAATGAGTAGCCATATCGCATTAAACGAGATCCAGATACAATGTTCATGCTCAAAGCTGGCACTAAATAACAATTATTGAGGTTTAAAACTAATCCCGAAGGTAAATGTAGAGGTAGCGTGCCGACGGCGATCACATCGACCTTGGAACCATTCCCGACGCGCATCGTCACCTCGTCCTTCGCCAGTCTCCGCTTATTCCGCAGCTCCTATTTTGAGTTACAAATGTGAGCAACCACACCGGTATCAAATACCCAGGAGCTACTACAAGCACTGGTAAGGTACACATCAATAACATGTATATCATATATACCTTTGGTGTTTCCGGCCTTCTTATCCGCTAAGTACTTGGGGCAGTTCCGCTTCCAGTGACCATTTCCCTTGCAATAAAAGCACTCAGTCTCAGGCTTGGGTCCATTCTTTGGCTTCTTCCCAGCAACTGACTTACCGGGCGCGGCAACTCCCTTGCCGTCCTTCTTGAAGTTCTTATTACCCTTGCCTTTCTTAAAATTAGTGGTCTTATTGACCATCAACACTTGATGTTCCTTTTTTATCTCCACCTCCGTAGATTTCAGCATTGAGTATAACTCAGGAATGGACTTCTCCATCCCCTGCATATTGTAGTTCATCACAAAGCTCTTGTAGCTAGGTGGAAGCGACTAGAGGATCCTGTCAATGACCGAGTCATCTAGAAGATTAACTCCCAGCTGAGACAAGCGGTTGTGCAACCCAGACATTTTGAGTATATGCTTGCTGACAGAACTGTTTTCCTCCATCTTACAACTGTAGAACTTGTCGGAGACTTCATATCTCTCGACCCGGGCATGAGCTTGGAAAACCATTTTCAGCTCTTGGAACATCTCATATGCTCCGTGTTGCTCAAAACGCTTTTGGAGCCCCGATTCTAAGCTGTAAAGCATGCCGCACTGAACAATGGAGTAATCGTCACTACGCGACTGCCAGGCATTCATAATGTCTTGAGTTGCTGGGAAAATGGGCGCGTCACCTAGGGGTGCTTCAAGGGCATATGCTTTCTTGGCAGCTATGAGGATGATCCTCAAGTTACGGACCCAGTCTGTATAGTTGCTACCATTGTCTTTCAGCTTGGTTTTCTCTAGGAACGTGTTGAAGTTGAGGGCAACATTACCGTGGGCCATTGGATCTACAAGATAGATTGTAAAGACAATTTTAGACTAAGTTCATGATAATTAAGTTCATCTAATCAAATTATTTAATCAACTCCCACTCAGATAGACATCCCTCTAGTCATCTAAGTGATACATGATCCAAATCGACTAGGCCGTGTCCGATCATCACGTGAGACGGACTAGTCATCAACGGTGAACATGTCCATGTTGATCGCATCTACTATACGACTCATGTTCGACCTTTCGGTCTCTCGTGTTCCGAGGCCATGTCTGTACATGCTAGGCTCATCAAGTCAACCTAAGTGTTTCGCATGTGTAACTCTGGCTTACACCCGTTGTATGTGAATGTTAGAATCTATCACACCCGATCATCACGTGGTGCTTCGAAACAATGAACCTTCGCAACAGTGCACAGTTAGGGGGAACACATTTCTTGAAAAAATTTAGTGAGGGATCATCTTATTTATGCTACGGTCGTTCTAAGCAAATAAGATGTAAACATGACAAACATCACATGCAAATCATAAAGTGACATGATATGGCCAATATCATCTTGCGCCTTTGATCTCCATCTTCAAGGCGCGGCATGATCACCTTCGTCACCGGCATGACACCATGATCTCAATCATCATGATCTCCATCATCGTGTCTTCATGAAGCTGTCTTGCCAACTATTACTTCTACTACTATGGCTAACGGTTAGCAATAAAGTAAAGTAATTACATGGCATTTTCATTGACACGCAGGTCATACAATAAATTAAGACAACTCCAATGGATCCTGCAGGTTGTCATACTCATCGACATGCAAGTCGTGATTCCTATTACAAGAACATGATCAATCTCATACATCACATATATAATTCATCACATCCTTTTGGCCATATCACATCACATAGCATACCCTGCAAAAACAAGTTAGACGTCCTCTAATTGTTGTTGCATGTTTTACGTGGCTGCTATGGGTTTCTAGCAAGAACGTTTCTTACCTACGCAAAAGCCACAACGGCGATATGCAAATTGCTATTTACCCTTCATAAGGACCCTCTTCATCGAATCTGGTCCAACTAAAGTGGGAGAGACAGACACCCGCTAGCCACCTTATGCAACAAGTGCATGTCAATCGGTGGAACCTGCCTCACGTAAGCATACGTGTAAGGTCGGTCCGGGCCACTTCATCCCACAATGCCGCTGAATCAAGATAAGACTAGTAATGGTAAGCAAATTGAACAAATCATCACGCAGAACTACTTGTGTTCTACTCGTGCATAGAATCTACGCATAGACCTAGCTCTGATACCACTGTTGGGGAAAGTAGTAATAATTCAAAATTTTCCTACGTGTTACCAAGATCAATCTAGGAGATACTAGCAACGAGAAAGAGGGAGTGCATCTTCATACCCTTGAAGATCGCTAAGTGGAAGCGTTACAAGAACGCGGTTGATGGAGTCGTACTCGTGGCGATTCAAATCGCGGAAGATCCGATCCAAGCGTCGAACGGACGGCGCCTCCGCGTTCAACATAGGTACAGCCTGGGGACGTCTCCTCCTTCTTGATCTAGCAAGGGGGGAGGAGAAGTTGAGGGAGAACTCCGGCAGCACGACAACGTGGTGGTGGTGGAGCTCGTGGTTCTCCGGCAGGGCTTCGCCAAGCACTACGGAGGAGGAGGAGGTGTTGGAGAGGGGGGCTGTGCCAGGGCAAGGGCTGCAGCTGCCCTCCCACCCCCCTCTATTTATAGGGTGAAGGGGAGAGGGGGACGGCCCCCCTAGATGCATCTAGAGGGGGCGGCGGCCAGGAGGGGGAGACTTGCCCCCCAAGCAGGTGGGAAGCGCCCCTCCCCCTAGGGTTTCCAACCCTAGGCGCCTTGGGCCCTTGGGGGGAGCACCAGCCCACTAAGGGGCTGGTCCCCACCCGTATTCAGTCCACTAAGTCCTCTGAAGCAGGTGGCACTACCCGGTGGACCCCCAGACACCTTTTGGTGGTCCCGGTACAATACCGATAACCCCCGAAACTATTCCGGCGACTGAAACTGGACTTCCCATATATAAATCTTCACCTCCGGACCATTCCGAAACTCCTCGTGACGTCTGGGATCTCATCCGAGACTCTGAACAACCTTCGGTAACCACATACAATTTCCCATAACAACTCTACCGTCACCGAACCTTAAGTGTGTAGACCCTACGGGTTCGGGAACCATGCAGGCATGACCGAGACACCTCTCCGGCCACTAACCAATAGCAGGATCTGGATAGCCATATTGGCTCCCACATGTTCCATGATGATCTCATCGGATGAACCACGATGTCGGGGATTCAATCAATCCTGTATACAATTCACTTTGTCCATCGGTATGTTACTTTCCCGAGATTCGATCGTCGGTAGCCCTATACCTTGTTTAATCTCGTTACCGGCAAGTCTCTTTACTCGTTCCGTAACACTTGATCCTGTGACTAACTCCTTAGTCACATTGAGCTCATTATGAGTCACATTGAGCTCATTATGATGATGCGTTACTGAGTGGGCCCACAAATACCTCTCCGTCACACGGAGTGACAAATCCCAGTCTCGATTTGTGCCAACCCAACAGACACTTTTGGAGATACCTGTAGTGCACCTTTATAGTCACCCAGTTACGTTGTGACGTTTGATACACCCAAAGCATTCCTACGGCATCTGGGAGTTGCACAATCTCATGGTCTAAGGAAATATACTTGACATTAGAAAAGCTCTAGCAAACAAACTACACGATCTTGTGCTATGCTTAGGATTGGGTCTTGTCCATCACATCATTCTCCTAATGATGTGATCCCGTCATCAATGGCATCCAATGTCCATGGTCAGGAAACCACAACCATCTATTGATCAACGAGCTAGTCAACTAGAGGCTCACTAGGGACATGTTGTAGTCTATGTATTCACAGATGTATTATGGTTTCCGGTTAATACAATTATAGCATGAACAATAGACAATTATCATGAACAAGGAAATATAATGATAAGTATTTTATTATTGCCTCTAGGGCATATTTCCAACAAGGGGATTGAAAGGATCGATATAGTTGACTAGAGGCGGGGTGAATAGGCAACTAACAATTTTCAGCTTTTCTTTACCAAATTGAACTTTGCATCAAAGTAGGTTGTCTAGAGATGTAACTAGGTGAGCAACCTATATGATGCAACAACCACAAGCACACGAGCAAGCAATGGATACAACACAAATGAGCTTGCACAAGTAAAGGTGAGAGATAACCAATAGCGGAGCCGGTGGAGACGAGGATGTGTTACCGAAGTTCCTTCCCTTTGAGGGGAAGTACGTCCCCATTGGAGCGGTGTGGAGGCACAATGCTCCCCAAGAAGCCACTAGGGCCACCTTATTCTCCTCGCGCCCTCACAAAATGCGAGATGCCATGATTCCACTATTGGTGCCCTTGAAGGCAGCGACTGAACCTTTACAAACAAGGCTGGGGCTATCTCCACAACTCAACTGGAGGCTCCCAACGATACCACGGAGCTTCACCACAATGTAATATGGCTCCGAGGTGACCTCAACCGTCTAGGGTGCTCAAACACCCAAGAGTAACAAGATCTGAAAGGGATTAGTGGGGGGAATCAAATTTCTCTTGGTGGAAGTGTAGATCATGGCCTTCTCAACCAATCCCTAAAGAATCAACAAGTTTAATTGGCTAGGGAGAGAGATCGGGTGAAAATGAGCTTTGGAGCAACAATGGAGCTTGGGGGAAAAGAGGTAGGTCAACTTGGAGAAGAAGACCTCCTATTATAGTGGGGAAACCAATCCAACCGTTACCCCCCATTCAGCCCGCACAGAGCGGTACTACCGCTGGGGGTAGCGGTACTACTGTTGGGTGTCGCGGTACTACCGCTCCCCCACGCGGTACTGCCGTGTAGACAGAGGGAAACCAGAGGCGGGGCGAGATCTAGACCCATGACGGTACTAGCAGCGGCGGTAGGGGCGGTACTACCGCTTGAGAGCAGTACTACCGCCTCTACTGCCGCTGCCAGTGCCGCACAACCCGACACGAGAGGTGACACTTTTGAGTCGAGGCGGTGGTAGAACAACACTTCAGCGGCACTACGGCTCAGAGTCCCCAGGCGGTACTACCGCTGGGCAGCGGTACTGCCGCCTGTCACTCTTGAGCGGTACTTCCGCTTGGAGCTGCAGTACTACCGCTGGGGCCAAAACAAGCTCACAGAAGAGGCAATGAAAAATCCTCCATTGAAGCAGGAAGGATCAGTGGGTGCAAATGAGATGTGTACGTGTATAATCCACCCTCGCCTTTCCAATGCGGACCCCTTCTTGATAGTACGGTGACTCCTACGAATCAAGTCCACCAAAACCGAAACGAAAGAAACTACACCGTCTTCACTTAAAACTCCGAGGGGAAGGAATCGTCTCATGCCAATGAATGGATCTCTGAAATACTCAACGCACACGATTAGTCCGCAAAAGCATTGTCATCAATCACCAAAACTACTTAGATAGAGATATGCCTTAACAATCTCCCCCTTTTTGGTGGATTGATGACAACACGGGATTTGCACAAAGGTAAGACATGAAAGTAATCGAATCCCATAACTACAAATATAGACGAGCTCCCCCTGAATGTGTGCACCTAATTAGAGGTGCCTTTGGAATGCAAGGCACACACATTAGGTTCAACACTCCCCCTATATTTTATAGTTTGAGAACATTTGCAACAAGAATGGGACATATATATATATATAGCTCGGATGCAGTTGAGTAGTAGTGAGCAAAGTATATAACAGGATAAGCATGCAACTCACATACTACCAAAGTACTCGACAAATATAGGTAATAAAAGGATAAGGTAGCATATGTCTCACACCATATGATAGGGTACCAGGTCTCACAAGCACAGACCAAACCAAAGCAAATGACGAGAAAAGAGTTTGCGAGAGAGAAAGGCAAGGCAAACACGCCAAACAAACACACGCTCGCAACTCGACCACGACAAATCCCTAAACTCTATCCCCCTTTGGCATCGAGACACCAAAGAGGCAAAGAGCACTGCTACGGCTCCAGGTGATAGCAAACTGAGGATCTCCATCATCACATCCCAGCGGGATTGTCTGCACCGCTGTCATCAACAGGAAACTGCTCGCTGCCTGAATCTGTACACAGGCAGTGCTTCTGAACCCACTCCTCCTCATCGGTGATCTTGCCCTCAGATCTGCTAGCAACTGTCGCACCCAACTGACGCTAGAGCTCCTTGTGATGGCTCCTGGCCTTCTTCTCAGACACATGAGCCATGTACTGTCTATGAGACTCCATGCAGAAGAGCTTCTTCATTTTGCGCTTGAGCTTCTTTGCCCATGAGGGCTCCGCTCCAGAGGGCTCATAGTCATCGTCATCATCAGCATCAGCCTTTGTCTCAAAGTCAGCAGCTCCAGATGGAATTCCAGACCTCGAAGCCGAGGTGCCCCAGTTCTCCTTCTTTCTCAGACGCTTGATCTCATGAGAGATTAACTCGCCAGTCTCCAGCATAACATTAGGATAAACGCGCGCCCAAGCCTTCTCAATAAGCAGCATGATAAACGGACCATAGATAGGGGACTTGCGCTCAGAGATAGCGGAGACCAGTTCAGACCACATGACATGAGAGATATCCAAGGATTCTCCAGTGTTTTCTTCCTTCTCACGCTGGCAGAAAAGAAGCATGTCCACGAGAAAGGAGTGAACCATATCCAAGTTCCCAATGCGAGGGAAGAGAGTCTCTCTGAAGATGCGATGAAGTATGTCCAGATAGGCAGGCAGCTCATAGGTCTCCTTCTGAGTCTCGGGGTGAATCTTCAAAGTACAGTATGGCCAAAGAGATTGCTTGTGAGTGGAAGTTGTATTGCGGTGAGGGCGAAAGCCAACTGGGTTTGCAAGTCCTGGATCTTCAATCCCAAGTAACTCCATGAAAGCCTTCCATTTGACAGAAAGCAGCTTGCCATTTGTCATCCAAGTCAGAGTTCTTTCCTCATCTGTTCCAAGATGGACCGTGGCATAAAACTGAGCCACCAAATCTGCATCAAAATCCTTGTTGAACTGCATGATCCTGAGAATGTTCAGCTGAGAACACATCTGTATGGCTTCGCCAAAGTAGGCAGGATCCTTCTCCAAATAGTCAGTGTCGATGGTGCGAACATCAACATAGAGATTCTTCTTCGCTTTGATCACATCAAAGTAGATGGCCCACTGAAAGCGGTTCCAGAAAGGACGGTTGACCAAAGTGGGTTCTTGATCTTCCGTATATGAGTTCCACTGGCGCTTTTCCCAGAACTCCTTTGCAGACATCTCTATCACAGACTTGGCCCTAGGCTTGGTCTTGTTCGCAATAGACTTCTTCGGCTGAGGAGGAGGAGGAACACTTGAGGAGGCAGCCGCTGTCTCAGAGGTGCGATAGCGCTTTGAAGTAGAATGCCCAGGGTTGACACAGCGGACATGTTGCTCAAAAGGGCCATCACCTGGAACCAAACACAAGGACACAAGAAACAACACGAAAGAACAAGCATAAGACACCAAACAAAACAACATGGATCGATATTGGGTACGAGTATGGTGGAAGTAGGCATCCAGCGGTAGTACCGCGATCTGGAAGCTGCAGTACCGCCTGAGCGGTAGTACCGCTCCAGGGGAGCGGTAGTACCGCTCTAGGCAGGGGAACGGCGGTTCCCTACTGTCGTGACCAAATCCGGCACTACCAGGATGCCAAATTCAAAAATAATCCTACCAAATATCAATCCAAACAGTCTACCTTCTCCAACCTACTCAAGCCTTGATTTAGCCAAAAATCGAGAAATGCAACAACTATTGCCCCTAAAGACTAGATCTGAAATCTAGACACAAGGAGAAGAGGGACGGGGGCAATACCGACATCCATGGCAAGAGGAC
This sequence comes from Aegilops tauschii subsp. strangulata, assembly GCF_002575655.3. NCBI lineage: Eukaryota > Viridiplantae > Streptophyta > Magnoliopsida > Poales > Poaceae > Aegilops > Aegilops tauschii. The sequence continues at coordinate 235,760,895 of NC_053041.3, forward strand.
GAGGTGGGGATCGATTCCACCAGAGGAAATGGAGAGGGACGGCCCGGAGATGGCGGCCCGCCGGAGCCCTCCCGCGGCGAGTTCGGCGCTGGCGAAATGAAGAGGACGAGTGGGTTGTGCGAATGGGTGTGGGGGAGAAAGAAAACTCCCCCTGCCCTGACATAACCCCCTAGTCCCGCCCCGCAGCGGTAGTACCGCTCGGGCGGGCGGTAGTACTCCTTGTTGATCACAAGCGGTAGTACCGCGCGCATCTAGCGGTAGTACCGCCCAGCCAAGACTCGAAGACTAGACAGAGAAGGCTTAGCTCAAGAAACAATAAAAAGAAACGACGAGGAGAAGGGGCAACCACAAAAGCAGAACAACACCCACGAGAGGACAAGAAACACACAACTCTCAACGAGAGGGTGGTGGCCGAGGCCACCTATGTTTGAGTCAAGTGGTATGGCACCGCGAAGATTTTAACCTTGGGTCCATGACCAAAACTCATCTTTGAAGCACAAGTACCATAAAAAATGGCTAATGTGAAAGACGTGATCAATTTATGCATAATGGGGGAGGGAGAGTTCATTGAGAGAACAACACTCCCCCTATGTCCATGCCTACACCTAAACAAGACATCAAGATGAGTATGGTGGGGTGTGCAAGGGTTCAAGCCACATTGCTCGAATCAATGATATTTAGCTCATGCCTTAACTCGCGAAATCTTGCTTCATCCAAGGGCTTCGTGAAGATATCTGCAAGGTTGTCATGAGTGTTGACATAGTTGAGATCTATCTCCCCTCGACTAATATGATCTCGGATAAAGTGATACCGAATCTCAATATGCTTCGTCTTGAAGTGTTGCACCGGGTTGAGAGAGATCTTGATGGCACTTTCATTGTCACATCAAAGAGTCACTTTGTCACAAATGACACCGTAATCCTTTAAAGTTTGCCTCATCCATAGAAGTTGTGCACAACAACTACCGGCGGCCACATACCCCGCTTCGGTGGACGAGAGAGACACACAACTTTGCTTCTTAGAAGACCAACTCACCAAAGAGCAACCAAGAAATTGGCACCCTCCGGAAGTTGACTTCCTATCCACTTTGTCTCCCGCCCAATCTGAGTCTGAAAAGCCCACAAGGTTGAAGTTTGCTCCTCTTGGGTACCATAAGCCAAAGTTTGGGGTATGAGCCAAATATCAAAAGATTCGCTTAACCGCCACATAGTGGCTTTCCTTAGGTGCGGCTTGAAATCATGCACAAATTCCCACACTCAACATGATATCTGGTCTAGATGCACAAAGGTAAAGCAAGGAGCCAATCATGGAGCGATATACCTTTTGATCCACCGCTTTACCATTGGGATCTATGTCAAGTTGGCATTTGACGGGCATTGGAGTGGAAGCCGGCTTGACATCACTTAGCTTGAATATCTTGAGCATGTCTTGAGTATATTTGGCTTGGTTCATGAAGGTTCCTTCTCTTCTTTGCTTGATTTTGAACCCAAGAAAGAACTTCAACTCTCCCATCATGGACATCTTGAACTTTGAGGTCATGAGAGCGGAAAATTCCTCATTGAAAGCTATGTTAGGGGAACCAAAGATAATATCATCAACATATAGTTGGCATACAAACAACTCCCCTTTGACCTTCTTAGTAAAAAGAGTGGGGTCAATTTTCCCAATTTCAAACCCATGATCTTGCAACAACTCAGTAAGGTGCTCATACCACGCACGTGGGGCTTGTTTAAGGCCATATAGTGCCTTATCGAGTTGGTACACATGATCAGGGAAATAGGGATCCTCGAACCCCGGGGGTTGTTTGACATACACCAACTCATTAATAGGACCATTAAGAAAAGCACTCTTCACATCCATTTGTTGCAACTTGAAGTTATGATGAGAAGCATAAGCAATCAACAAACAAATAGATTCAAGGAGAGCAACGGGAGCAAAGGTTTCACCGTAGTCGATACCCTCGACTTGGGAGTAGCCTTGTGCTACCAAGCGAGCCTTGTTGCGAATGATAATTCCATGAGCATCTTGCTTGTTCTTGAATATCCACTTGGTTTCAATGACATTATGGTTCCCCATTGGCCTTCGCACCAATCTCCACACCTTGTTGTGCTCGAAGTTGTTGAGTTCTTCATGCATGGCATTAAGCCAATCCGGATCCTCGAGCGCCTCATAGACCTTTTGGGGTTCAACACAAGAAACAAACAATAGTTTGCTAATTATCTACGAGTGCTTACCCCCTTTCTTAAGCTTCGAAGCACATTCTTCATGAGATGATCTATGGTTGTGAGCTTGGATGCAATCTTGGCGGCACGACGCTCCAATTCCTCCTCAAGAATAAGTTGAGGAGCGGTAGCTTGATCGTCTTGAGTGTCGTCTTGAGCTTGTTCTTGATCTTGAGCTTGCTCGTGACCTTGAACTTGCTCGGAGTTGAGAACTTGACCTTGGGCATCACTTGGTGGTTCATCACCATCTTGAGGTTGATCTTGCCCTTGATCTTGTTCATTTGGTTGAGGGCCTTCACTTTGTTCTTCGGAAGCGTGTGGGTCTTGAGTTGGTGATGGTTCCACTTGAGTGGAACATTGTCCTTCTCCTTCAACCACAAGGGGTTCCTCAATGGGTAGGATATAACCAACACCCATTCTTCTTATGGCTTGGGGAGGAATTTCATCACCTACATCATAAGTACCACTTTGCTCCACTTGGGAGCCGTTATTCTCATCAAACTCCACGTTACACGTCTCCTCAATAAGTCCCGTTGACTTATTAAGGACACGGTAAGCATGAGAGTTTGTAGCATAACCAACAAATATGCCCTCATGAGCTCTAGCCTCAAATTTAGACAAACGAACACCTTTCTTGAGAATGAAACACTTACACCCGAACACTCAGAAGTACTTGAGAGTTGGGCTTGTTACCGGTGAGTATCTCATATGGAGTCTTGTTCAAGCCTTTGCGGAGGTAGAGCCGATTGGATGCATGACAAGCGGTGTTGATGGCTTCGGCCCAAAAGTTGTATGGAGACTTGAACTCCGCCATCATGGTCCTTACCGCATCCATCAACGTCCGGTTCTTCCTCTCAGCTACACCCTTTTGTTGAGGGGTGTAAGGTGCGGAATATTGATGCTTGATCCCCTCATCACTAAGAAACTCATCCAAGGTGTAGTTCTTGAACTCGGTGCCGTTGTCACTTCTTATTGTCAAGATCTTTGTATTGTGTTGACGTTGAGCTTCATTTGCAAAGTCAATGGCGGTTTGTTGGGTCTCACTCTTCCTCTTGAAGAAGTATACCCAAGTGTATCTTGAGTAGTCATCCACAATCACCAAGCAATACTTTCTACCCCCAAGACTATTAAAGGATGGAGGCCCAAAGAGATCCAAGTGAAGGAGCTCCAAAGGCCTCTTCGAGTAGATGATAGTCGTGGGAGGGTGAGCCTTCTCATGTAACTTTCCTTCGATACAGGCACTGCAAGCACGATCTTTGGCAAAACTAACATTTGTTAGTCCACGGACATGGTCCCCCTTGAGAAGACTTTGCAAAGATCTCATATTGACATGGGATAAACAGCGATGCCAAAGCCATCCCACGTCAACTTTAGCCATTAGGCATGTCGCCGTCTTAGTGGGTCGCTTCGAGAAGTTAATCACATAAAGACCGTTCTCGACATGCCCAACAAAGGCTACTTTAAGAGTCTTGCTCCACAAGAGGGCCACGGTATCAATATCAAAGAAAGTGGCAAAGCCCATGAGAGCAAGTTGACGAACGTTAAGTAAATTGTATGCAAGGGACTCAACAAGCATGACTTTCTCGATCGTGAGATCATGAGAAATGACAACCTTGCCGAGACCCAATACCTTAGAAGATGAGGCATCACCCCACTCTACATTGGTGGGCATAGATGAAATCTTGTGCACGTCCACCATCAAGTCCTTGCTTCCGGTCATATGATTTGTGGCTCCGCTATCGAGAACAATGATCCCCCACCGGAAGCAAACACCTACAAGAGATCAATGCTTGGTTTTAGGTACCCATTTTGTAATGGGTCCTTTGATGTTAGTAACAAGGGTCTTAGGAACCCAAATAGACCATTCAATGTACTCATAAGGAGAACCAACAAATTTAGCATAAACATGTCCATCACTAGCACGACATAACACATAAGAAGGGTTAAAGTTGCCGGCTTTGTTGGAAGGAGTGGCATTGCCCTTCTTGACACCACCACCCTTCTCATTGTTCTTCTTCTCCTTAGGAGCACCCTCTCCCTCCTTCACAAACGTTTGCTTGAGAGGAGGAGGTCGTTTGGCCTTGTCATTCTTCTTCTTGTTCTTGGACTTGGGTGCAAACCCAATTCCCTCCTTGCCCACCACTTCCTTTTGAGTGCTCAAAAGGTCGTTGAGATTCTTCTCACCTTGTATGCAAGACACAAGGCCTTTCTCAAGTTGCTCCTTCAACTTTGCATTCTCCTCCACAAGGTGCACATGCTCACAACATGGGTTAGTAGCATTTTCATTATCAATTAACACCATATGAGGAAAAGTGGATTTTTCCTTGGTTAGCTTCACTTGGAGTTGATCATGAGACTCTTTGAGGTTAGCATGAGCACCCTTCAAGGCCTTGTGAGCCTTGTCAAGTATATCAAACTCCTCCTTGAGTCTAGCAAGATCAACCTCAAGTTTGGCCTTCTCAGAATTGAGCACACGAGATACAACAAGAGCATGATCAAGATCTTTCTTTAATTTAGCATGCTCATCATTGTGTGACTCCTCAAGAGCCAAACGATGACCACGCTTTTCCTCAAGCGCATTAGAGAGATCCGATATCTCATCAGCATAGTCACGACTATGCCCTTCCATCTTAGAGATGGTGTCTTCATGAGCCTCGATCATGTCATTGGCTTCACCAAGTTGTTCCAAGAGAGCAACAAAGTGCTTCTTGGATTTACCCTCGAGCTTACTCATAAAAGACTCAAATTCACTTTCTTCCTCATTAGACCCTTCACTTTCATCAATGCAATCCGTCAAAGAGGGATTAGTAGTGATGGTAGTTTTGACGTTGGGGGTTACCTTGTTGGTGGCTTTATCCATGAGGCACTTGGCGATGATGTTCTCGTTGGGTGAGTCGAAGAGGGACACCCGTGGAGTTGTTGCAATGGCAACGGAGGCCATGGCAACCGTCTCACCGTCTTCATCATCATCATCCTCCTCATTGTACTCTTCTTGTGCCACCAACCCCTTGGGAGGAGTCTTCTTGGTGAAGTTGTTCTTGTTGGGGAAGGACTTGGCCTTGTCTTTTTGGATGAGCTTGCCACTGTTGTCTTCTCTTTTCTCACAAGGGCACTTCGCAACAAAGTGGCTCACATTTCCACAATTATAGCATGTCCTCACACGTTGCTTGCCCTTGGCGCCACTTGAGTTGTTCTTGTTGAAGTTGGGCCTTGAGTTCTTCTTGCTCCAAAATTGCCTTGAAGCGAGAGCCATGTGCTCATGATAGGCATATTTTGTATCTTCGGGGTTATTCTCCTCTTCTTCCTCTTCATCCTCTTCTTCCACACTAGTCTTGGCCTTCAACGCAAGGTTGGGCTTCTTTGCGTGTTGAGAATGCAACACCGCATTGTCGGCGGTCTTGTCCAAGATCTTCATTGCCACAAACTCATCCAACACTTCACTTGAGGACAAGGTGTGGAAGTCCTGCCTTTGACGGATGATGGAAGACATGGCCTTATGGTAAGGCATCATGGCCTTGAGAAACTTACGCTTGATCCAATTGTCATCCGTATCCTTGCTCCCATGATCTCGGAGTGAGACCACGAGAGTGGTTAATCTCCGGTAAAGCTCACGAGGTTCTTCATCTTCATTCATTGCAAACTCATCGGCTTCATCTTGAACCACTTCATAGTTGGAGCGTTGAATGCTTACACTTCCCTTGTAAATGGAAACAACATGTTGCCATGCTTCCTTGGCCATGGTGAAAGGTCAATATCCTCGGGAGGGATGGCCTCTTGGAGAATGCAAAGAGTGGACTCGTTGAATTGATGGTCAGCGGCTTCTCTAGGAGTGAAGTTGCTTGGGTCATGTGGGTAGATACTTTGCTCAATAATTCTCCAAAGGTTAGTAGAACTATGATTTAAATGACATTTAAAGCAATAGGCCCAAGAGGCAAAATCCTCATTTTTCACAAGCTTAGGAGGAGGACCAACATGATTCAAATGAGTGGAAGGAACCGGTCCTCCATAAGTAAGAGGAGGTTCAACATGGGAAAAGATGCCATTTCCACTTCTACCACTAGATAAAGGAACTTTGTCACTAGTAGCTTCGCCCTTGTCGGAGTTAGCAACCATCACCTTGTTAGCGGGATCACCCACCTTCATAGGTGCGATGGATAATTTAAGGCCTTCTAGAAACTTATTGAACATGCCTTCAACCTCGGTCGTCATGGAGGTTTTTAATGTGTCCAAAGCCGCATTGAAATCCTCACGAGAGACCGAGGATCCCCCATCGGCCGTAGATAATGACGAAATGACACCGGGGTGCTCCTCCCCACCATCTACGGTGTCAACCATACTCTTCGGACGACAAAGTCCTTAATAAAGAGACGAGGCTCTGATACCAATTGAAAGGATCGATATAGTTGACTAGAGGGGGTGAATAGGCAACTAACAATTTTTAGCTTTTCTTTACCAAATTAAACTTTGCATCAAAGTAGGTTGTCTAGAGATGTAACTAGGTGAGCAACCTATATGATGCACAAGAACAAGCACATGAGCAAGCAATGGATACAACACAAAATGAGCTTGCACAAGTAAAGGTGAGAGATAACCAATAGCGGAGCCGGTGGAGACGAGGATGTGTTACCGAAGCCTTCCCTTTGAGGGGAAGTACGTCTCCGTTGGAGCGGTGTGGAGGCACAATGCTCCCCAAGAAGCCACTAGGGCCACCATATTCTCCTCACGCCCTCACACAATGCGAGATGCCGTGATTCCACTATTGGTGCCCTTGAAGGCGGCGACCGAACCTTTACAAACAAGGTTGGGGCTATCTCCACAACTCAATTGGAGGCTCCCAATGATACCACAGAGCTTCACCACAATGGAATATGGCTCTGAGGTGACCTCAACCGTCTAGGGTGCTCAAACACCCAAGAGTAACAAGATCCGCAAGGGATTAGTGGGGGGGAATCAAATTTCTCTTGGTGGAAGTGTAGATCAGGGCCTTCTCAACCAATCCCTAAAGAATCAACAAGTTTGATTGGCTAGGGAGAGAGATCGGGCGAAAATGAGCTTTGGAGCAACAATGGAGCTTGGGGGAAAATAGGTAGGTCAACTTGGAGAAGAAGACCTCCTTTTATAGTGGGAAACCAATCCAACCGTTACCCCCCATTCAGCTCGCACAGAGCGGTACTACCGCTGGGGGTAGCGATACTACTGCTGGGCGCTCCCCCACACGGTACTGCCGTGTAGACAGAAGAAAACCAGAGGCGGGGCGAGATCTAGACCCAGGGTGGTACTAGCAGCGGTGGTAGGGGCGGTACTACCGCTTGAGAGTGCTACTACCGCCTCTACTGCCGCTGCCAGTGCCGCACAACCCGGCACAAGAGGTGACACTTTCGAGTCGAGGCAGTGGTAGCACATCACTTCAGCGGCACTACGGCTGGGAGTCCCCAGGCGGTACTACCGCTGGACAGCGGTACTGCCGCCTGTGACTCTTGAGTGGTACTTCCGCTGGGAGCTGCAGTACTACCGCTGGGGCCAAAACAAGCTCACAGAAGAGGCAATGAAAAATCCTCCATTGAAGCGGGAAGGATCAGTGGGTGCAAATGAGATTTGTACGTGTATAATCCACCCTCGACTTTCCAATGCGGACCCCCTCTTGATAGTACAGTGACTCCTATGAATCAAGTCCACCAAAACCGAAACGAAAGAAACTACACCGTCTTCACTTAAAACTCCGAGGGGAAGGAATCGTCTCGTGCCAATGAATGAATCTCTGAAATACTCAATGCACACGATTAGTCCGCAAAAGCATTGTCAGCAATCACCAAAACTACTTAGAGAGAGACATGCCTTAACAGGGATCTATCATAGTCCTTTCTATAAGTAAGAGTGTCGAACCCAATAAGGAGCAGAAGGAAATGACAAGCGGTTTCAGCAAGGTATTTTCTGCAAGCACTGAAATTATCGGTAACAGATAGTTTTGTGATAAGATATTTCATAACGGGTAACAAGTAACAAGTGTAACTAAAGTGCAGCAAAGTGGCCCAATCCTATTTGTAGCAAAGGACAAGCCTGGACAAACTCTTATGTAAAGCAAAGCGCTCCCGAGGACACATGGGAATTACTGTCAAGTTAGTTTTCATCATGCTCATATGATTCGCGTTCGTTACTTTGATAATTTGATATGTGGGTGGACCAGTGCTTGGGTGCTGTCCTACTTGGAAAAGCCTCCAACTTATGATTAACCCCTCTCACAAGCATCTACAACTATGAAAGAAGAATTAAGATAAATCTAACCATAGCATGAAACATGTGGATCCAAATCAGCCCCTTACAAAGCAACGCATAAACTAGGGTTTAAGCTTCTGTCACTCTAGCAACCCATCATCTACTTATTACTTCCCAATGCCTTCCCCTAGGCCCAAATCATGGTGAAGTGACATGTAGTCGACGTTCACATAACACCACTAGAGGAAGACAACATACAACATCAAAATATCGAATGAATACCAAATTCACATGATTACTTATAACAAGACTTATCCCATGTCCTCAGGGACAAACGTAACTACTCACAATGCATATTCATGTTCATAATCACAGGGGTAATAAATATCATTAAGGATCTAAACATATGATCTTCCACCGAATAAACCAAGTAGCATCAATTACAAGGAGTAGTCAACACTACTAGCAACCCACATGTACCAATATGAGGTTTTGAGACAAAGATCGGATACAAGAGATGAACTAGGGTTTGAGAGGAGATGGTGCTGGTGAAGATGTTGTTGGAGATTGACCCCCTCTCGATGAGAGGATCGTTGGTGATGATGATGGCTTCGATTTCCCCCTCCGGGAGGGAAGTTTCCCTCGCAGAACAGCTCCGCCGGAGCCCTAGATTACTTATGCCCAGGTTCCGCCTTGAGACGGTGGCGCTTCGTCCCAAAAGCTTCCTTATGACATTTTTAGGTCAAAACCCTCCATATAGCAGAAGATGGGCACCAGAGACCTGACATGGGGCCCACAAAACCTAGGGGCACGCCCAGGGGGGTAGGGCGCGCCCCCCCAGGCTTGTGGCCACCTGGTGGGTCCCCTCTGGTATTTTCTTCGCCCAATATTTTTATATATTCCAAAATAATTCTCCGTAAATAAGTCACCACGGGTATTCATAGCAAGACATACATCAAGTGCTCTCAAATCCATAAAAGTATTCAATCGGACAAAAAGAAATCTCAAAGGGCAATTCATCACAACAAGATAGAGAGGGAGAAACACCATATGATCCAACTATATTAACAAAGCTCGCGATACATCAAGATCGTGCTGTCGGCGTTCTGGGAACGGGGGTCCCCAGGCTTGCCTGCATGCGGCCCGCAGCGTGGCTAAGTCAGCAGGCCGTACGGCCCATCTTCATCAACAAGGCATCCAAGACCCTCGCGAGGGGCCAAGCCTCGCGAGGTGGACGACGCAAGACCTCCTCAGGAGTGGCCTAGTCAGGCAGGCTCACGAGGAGCGGAGATATCAAGGCGGGGCAAACCTCACGAGGCTCTCGTGACGTGAGCCATGACGATCGACACCAGGCGGGCGCCAGCGCGCGCAGCATCCTTGTTTCCTCTTTAGTGCTAAGGAGGCCAGCGCAGGCGAGGTGTACAGAGGCATCAGGCAAAGGTTGCTATATCGGTGCAATGAGACCAAGACCAGGAGGACGGCAAGGCGGAGGTCATCGTGGAGCCCAAGACGGCGTCACCACCAGAGACTTTCGCAGGCGAAGACCACTTTTGTCAGGATAGCTTGTACTAGCTGTCCCCCTTCAAATTTGCCCGCCGTTGTTGGCTCCCTTCGCGCTCAATATTTGGGAAGAGGACCAGGGCCTATATAAGTAGAGCTAGCCACCACAGTAGGGGCATCGAGCAGTTCACCTAGCTCTCACCCGCCAAGACACCAAGCACAAGAACACCTCAACCTCAGGAGGCTGTTCTTTCCCTTGTACTGTTCATCATCAGCCCAAGAGGCAATCCACCACCACCACACTGGAGTAGGGTATTACACCACAACGGAGGCCCGAACCAGTATAAATCTCGTGTCTCTTTGTGTTGCGAGTTCATCGAGTTCGTCCGCGAGATCTTAGCGAGCTAGAGCGTAGATCGGTAGGAGGGAAAGACTTCGCGCGCACCCCAGTATTCGAACCTTAAGGGTTTGCCGGAACCCCACATCTAACATTTGGCGCGCCAGGTAGGGGTGCGCCGTAGCTTCCCTTCCATCAGTTCGTCGCTCCGTCGCTCCGTCGTCTCCATGGCAGACACTCGCCGTGCTCGAGCTGAGCGTCGGGCTGCCCTCACCGCCCGCGTTGCTCAGACGGCTCCCATCGGCGGGCCACCTCGTCGTTCTCCGTCTCCCGCCGCCAACGCTGCCACTGGCCCGGCGGGGAATGAGCAACAGGCGTCCTCGCTGCACCCTTTGGTGCGGCAGGACGGCCGCGCCGCCACTCCATCGCTGATCCTGGCCGGTTCTTCGTCTCACGCTCGTCACGCTCCCATGGAGGCACGGGCCGCACTCCTCGCCGCAAACGAACTCCTGCGCTACCGCCCCGTCGACGACCTCTACGAGGAGTGGCTCGACCGCGTCGCCGAGCTCGTCCGCGCCGCAGGGGGCTCCCCGGTGCCGTCCCTCTCTACCTCACCCTTAGCCAGCCACGGGCGATGAGGCTCATGGCGCGCCTCCACCACCTCTGCCCCAAGACGGTGCCTTGGCACCAAGGCGCGCGGCCCCACGGCGTGATCCGCCACGCCCGGTGCCCGTGCGCGAAGAAAGAAGCTGCCAGGAAATCCCTCGGCCGCGAGAAGTTGCGCCCGCGCTTCCCGCGCCGCCCGCAGCGGCGCCGCGTGGACCTCGCCAAGACCAAGCTCCACCTCCAAAGCGGGCCCCAGCAACCACGGCTGGCTGCCGCGCCTTCACCCCCGAGCTGCGTAGCGTCGCTTGGCCAGGCAAGTTCAAGCCGGATCTGCCTCCTCGCTACGACGGCACCACCAACCCCGCGGAGTTCCTGCAGCTCTACGAGCTGAGCATCGAAGTAGCCAACGGCGATGAGAGTCATGGCGAACTGGTTTCCCATGGCTCTCAAGGATGGAGCCCACTCCTGGCTCCTGAACCTGCAGCACGGCTCGATCTCCTCCTGGGACGAGATGCGCGACCGCTTCGTCGCCAACTTCCAGGGCACTCGCGACCGCCTGCCGGCCGCAGGTGACCTGCGCCGCATCAAGCAACAACTAGGAGAGACCCTCCAGAAGTACATCCAGTGCTTCAACAACACCCGCCTCAAGATCCCCAAGGTCACGGACGAGGCCATCATCTCCGCGTTCTCCGACGGCGTCCGTGACGTCAAAATGAAGGAAGAGCTCGCTATCCATGAGGAGCTCTGCACATCTTAGGAGCTGTTCAACCTGGCAACCAAGTGCGCAAGAGCTGAGGAGGGGCGTCTCTCCCTTCTCGAGCTGCCAGCTGCAGGAGCGGAGGAGAAGAAAGCCAAGGCCAAGGACGTGAAGCGCAAGGAAGCAACAGTACTGGCAGTGGAGCCCGACACCAAGCGGGGCAGAGATCAGCCCGAGTCATCCAAGAACGACCGACCGTTCTGCGCCTTCCACAACCTGAACACCCACAACACCAGCGACTGTCAAGAGCTCAGAGCCATACGAGAAGGACGCTTTGGTCGACGCCCCGAGCGCAGCGACCGGGGCTACGGCCGTGGAGGAGGACGTGGAGGCGGACGCTGGAACGACCGTGGCCCGCGCCACGAGTGGCGCGACAGGCCTCGTGAGGACCGCTGGCAGGACCATCCTCGCGAGGGGGCCTGGAGGGACCAGCCTCGTGAGGATCGCCCCAAGGTAACACCAGTCTTCCCCCGCTGCCACCACCAAGAAGGAACGACGACCACCATCAGGACGAGGGGGCTGGGGGATTCCAGGAGCCGCGTGCAATCGCCTGCATCTTGGGCGGCGCCCAGGCCCCAGCCTCTCAGGGCATCTTCAAATAGTTTGCTCGCGAGGTGAACGCGGTGCTCCCCAAGCTCGAAGCCACGCGCCCGATCAAGTGGTCCCAATGCGCCATCACTTTCAACTCGGCAGATCAGCTCAAGTGCGCGGCGACCGCCGGCGCCCTCCCGATGTTGTGTTCCCCAGTCATCAACAATGTGCAGGTTACCGAGACCCTCATCGACGGCGGCGCAGGGCTCAACGTCCTGTCCGTCAGCATGTTCGACAACCTCCAAGTGCCATACGAGCAGCTCCAGCCTACCAAACCTTTCTTAGGAGTGACCAACGGTTCCACCACACCGATAGGGCAAGTCCGCCTGCTTGTCACCTTTGGAGAACGCAAGAACTACCGCACCGAGCTCATCGACTTCGACGTCGCGCACATCCGCCTGCCGTACAACGCCATCCTCGGGTATCCGGCCCTGGCCAAGTTCATGGCAGTCACCCACCATGGCTACAACGTCCTCAAGATGCCAGGAAGCGAAGGAATCATCACGGTCCCGTGTGAAGAGAGAGATGCGGTGTGCTCCCTTGAGCGCGCCTTCCAAGCTGCAGCAATCGACGACCCCGACAGCAGAAGTGAGGGCCCTCTGGAGGCCATCCCCAAGAAGAAGAAGAAGTTGCGCCACGCAGGACCTCAGGAGGATGGCGACGCAGCAGGAGCCTCATCAGGATCAGCGTCCGTCCCAGGGACGCCTCCCTCCATCGCATAGGAAGGCGCACCCGGCGCCCTCCTTGGACAGGGCTCGAGGGCTCTCTTCTGGAGGGCCTCAGACCTTGCCAACCTCACGAGGGAGGCGTTTGGGCACCACTTGGAGGCGTGCTTCGCGGCACATGTCCCTCAGGAGAGCACAAGGCAAGGAGTGCCCACCACTTAGGAGTTCATCACCAAGACCACTCAGGAACTGCAAGACGCAAGAGCCATGCGCGGTGACAGCCGCTCACGAGGCGCGGCTCCCCATCCTGGCAAGGATGCTGGGCTGCGTGTCTGCATCGACGTCCTCGGGCTCAACAGGGCCGCATCTCAGGAGCGCTTCTGGCCTTCGCGTGTGGGCCGCTGCGAGGGCCCGCCACACAGCTACGTTTGCATGCCCTTCGGCTTGCCGAGCGTGGCGTCAACCTATCAGCGCAACATGTGGCGTGTCCTGGCGGCTCAGGAGGCCAGGTACCACGCTGTCCTGGAGGAAATGGAGACGATCTTCAGGGAACCTCCCGAGCCCCCAGAGCCTCCCGAGGCTCAGGGCTCCGGTGGCTCGTGAGGAGTCATTTCTTCGACGTACGCCTTCAGCTGCACCAACTCTACTTCATCTACAGAACCAGGTGACATCTTCCAAGCTCGTTTAGCTGGGAGCGCCCCTCGGGCTGCATTATTCCCAGCCCGCGTGGGTCTGTCCCTGCAGCATGTATCCCTTTTGCTTATGTCTTTAGCTTACCTTGCTGGGGGCGTCCCTCGGGCTGCATCATCCCCAAGCCGCTCGGGCCGGACCCAGTGGCATGTATCTTCCTGCATTTACCTAAGTTGAGTTGCTTTCCATGCTTAACCTGCTTACGGTTATCGCCTGCTCGATCGCCACCCGCCACGGGTCCGTTCACCCTGTGCAATTCGCTTGCGCGTTAAATGGGGGGCTCCTGAGCATCGCGACTCAGGAGCTCTTACTGGCTCTCCAGCCCTCACCCCCTGGCCTTGACCATGGCATCGCGACCTGGCATACCAGCGGCGGCTGAGCTCGCTCGAGGGCCGGGACCTGAGGACGTAGAGTGCTTGCACCTAACCGCCTTGCAGGAACACACAGTCACCAAGACTCAAGACCAGGCGCAACCCGCCTTGAGGTAGGGCCTCGTGAGTCCCGCACTGGCTCACGAGTGCCCAGATACACCTCGCAGCCCTGCCGTGCAAGCCACATGTCAGGGCGGGGCTGTACACGCCCCGGGGGCTCCTCCCGGAGGGGGCCCCCATCCCACGCACAAGTGGAAGCACCATGCTCCGCGCTGGCTGTCAACACTGCCGAGGAGCGGCTATGCCCGTGCACAAGCGGAAGCACTATGCTCCGCGCTGGTGATAAACAACTGAGGGCGGCCCCACGGTCGTACCAACCTTAGGGGGCCCAGAGCTCAGCGTCCAGCCTCACCGCAACGCCTCCCCTCGGGAGAGCCGCGTGAGGGGGCTGGGCACGGGGGCTGCGCTCGGGTCGCACCCAAGCAGACGTCACCCAACCAGGTCTCCCGGACCTGGGCGTCGCGCGCCCCTCCCAAGGCCTCGGCGAGGGAAGGTATGGAAATTGTTTGCACGTCAAGGGGGACTCCTGAGCATCGCGACTCAGGAGCCTAACTGGTCACGTAGCCCCTCACTCCTTGGTCCATCCTGGTCCCCGGTCGGCCCAATGGCGGTTGAGGTATGCGCGGGGCCGGGCTCTGCCGACGTAGAACATAAATCTATCCTCGCGAACTCTCCCTATAAGCTGTTTGCGCATCAAGGGGGACTCCTGAGCATCGCGACTCAGGAGCCTAACTGGTCATGTAGCCCCTCACTCCTTGGTCCGCCCTGGTCTCCGGTCAGCCCAATGGCGGTTGAGGTATGCGCGGGGCCGGGCTCTGCCGACGCAGAACGCATAGCAAATAGGAAGGAAATCGCAAAATCTCGAAGCAAATATTACAAACACATTGTTCTCACGATACCAAATGAAAAGTCTAAACGCCTCCACGAGGCCCAATGCATGTTGCAGGAACAAAACAGGAGAATAGCCGCAGGTCACCCCTGGACGCCGCCATCACCTGCGGAAGGTGCCACTTCTTGAGCAACGTTGTCTTCACCTTCACCACCAGCTGCAGGATCGGCGACATCGCCGGACAGAGGAGCGGAGACAAAGCCGCGGAACTTCTTCAGCAAAGCCTCCACCTGACCTTGCACGGCTGCGGCGGCGGCCTCGTATTGATCTTCATCCACAGGCTCCAGCAGCCCATCAAGACAAGCGCTGGGGTCGCGAAGGTGCAGGTGGCCGAAGACACGGGTCAATGCAGCTGAAGACAAGACGCGAGCTTCCACCTCCGCCACGGGACCAACGCCATCAACGACTTCCTCGAGCGCCTTCACCAAGAGAGGAAGCAGCCGGGCGGGGCCGTCCTCATCGGTGGCCAGCGATTTCTCCAGGCCGTGCTCATAGAGCGTCTTCAGTGCCTTGCGGGATCTCTCCTCGAGGTCGGCAAAGGCCGCGCGGTCTTCGGTCAGGACTCGCGCCTTGGCGTCGAGATCGGCCTCCCTCGCCATCGCCTTCCGCTCCAGCTCTTCCAACCGATTGTGCTCGGCGGCCTGCGTCCTCCCCAACTCCGCCAGCTCAGCATCACGGTTCTTGATGGCGTCCTCCCGAGCCTTCATTTCCTCCTCCTTCGCTTGATGGCAGCGCGTTTCTTCGGCGTGCTTGTCGCGCAGGCTCTGCAACTCGTCCTCCAGCACCTGGCAGCGGTCACGGGCGGCCTTGGCGTCTTTCAATGCCGCCTCACGATCGGCCGCGGGTTGGCGGCACTCTGTTTCTCCTTCTCAGAAGCCGCAGCGGCCTAGCCCAGCGCCGCGCGAACAGCCAAGTCGGAGTGGAGCCAGCCTGAGGCCAGCTCCAGGCGCCCGGCCACAAGGCGTGGGTCCGCTCTCAGGAGATCCGCCTGCAGCCGGGTCATCTCCGAAAGAGCACGTTCCAGAGCAGCAGCAGGAGCAGAAGAACCTGGGAGTGGAGGTACGGCAGTTGGAAGAAGCGACATCGTCACCAGGGCTTGGGAGATCGCGGGTTCCGGAGCAGCTGGGACCTCATCAGCCGCGCCAGGCGCCGGTAGTTCCGGAGCCAGCGGGGCCATGGGGGCTGATTCCATGCGGCGATATTCCTCTTGGCCCCGCGAGGACGACCGGGCTGGGGAGATGCGGGCGCTGCTGCCTCCTTTCTCTGCGGAGGGAGGCACGGCCGTCGTATCCTCCTTCCTCTTCTTCGCCGAAGATGTCGGCCTGATCAACCAAGGGCGAGCATCAGGAAATGACGAGTACAAATAGGGACAAGATGAAGCTTAAGACACTTACTGATCCACCGCAACATACTTCCGCTTGGGGAGCTTGAAGCCTGACAGCATCGGGACCTGAGGAGCAGGCGTTTGGGCTCCGGCGGCGCCAAGCGGTGCGGAGGCAGAGCCGGAGCCAGCCCCAGGAGGTGTCGGGATGGAGGCGGCATCGCGAGGCACCAGCGACGACCTTCCCCTCGTCGGGATGAGGGGCTGCTCCCTCTCCCCTTAGCGAGCGTCGGCCTCGGCATCGTCAGGAAGGGCGTGGAGGATCTCGGCCTTACTCAGAGGGGAAGTCTCCCCCACCTCTTCCAGAGTCTTCTCTGAGTCCACCTCCTCTTCCCCGACTCGTCAGAGGACACCTCCACCGGTTTCGGTGCCGCAGGGGCTCCCAGGAGCACCGGCGGCACCATCCCACGCGCGTCAAAGGCCGGCCTGGAGGCGACGAATTCTTCCCGGTCCCTGCGTTGGAACAAGGGAACGAAGGCGCTTGGCGGGTACTCCTGGTTGTCCCCAACTATGAGGCGCAGAACAGCAGCCAGTTCATCGTCAGGCAGGGCCCCCGGCCTCAGGCGGGCCTTGTTTCCCTCTTCTTCAAGCTCCCACAGGGGGCGCGCGTGCGCCTGGAGCGGGGCAACTCGCAACGTCAAGAACTCCCTCAGGAGCATGACCCCCGTCACCTTGGCCGCCCTCGCATTGCCCGGCTTCAAGTCGGTGATCATCTGCCCCAACACTAACGATGCCCGCTCATCGGCGAGCTCCGCCTTGGGCCACCCCCCATTGGAAGAGGGCGCCGCCATTGGCAACGCCAGACGCGGGTCGGCGCGCCTGGCGTCCATCATGACCCATTTGGATCGAATGTTGTCGGTCCTCTTCCCGGTGCTCGAGATCGAGTTGGCCTTGCCGCATGCGATGAAATTAGCGCATCCAGAGATGTGCGTCTCGTTGACACGGAGGAAGAAGAAATGGCGCAGGAGCGCCACGGACGGCATCACGCCCAGGTACGCCTCATAGTAGTAGGCGAAGATGGACAGGAGGAGGACAGAGTTGGGATGGAGGTGCAACGCCTGCAGGCCGTAGTGGTCGAGGACTTCATAAAAGAAATCAGAGAAGGGAGGAACCAACCCGACGGCAACGCTGATCAAGAAGAAGGGGAAGAAGGTGCTTTCCTCGGGCTCCGGCACGTCGGAGGCAAGCCGGAGCCCGGTCTCCCCCCACTCATTGCTCTCACCCGCCGTCAGCAAGCGCACGGAGGCGAGGCTCTTCTCCGTGACGGTGGGCGCCTCAAGGGCCGGCTCGTACCAAGCTGGTGCTGAGGAAGTCTTGACCTTGCGTGGCGCCATGGATTGCGGATGCAGGATGAGATTGGAGCGGATCTGGAGGTAGCGGTGGCGAGGAGCAAGAAAGGGGATCTGGAGCGAGGCGAGGAAGAAGCAATGAAGGCAAGTGCTGCCTGCGCCAGCCTTTTGTCAGGTCAAGCAGTTGCCGAGGCAGCGTGGGGAAGCGGAGACGCCCACGTCCAATCAACTGCCACGCGTCAACCGAGGCCGCAGGCTTTTGGGGCCCGCGGTGCTCCGTACTTGCCCTTGGCTTCGCCGCGAAGCCAAGCCCGAGCGCACCTTGGGCCCGGGGGCTACTATCGGCGTTCTGGGAACGGGGGTCCCCAGACTTGCCTGCCTGCGGCCCGCGGCGTGGCTAAGTCAGCAGGCCGTACGGCCCATCTTCATCAACAAGGCATCCAAGACCCTCGCGAGGGGCCAAGCCTCGCGAGGCGGACGACGCAAGACCTCCTCAGGAGTGGCCTAGTCAGGCAGGCTCACGAGGAGCGGAGATATCAAGGCGGGGCAAACCTCACGAGGCTCTCGTGACGTGAGCCATGACGATCAACACCAGGCGGGCGCCAACGCGTGCAGCGTCCTTTTTTCCTCTTTAGTGCTAAGGAGGCCATCGCAGGCGAGGAGTACTGGGGCATCAGGCAAAGGTTGCTATATCGGTGCAACGAGACCAAGACCAGGAGGACGGCAAGGCGGAGGTCATCGTGGAGCCCAAGACGGCGTCACCATCAGAGCCTTTCGCAGGCGAAGACCACTTTTGTCAGGATAGCTTGTACTAGCTGTCCCCCTTCAAATTTGCCCGCCGTTGTTGGCTTCCTTCCCGCTCAATATTTGAGAAGAGGACCAGGGCCTATATAAGTAGAGCTAGCCACCACAGTAGGGGCATCGAGCAGTTCACCTAGCTCTCACCCGCCAAGACACCAAGCACAAGAACACCTCAACCTCATGAGGTTGTTCTTTCCCTTGTACTGTTCATCATCAGCCCAAGAGGCAATCCACCACCACCACACTGGAGTAGGGTATTACACCACAACGGTGGCCCGAACCAGTATAAATCTCGTGTCTCTCTGTGTTGCGAGTTCATCGAGTTCGTCCGCGAGATCTTAGCGAGCTAGAGCGTAGATCGGTAGGAGGGAAAGACTTCGCGCGCACCCCAGTGTTCGAACCTTAAGGGTTTGCCGGAACCCCACATCCGACATGTGCCAACTGAAGAACACGAGAGAGAGAGAGAGATTAAACACATAGCTACTGGTACAAACCCTCAGCCCCGAGGGTGGACTACTCCCTCCTCATCATGGTGGCCGTCGGGATGATGAAGATGGCCACCGGTGATGATTTCCCCCTCCGGCAGGGTGCCGAAACGGGGTCTAGATTGGTTTTTCGTGGCTACAGAGGCTTGCGGCGGCGGAACTTCTGATCTAGGGTTATTTGTGGGGGTTTCTATATTTATAGGATTTTTGGCGTTGGTTTCACGCGAAGATGGGCCTCGAGGTGAGCATAACCCACCTGGGCGCGCCTAGGCCTCCTGGCACGCCCAGGTATCTTGTGCTTTTCACCTCCTTCACCTTCTGGTACTCCCACGAAGCTTCTAGTGCCTCTTTTATTCCAAAAAAATCGTCAAAAAATTTCGTTGCATTTGGAGAACTTCTATTTCTGCACAAAAAACAACACCACGGTAGTTCTGCTGAAAACAACTTCATTCCGGGTTAGTTCCATGCAAATCATACAAAATCGGTATAAATTGTTGTAAACATGGCATGAATACTTCATAAATTATAGATACGTTCGAGACGTATCAGTCGCCATACGGACGCCTATCGTCGTACGGCTGGGGCGCGTACGAGTCATCCCTCAGAGGGGGCGGGTGTACCCGACGGCGGTCATTGCGGTGTCGCTGAGGAGCAAACCGATCGTGGCCCTGATCCAGGTACTGATCCTGGTGGTGACCTCAATCGTCTCGTTGCGTAGGCGACTGCCTCTCCTTCCTAAGGGCTCCCGGGCTGTGGGCCGACTGGACAGTGTCGGCCCTGACGGATCTGCTATGGATTCTGTTACGCTACTGGGAGACAGCCGAATTCTGCTCTCAGCTGCTTTGAGTAGGGCTCTGATCTGCTAGAGACCTTCCCCTGCCTCCGATTGGGACAAATGGATGGAATCTTCTATCCGAGTGGCAGCCGCCAAATTCTGAATTGGGGTGCGGAATACCTGGTAGTCGCGCTGCGGATCACTCAAGAACAGCTGCCGGTGCTGTCGACTGGAACTGGGTTGTTGCTTTCTGCGCGCGGTCATCGAGCGATTTCTGGAGCTCCTCCAGATGAGCGCCCTCAGCCAAATTGGCCAAACGCACGGCTTCCAAGGCCTGAGCCTCAAGAGTCGTCCCAACGATGGGTGTCCGGAGGGCGTGCTCATTTCTGTGCTGCAACTCTTCCCTTTGCTGAGGGTTGAGGGGTTGAGGATAGTACTCGTCATTGTGACGGCCCCCGCCGCCATCGATGTCACCATGTGACGGGCCATCGACTCCCGCGCCACCACGAGAATACCTGGGCGGGCTGTGCTGGGAGCCGGCCATAAGCACCTCAGAAGCATGATCGCTGCTTTCACACTCGGATGCGTCGTCCGAGTGATCACGCAGGGAGTCAAACAAGTCGAGGATGGACTCGTCGGGTTCGATCGCCGCGATCTACGGGGCCGCCACTTGGAGGGCCACCGCGTGCTTGATCCACCGCTGGAGTCGTGAGCGTCCGGAGTGCTTGCGACGTCGAACAACGGAGCAGCGTGAAGCCGCTGGATCTGTCGACTGACGAAGGAGAACACCGAAGGTACTCGCGCGAAAGTGCGCTGCCCCGCGAACGGGCAGCGCTTCGACGTCCAACGGGGCTTCCTGGAGCCACGCCGAATCATCAGCGACGAAGCTGAGGGCGCCGAGACGGATCTTGTGGCCGAATGATAGCCCGACGTCGGAAACCATGGTGAAGATGAGGAAATTGCAACTACGCCGGAAGTCACTTATAGCTTGCCCCATGGTGGGCGCCAACTGTCGTGGGAATAGGTCTGACAGTAGTGTATGGGGGTACGGATTAGAGGGCAGAGTCTTGCTACGACGCAGTTGTTACACTCAGATTTACGAGTTCAAGCCCCTCGCGGAGGAGGTAACAACCCTATGTCTCGGTGCTCTGGAGCTTGATTGACTGGAGTGTATAGTTTACAAGAGATTGTGAACCCTTGTTATGGAGCTGGGGGTGGCTTATATAGAGTACGCCTGGCCCCTGATGAATGCTCCCATAACTAAGGGTTAGGGGGGGGGGTTAAAGGTGACAGTTACATGTATATTGACTGTTCTTTAAGGCGGTGGACGCACGTCGTGACTGTTGCGATGTTGATGAGACTCTTGGTCTTCTTTGTCTGAGTGGACTCAAGTACTCTGAGTGAGACGAGCTGGTCGAGTGGATTGCTTGTACTCTGAGTGGTTGCTGTCTTTCGAGTGGTTCTCAGGTTGCAGCAATTACGAACGGTAACCTGGCCCTGGGCCTAGTTTCAGTGCATGGTGTCCTTGGGTAGGGTCTGTAGGTCAGACCTGTGACCCTATCGTCAGTATATGTCCTCGTCAAGACCGGCGGCAACATCAAGGGTCGGCTCGTCGTCCATGGCGAGCGTCCGGGAGGGTTTTGGGAAAGTGGAGGGAAATGGTGGTCGCCGTGCCACCGACTAGCGGGGTAGGGGGAGGAGTAGGCGCGTGTCGCGCGCGTCCGTTTTATGTCCGCGTCGAGGCAAATGAGACTCAAATTTGGGCAGGAAATGAGTGGACAGGCGGACGTAAAGCGGACGCGAGTTCGTTTGGATCGGCGCGTTGCGCATTGTGCCGACTTTTCTGTCCGCGACGTAATATAGTGACCCAAACGAACACATGAACGAAATGGGCCGGCGTATTGGAGTTGCTCTCACGCTACTCAAATGGACAAAATTGGGACAAAAACAAACGTCAGTTGGGGGCAGTCGGATCAGCATGATTGAAAATGTTCTCCCCATCGTCTATCGCACTCCGTTTCCGCACGTGCACCAGCGCACCGGGATCGCATCGCACTGCGCGAACCACTCCCAAAGTCCCCACTGGACTCCACCCGCCCTCCCCACCCCGCGGATCCGGAATCCTCCACGAAGTAACGAGTTTCCCCTCCCCTGCCGCCCGGCCGGCGCGCGCGGTCACCATCGTCCATCGATCGAAGCCAGTGCGCGCCCGCGACCAGATCCGAGCGGAGGGATGACGGGGGCGGCGTCGCAGGCGTACGGGGAGGCGTGGTACTGGGACGAGCGGTACCGCAAGGAGCCGGGGCCCTTCGACTGGTACCAGAAGTACCCTGCCCTCGCGCCGCTGCTCCGCCTCTACGTGCGCCCGCACCAGCGCCTCCTCCTCGTCGGATGCGGCAACTCCGGTGAGTAACCTATCTTTGCTCCACTCGCCCATGCACCCTCGGGGCGGGATCGATCAGGGAGGGAGTTTCTCTGGGCACCTTGGTTGACCTGCTCCAGCGTCTCTGGTTGGGATCGCCGGGAGACTATTCACTCGATCGATCAACTGGAGTGCAATGTAGAATGTGTGCTCTACGGAGTCTTTACGTTTTTGTAGAATGAACCGAATGCTGTTAGACACAAAGGTTTCCTCAATCGCACAGCATTTGCTCAATGGTACTCCATCAGTGCGATTACGTGGTAACAATACAATCAAAGCAACTAGTGATGTAGCAAGTCAATATGTTACTTATTACCAATCTGAGACAACCGGCCTCTTGGCCCTGTGCCCCATTACCACTAAAAGCATATGCAAAATATGGTGCGTTGCAGTTCATGGCCCCATGCCTGGCCAAAACATCATGTGCAAAAGTGACATGCGTGTATGGGCGACGGTTGCTTTATCAGTATCAGATCATATGTCAGCAAAAAAGTGAAATGGGGTTGTGTGACAGATCCCCTAGCGACTCCCTTCCCCAAAGCCGGACCCCTTGTAGTCAATGGATACGGAGTACTAGTTAACTTGATTTAATGAACTACTGCTGATATGGAAATTTATGTACCACATTTCCTTTTATCAAATTTTGATAATATTTTGGTCCTAGTTGAGAGTTGTTGAAGCATCCTGGCCTCCTGGATCCATTTAGGTGCACCGTCTTGGGTTCATGAAAACTTACTGTCTGATAATTAGCATGGAATTGGGGAGTTACACAGTCCATTCTCATTTTTTATTGTCTACTACTTATTGTATTGACTGTTAGGCATAGATAATGACGGAATTATTCTTATCCCTTTTGAGACTGGTTGTATTGTTGATTGAGATGTTTTTATCACTAATTTGCTATGCAGTTTCAGACTATATGATTTATTTCTGAATTTAGATGCAGTGGTTATATTATTGCCAGCCTGTTTATTCTTGGTTTAGTTGGAATTATTTGTTTTTAATCTATTTCGATGTTTCACAGTTTTTGGTGAAAACATGGTTCAGGATGGTTACCAGGACGTTGTCAACATTGATATATCGTCTGTGGTGATTGAACAAATGAAGAAGAAATACCATGATAAGCCTCAACTAAAATGTATAATCTTTGTTCCCACCATTCAGACGTTGAATCCCTGCGGAGTATCTATGGCTTACTATTGTATTATTTCCTGCAATTTACAGACACGAAGATGGATGTAAGAAACATGTCAGACTTTGAGTCTGGTTCATTTGATGCTGTTATTGACAAAGGTATTGTTACGATGTAAATGTAATGGTTGCCAGCATTATGGAACATCTATGCATGCGTATGTAACATGCCATTGGGTTCTAAACCATTCTGTTATTTGCAGGAACACTAGATTCTATTATGGTGAGTCAATTGTTGCCAGGATACTCAGATATTCTTCCCATGCCATACTCAGAGCCGTGTTTCTTGTATTGTAGTGCGGCCAAAATTCACAAGAGCATGCAGCGAAGATGCTAGGGGAGGTGAACAGGTAAATAATAGACTGATATTTGTTGTGATATCTCTGTTTATTTGACTATAGCTTTCTATTTGTTTCTTCTATCTGCAGAATCCTCAACGATAAGGGGGTCTACATTATGGTAATTGATAGTATTATTAACATGGTAACTCTGTGGTTTTCTTCTTGTGTCTATAAACTTCTTTGAGCGTCACAATGCTGCAGATCACTTATGGGGATCCAAGTTATCGATTGAATCTTCTGAAGGACCTCCAATTTTGGACAGTAAAGCTTCACGTCATAGGTTAGTGGGTTTTGCCACCGGTTTGACTTAACAATGCCCTACTCTTGACCCTTTTGATCCATTTCTTTTATTTTCTGAAGCTCTAAATAACAGTGTTATCTGTTTTATGGTTTTACATACACAATCGACATAGCAGATAGGTGGGAGAGAAGTTCCAAAAAGACATGGGACCTGACGGAGCCACTGCCTTTACAAGATGATAGTACATCGATTATCAACCTTCTTGGCCCAAAACCTGATGTTCACTATATTTATGTCTGTATAAAGGTTAGCCGTTGACAAGCTTGTCATAATCATCCGAACTTGCTTCCTGAACTCTTCATATGACTAGTTATTGAATAATCTTACATTGTTATGCAGGAGAACGACAGTGCAAGAGTGGACTTGAAGGCCGAGGTCAATGAAGCAGACAAATGATCACATATTATAACCTTTTTGGATCATCGTGTATAACCAGTGTAGCAAATAATGTAGGGAATACATTTTGTAACTCTTGATTTTTGTCGTTGTTGGCAACAATTTAGCAAAATTACAGCTAAGGATGTTGCTTCTTCGATCATCGAATTTGGAATAGAAATGAATGTGTTGTTTTCATGTCTTTCGATTTTGTGTAGAATTTACTTCCGTGTTCACGGAACATAGGACCCGCTCGGAGTGTGGGAAATCTTAGAGAAAATGATCTAGGTTTTCTACATAAAGAAAAGCCATAATCTTGTGGGACGGGAAAGTATCTGGGGAAATTTGTGGATGTTCACAACATATTGCCTAGAACCCCTAAAAAAATTGAAAACACCTTTCAGAAGTTTTCTTTTTCTGGATGTTCACAACATGTGTTTACAATTTCTAAAAAATTCAAAAGAGAAACTTCAACTTTTTATGAATTGTCGACACATATGTGGTGAACATTCACAATGTTTTCTGATTTTATTTGAAACTTTTAAATTTGACTTTTGAGAGTTGGGAGCATGGTGTGTCTAAGAGCAACAGCGTCCGTCTGTGGCCCTGTTTGGATCCCTAAGTTAGAGTTAGTTTTAGTTAGTTGGGGCTCAAATAACCCAAAAGTATCCAAACATGATGGGTTAGTTTGTGTTAGTTGGATCTAACCCACCCCAAAAAACTAGCCCACACTAGAGGAGCTTATTTGGGTTAGTTCTCCTGGGCCCACTAGAAAAAAATAGTAAAAAAAGTTACCCCTCTCATCCAAATAGTGTCCAAAGTAGTCAAATGATTGAGAAAGAATATTTATTCTCAATCTAACCCTACCATCCAAACAACTCTTTGGTTAGAGTTAGTGGGTTAATTCAAGGTTAGAATCTAACTCTAACCTCTAACTGAGTTAGAGTATTCAAACAGGGCATGTGTCAGCATACACAAAAAAAGTGCCCACAACAGTTCCCATTTTCTGTCCGGTTTGTGTCTGCTCGGACGCATTTCCACCTCAAATTTGGGTCAGATATGGGTCGGAAGCGGACACAAACACGTTCTCTGCATCCACCTCATTCGTCTGTGTCTGGCCTGACTTGTCTGTCATCCACCTCCCCCATTCCATCTCTATTCCTTTTCTTTCCCTTCCCTGGCCCACCACGACCACCAACCCACCCACCCACGCGCCAGCCGGGCAAGAGTTGTGGGACACTCCCTCCGGCGGCCTCCAGCGGCGCGGTGGCGCTTCTCTGGTGCCCTCCAGCGTCGCAGTGGCGGTCGGTTGGATTTGTGCGGAGGCAGGCCCCCGGAGGCGCCCGTCCTCGCAGGAGCTTGTCCCCGCCGGCGCTCGTCCCCGTAGGCGGTCGGTTGGATTTGTGCGGAGGCAGGCCCCCGGAGGTGCCCGTCCTCGCAGGAGCTTGTCCCCGCCGGCGCTCGTCCCCGTAGGTGGTCGGAGGCGCCCGTCCCTGTAGGAGCTCGCCCCGCTGGCGCCCGTTCCCTCAAGCGCTTGTCCCCACAGGCAGGCGACGCTCATCCCGGCCAGCACCCGCAAAAGCCCCCCGCCAGCAGCTCTTGTTGTTGTTTTTTCAAAAGAAAGGCCATGTCCGCTCAAAAATGGGTTGCTCGTGTTGGATTCACAAACCATGTCGCTGTCCATGTCGTGTCCGCTGTCCGTTTTGCCGATCCAAATGGATAAAATGTTAAAAAAAAGGACACAATTTAGGTCAGTGCGTTGGAGTTGCCTAAGGGCTTCTTTGATTCAAAGGATTCTCAAAGGAATTTTGGAGGATTCTAATCCTTAGGAATTTTTCCTATCTTGGTTGTTTGATTCGTAGGATTGTAAACCATAGGAATTTTTCCATAGGATTCATTTGCACTAGATTTCATAGGAAACATCCCATCCACTCAGACCTCTTTGAAAGAATCCTGCGTTTTTTCTATGCACAATCAAACACTCGTACAATCCTGTAGGATTCAAGACGACATTCCACTCTAACTCCCTGTTTTTTCTATTCCCGCGTTTTGGAAATCCTACGAATCAAAGAGGCCCTAAGTCTTGAAAACACGGGATACTTTCCACTCATGGGATAAGCCTTTGTTACCATTTTGGCGAACCAGTATGCAATTTTCCTTTATTTTCAGAAAAAAAGAACAACCTTTTTTTGACCTAACCGTGCAATTTTTCTTCTGCATCCATCATGATTCAGTTCAGGCATTCAGCCCAGGCAAAGGGGGAAGTGGAAGAATCCCTTAGTGGAACGGATCGACGTCCATCTTCAATCCAACGCCTCCAGATTCGACACGTCTTTTTCTCTTTCCCACCTCCTCCCTAAAAATCCCTCTCCCCCCTTCTCTAGCCGCCTTCCTTCGGCCCCGCAGCTTTTCTCTCTCCTCACCGTCGCGCGTGTGCCCCTCCTTTCTGTCTCTCTCTCCTCCGCGTGCGCTCCCTCACTCTTCTCCCATCCGTCTAATGGAGGCCCTCGCCGGCGCCGCCGCCTCGTCCGCGCTCCTCCCGGCCTTCCCCGCCCACCAGCCTCACTCCCGCGTGGCGCTCCGCGCCCGCCCCTGCGGGCCCATCCGCGCGGCCGGCGGCGGCGGAGGCAAGGACGACGCCGCCAAGCCGAACGGGACCCCCGTCGTCAAGGTAACAAACAGTGCGTGAAAGCTACGTGATGCAGAGTGAGAAGTGACGAAGATTTTGTTCGGGTAGTGGTTGCTCGGAGATGGGTGTGGCAGTGTAGAACATGTTGGGTTTAGGGATTTCTTTCAGATGCGAGGCCCGGGGCCTACCTAGACCTGGGTTGTTCCATTGTGTTGTTATTACTAGGTGACTATTTTCCGAAGCTTGATATCTTTGAACTCGGTCGGGAAGTTTTGTGGATGTCATGAAAATAAACTTCCTTTTGTACCAATCAACTTAAAACTTCCGAATGATAATTAGTTGAAAATCATGTCTATGCATATGGGTTCGCAAAGATATTATTTAGTTTCTTGCTAGATTTTTTAAAGGTGATCCTGTATTTATATTTTGAAACTCAGGAGTGAATCAGGTCATTTTCTTTTAGTTTGCCTTTAATGGGTCACATATCTTTGGTTTGTTTGTACTAAATTGCCTGACAGTCGAAGGTCTAAATTGCCTGACAGTCGAAGGTTGATCCAAGTCAAAATGGAGCTCTCGGTCCGGTCGCAACTGACAAGTCACGCACGACCTCATCAACCAATTCAACTCCCGACTCAAGCGGATCCAGAGCTGGCTTGTTCAGAACCCCTATATCTGGTGGTGTGCAGAGCGCAACTTTTGCCCATGGTTTACCTCCACCGGCTTTGGCTGTTCGCAATTTAATGGAACAGGTAGCTTCTGTTAATTATCTCCTGGCCATTGGGCTATTTTCTAGCCGGCTGGATGCTTATTCCTGTCTTACTGTGCTCACTAGGCGCGATTTGCTCACCTATGCACTGTCATGTCTGGCATGCATCATCGACGTGCTGGATATCCATTTGGTTCACTTGTTGACTTTGCTAATGACTCAATGGGCCGTAAGATAGCTACTTTGGTTACATTTTGGATATAACTTGTACACTCTGTTTGACCTCCTTGGGTAATTATTTTGTGTTGATGTCTTGCGCAGACCCAATATTTTCTCTGTCACCCTTAGCAATCCACACCAGAAACTTGCTCTCTGATCCAAGATGCACACTTGTTGTCCAGGTATGAAGTTTCTCGGCATGTTTTACTGGAAGTATAAAGGTTCCTTGCTTGCTAATAATAGGATAACAACATCTAGTCCTTCATTACAGGTACCTGGATGGAGTGGATTGTCTAATGCTCGTGTCACAATATTTGGTGATGTCTACCCTTTGTCAGCTGAACAACAGGTTCCTATTTAGCTGCCTTTGTTGCTTGATAATTGATAGTGCAGTCATCTAGGTAATTACTTTTCTATGGATAATATTTTTGAAAGAAAAATGTAAGGAAACTCCAACAGTATGAATAGGAACCTAAAATACACGTCCATGAGGACTTAAATGGGATTGTACATCCTCTAGAACCCAAGTGAGCTAGCTAGGGTCACTTCCTTTTTCTCTTTCCTATGGATAGCTGGCATGTCAATCATTAAGAATTTGGCTCCTCCCATTGTGTGAAAACCATCTGTGGACTAAGTTTTCAAATTATAAATTCTCTGAGTTAGTAATGTTTGTTGAGGTTGGTTTTTGGTCTTCCCTTTTTTTTGGCTGCACTTTTCTCATGGCATGGGCTGAAAGAGAATAGATGTTCTGTCATGGCTGTTACAGAATACATGATTGATATGCATGACCATTAAGAGTGAATGGAGATTTGTTCTTCCATTTGTGGTTTTAAAAGATTTCATGAACTGACGGTGAATACATGTATCCGCCAGGAATGGGCACATAAGCAATATGTTGCAAAACATCAACAATGGGCGTCTCAACAGTGGGGAAATTTTTACTACTACAGGATGCAGAATATCAGGTCTGTGATTTGATTTGATGAGTTATACTCTTCCATCATTTCAGGTTGATGAATCCATTTATCGTTTACACAGATGCACATCTCTTCTCCCATCCGTTACTCATAGATGCTTGTGTAACTTATGATTTGTCACAAACTATTTGCGATAATCACAGCGACATATATTTTATTGGAGGCTTTGGCACTGTTGCATGGGTAGATGTGAAACAGTATGAAACTATTCAACCTGACAAGATAGCAGTTGACGGCGGCGAACAAAGCTTAAAGGTAAACTATGAATGCCATTATCAGCAGATTAGCTGGATCATCATATTAGTTATGTGCCCGTACATGTAATATGTGAGTACAGTAAAACCTCGACCGCTTTTGATGGATGCTCTGCATGTAGGAGTTGAACGCTATTTTCTCTAAACCACTTAGAGAGTTCATGTCTGCTGAAGGGGAGGTTGACGATGCTGCTCTTATATCCGTAGACAGCAAAGGGATAGACATTCGGGTTCGCCAGGGTGCACAGGTAAACTTTATTCAGATTGCCGTCACTAGTAGAGACGCTATTCTCTGAGGAAGAAAATCTTCTCTCCACTGCCTTCAGTTTGCAATTTATTCTATGCAGTTCAACATCCAGAGACTTGCATTTGATGTACCATACAAGGTGGAGACTCTAGAGGAGGCCAAGAGAGCACTCCATAAGATAATCAAGACAAGCAGCAAATAAGCCGAAGCGCACACGACCTGCACTTGGTTTCACCAGCCCTACAAGCCCGCGCCGTTAGTCGACAAAAATAACCAAGGATATGTAATCTAGCGTACACAGAGGCAAAATAAGATGATTTCTCTTTAATAATGAGAAACTCCCTGGCAAGTCCCCATATAGTGTGTACCCATATGCTTGTATCGCTTGAACTGTAGTGAAGCTATGTTGTGCAGCCTGTGCTTGTGGAAGCCGGACGCTTTTGTCGGACAAGCTAGTTGTTGGTTTCTGTGTCCCGGCATAGTTTATTTTGACTATGATATGAAGCATCAGCATCTGGACTCAACTGGTACAAGTTTGAATGTGCTTGTGATGATTTTGACGCTAAATTGTGAAGTATTTTTCTTGCCATGTCGTTCAGTTGCGTACTCCTGGAACTGGATTTATGGTGCAAAATGCAGGTACTTTTGTGGACGTGCAGTGTTTTTATTTTGGAAACTCGGCCCCATGAGGCCTTATACAATGCAAGGTGCTTAGGGGAGGTGCTTCGAGAAATAAATTAGATTTTTCTTAAGCACCGATACTTATTTGTACAGGATAGACGCTTAATTAGGCATTTCTCGCACTGGTGCTTTAGAAAAACCGCTTTATTTTTCAAAGCACCTCCTAAGAACCTAGCATTGTACAAGGCCTGAGGATCTCGATTTTTAGAAAAGAAGAATAGAGTTGCCCGGTTAATTAGCAGAAAACCGAGTGAAAACTGTTACAACATGCCTGCAAAGAGGGCATTCCGACCGACATGGCACCCACAGGACCCAAGCACACCGTCGAGATTGTCTACAATGTCATCGTCATCACCTCTCCTCCAGCAAGCGACTCCGACTTTGATGCCGCCGACCCTTTCGAACGAACGAGCCATGGAACCACCTTTACTCCAGCAAGCGACTCCAACTTTGAAGCTGCCGACCCTTCCGACGAACGAGGCACAGAACCCTGCCGACCAAAGCCAAACAATCGTTTGGCGACGTCGAGGACCAGACAGCTTCGACTTTGATAACAAGCCTCACAGGAGAAAAGGAGCATGCCTGGCACCTATAGAGTCCCGACTGCCAATCGCCTGGCATCGTTGTCGCCGCGTAGCCCTACAACACCGCAGCTCCGACTTTACGCTCATGAACCCGTCGACTGTTAACGACGAAGGCACGCCATGACCATGCACATCTCGCCACCATCATCGCCGCCACACAAGTCGCAACTCCAACCTTCGACGCCGCTGATCGGACACCTGCCGCCCGCGATGCCGTGCACGTCCAGCCTACAAGCAATGGCAATAGGACCATGATCTTCAAGACTGTGCCCAGAGAGGGATCGTGATGATGGAGACGCCGCCGCCGCCTGATCCAACGGATCTAGACTTTCGCTTGAAGAACTTGCCCATGAGTTTGAGTTGAGGAAGCGTTGAGCTCCCAAACAACGCCTCCAAGAAGTACAGCGACGCCCATGGGCGCCGCCGCCACCGGCCTTCGCCCTGAGCAGCGTGGCCACCAACCCCACACAGGTGCCGCCACTGGCCCGCACACCCCGAGCACATCAAGCACATCAACCACGTCAGGCGACCTCCATCCTCACCGCCTGCAAAGGTGAGCCAAAACTAACCAACCGGCCAGATCTGTCGCCCGCCCTACCGCACTGCCACGGAGCCGCTGCACATCATCACCACACGACTCGCCGGATAACACAGCCCGGCCGAGCCGACCGTCCCACGAACGCACGCGAACCCGATTTGGACCGCGCCGGCCAGGTTTGGTGAGTCGTGATCTCCGATTCGAGCCCCCACCCAGGAGAGCCCGCACGGGAAGGGGAAGGGGGCTGTCACCCCGCCTTGACCTGCCGCTGGAGAAGAACCATCGACGACGACGTCGGCCGCCACGCAGCGCAGCAAAGGGGCCAAGACTCCCCCACCACATGCTTACATGCTACTTCTTGAGCTTGCGTTGATTTTTCCCTTGAAGAGGAAAGGGTGATGGAGCAAAGTAGAGATACATATTTCTCTCAATTAAGAACCAACGTATCAATCCAGTAGGAGGTATAAGCAAGTCCGCAATATATGCACCTGCACAAACTAACAAACACTTGCACACAATGCGAAAAGGGGTTGTCAATCCCTTCACGGTCACTTGCAAGAGTGAGATCTAATAGAGATAGATATAAAAGATGAGTAAAAGGAAAAATAAAGTAAATATAAATAAATTGCAACAAGGTATTTTTGGGTTTTTGATTTTATAGATATGAAAATATATGATGAGAAATAGACCTGGGGGCATAGTTTTTACTTGAGACTTCTCTCTTGAAAGAACACATACGATGTGTGAACAAATTACTGTAATTGATAGAAAAGCGCAAAGTTATGACGATATTTAAGGCAATGATCATGAATATAGGCATCACGTCCGTGACAAGTAGACCAAAACGATTTTGCATGTACTACTACTACTCCACACATCGACCGCTATCCAGCATGCATCTAGTGTATTAAATTAACAAGAACGGAGTAACGCCTTAAGCAAGATGACACGATGTATAGGGTTAGATCCAATCAATATGATAAAAACCCCATCTTTTTATCCTTAATGGCAACAATACAAATACGTGCCTCGCTACCCCTACTGTCACTGGGTGAGGACACCCCAAGATTGAACCCATCACAAAGCACCTCTCTCATTATAAGAAAAACCAATCTAGTTGGCCAAACCAAATCGATAGATCGGAGTGAAATACAAAGCTATCTTAATCATGCATAAAAGAGTTCAGAGAAGACTCAAATAATATTCATAAATAATCTGATCATAAATCCACAATTCATTGGATCTCAACAAATGTACCGCAAAAGAAGATTACATCGAATAGATCTCCAAGAACATCGAGGAGAACATTGTATTGGAGATCAAAGAGAGACAAGAAGCCATCTAGCTACTAGCTATGGACCCGTAGGTCTGTGTTAAACTACTTACACATCATCGGAAGCGCAACAAGGTTGGTATAGAGGCCCTCCGTGATCGAATCCCCCTCCGGCAGAGTGCCGGAAAAGGGCCTGAAGGAAATATGCCCTAGAGGCAATAATAAAGTTGTTATTTATATTTCCTTATATCATGATAAATGTTTATTATTCATGCTAGAATTGTATTAACCGGAAACTTAGTACATGTGTGAATACATAGACAAACAGAGTGTCACTAGTATGCCTCTACTTGACTAGCTCGTTAATCAAAGATGGTTAAGTTTCCTAGCCATAGACATGAGTTGTCATTTGATGAACGGGATCACATCATTAGAGAATGATGTGATTGACTTGACCCATCCGTTAGCTTAGCACTATGATCGTTTAGTTTATTGCTATTGCTTTCTTCATAACTTATACATGTTCTTATGACTATGAGATTATGCAACTCCCGAATACCGGAGGAACACTTAGTGTGCTATCAAACGTCACAACGTAATTGGGTGATTATAAAGATGCTCTACAGGTGTCTCCGATGGTGTTTGTTGAGTTGGAATAGATCGAGATTAGGATTTGTCACTCCGATTGTCAGAGAGGTATCTTTGGGCCCTCTCGGTAATGCACATCACTATAAGCCTTGCAAGCAATGTGACTAATGAGTTAGTCACGGGATGATGCATTACGGAACGAATAAAGAGACTTGCCGGTAACGAGATTGAACTAGGTATTGAGATACCGACGATCGAATCTCGGGCAAGTAACATACCGATGACAAAGGGAACAACGTATGTTGTTATGCGGTTTGACCGATAAAGATCTTCGTAGAATATGTAGGAACCAATATGAGCATCTAGGTTCCGCTATTGGTTATTGATCGGAAGTGAGTCTCGGTCATGTCTACATAGTTCTCGAACCCGTAGGGTCCGCACGCTTAATGTTCGATGACGATCGGTATTATGAGTTTATGTGTTTTGATGTACCGAGGGTTGTTCGCAGTCCCGGATGTGATCACGGACATGACGAGGAGTCTCGAAATGATCGAGACATAAAGATTGATATATTGTACCATGTTATTCGGACACCGGAAGTGTTCCGGGTTGCTTCGGGTAAAACCGGAGTGCCGGAGGGGTTACCGGAACCCCCCGGGGGAATTAATGGGCCACCATGGGCCTTAGTGGAGAGAGAGGAGGGCAGCCAGGGCAGGCCGCACCCCTCCCTTGGAGTCTGAATAGGACAAGGGAAGGGGGGGGGGCGGCGCCCTTCCTTTCCTTCTCCCTCTCTCCCTCTCCTTCCTTCCCCCTCTCTTCCCTTGTTGGAAACCTACTAGGAATAGGGTTCCTAGTAGGAATCCTACTTGGGGCGCTCCCCATGAGGGCCGGCCGGCCTCCCCCTTGCTCCTTTATATACGGGGACAGGGGGCACCCTAGAACACACAAGTTGACAGTTGTCTTAGCCGTGTGTGGTGCCCCCCTCCACAGATTTCCACCTTGGTCATATCGTTGTAGTGCTTAGGCGAAGCCCTGCATCGGTAACTTCATCAACACCGTCACCATGCCGTCGTGCTGACGGAACTCTCCCTCGGCTTCAGCTGGATCAAGAGTACGAGGGACGTCACCGAGCTGAACATGTGTAGATCACGGAGGTGCCATACGTTCGGTACTTGGATCGGTTGGATCACGAAGACGTTCGACTACATCAACCACGTTACTAAACGCTTCCGCTTTCGGTCTATGAGGGTACGTGGACACACTCTCCCCGCTCGTTGCTATGCATAACCTAGATGGATCTTGCGTGTGCGTAGGTAAATTTTTTGAAATACTACGTTCCCCAACAGGGCCCAAGATGGGATCTCACGAGAACAAAAGCTTGCGGCGGCAAAAAAGTATTTTTTGTGCTCCCCCTAACGTAAGGGGAATCTTTGGGCATTTATAGAGCTGAGATTAGGGTTAGAAGAGCCACGGTGGGCCCACAAGCCTAGGCCCCCCGGGCGCACCCCTAGGGCTTGTGGCCCCCTCGTGGGTCTTCTGGCCTCTTCTCGAAGCTTCGTGGTTGTCTTCTGGTCCATGAAAAATCCTCAAAAAGTTTCGTTCCGTTTGGACTCCGTTTGGTATTGATTTTCTGTAAAAGACAAAAACAAGGAAAAAAACAACTGGCACTGGCACTAGGTTAATAGGTTAGTCCCAAAAAATGATATAAAATAGCATATTAATGCATATAAAACATCCAAGATAGATAATATACTAGCATGGAATAATAAAAAATTATAGATACGTTGGAGACGTATCAAGCATCCCCAAGCTTAATTCCTGCTCATCCTCGAGTAGGTAAATGATAAAAACAGAATTTTTGATGCGGAATGCTACCTAACATATTTATCAAAGTAATTTTTCTTATTGTGGCATGAATGTTCAGATCCATAAGATTCAAAAAAAAGTTTAATATTGATAAAAAAACAATAATACTTCAAGCATACTAATAAAGCAATCATGTCTTCTCAAAATATCATGGCTAAAGAAAGTTATCCCTACAAAATCATATAATCTTGTCATGCTCTATCTTCATCACACAAAGTATTTATCATGCACAACCCCGATGACAAGCCAAGGAATTGTTTCATACTTTTAATGTTCTCAAGATTTTTCAATTTTCACGTAATACATGAGCGTGAGCCATGGATATAGCACTATAGGTGGAATAGAGTATGGTGGAGGTTGTGAGGAGAAGACAAAAAAGGAGAAAGTGTCACATCAACTAGGCAAATTAATGGGCTATGAAGATGCCCATCGATTGATATCGATGCAAGTGAGTAGGGATTGCCATGCAACCGGATGCACTAGAGCTATAAGTGTATGAAAGCTTAAAAGAAGACTAAGTGGGTGTGCATCCAACTTGCTTGCTCACGAAGACCTAGGGAAATTTGAGGAAGCCCATCATTGGAAATTCAAGCCAAGTTCTATAATGAAAAATCCCCACTAGTATGTGAAAGTGATAAGATATGAGACTCTCTATCATGAAGAACGTGGTGCTATTTTTGAAGCACAAGTGTGGAAAAGGATAGTAACATTATCCCTTCTCTCATTTTTTTTCTTTTGGGCTCTTTGGCCTCTTTTTTATTTTAAGTGTGGAGTCTCATCCCAACTTGTGAGGGAATCATAGCTTCCATCATCCTTTCCTCACATGGAACAATGCTCTAATAATGATGATCATCACACTTTTATTTACTTACAATTCAACAATTACGATTCGATACTAGAACAAAGATACGACTCTATATGAATGCCTCAGGCGGTGTACCGAGATGTGCAATGATCTAGCGTGTCATGTATAAAAAATATGAACGGTGGCCAAGCCACAAATACTATGCCAACTACATGATCATGCAAAGCAATATGACAATGATGGTGCGTGTCATAATAAACAGAACGGTGGAAGTTGCATGGCAATATATCTCGGAATGGCTATGGAAATGCCATAATAGGTAGGTATGGTGACTGTTTTGAGGAAGGGTATATGGTGGGTTTAATGCACCGGCCAAAGTTGCGCGGTACTAGAGAGGCTAGCAATGGTGGAAGGGTGAGAGTGCGTATAATCCATGGACTCAACATTAGTCATAAAGAACTCACATACTTATTGCAAAAATTTATTAGCCATCAAAGCAAAGTACTAATATTCATGCTCCTAGGGGTATAGATTGGTAGGAAAAGACCATCGCTCGTCCCCGACCGCCACTCATAAGGAAGACAATAAAAAATAAATCATGCTCTAACTTCAACGTATAACGATAGACCATACGTGCATGCTTCGGGAATCACAAACCTTAACACAAGTATTTCTACTAATCCACAATTACTCTCTAGCATGACTCTAATATCACCATCTTTATATCTCAAAACAAATGCAAGGAATCAAACTTCTCATATATTCAATGCTCTTTATGGAAGTTTTTATTATATCCCTCTTGGATACCCATCATATTAGAACCAAATTCATAACCTAAGAAAATTGGCATACTATTTTTAAGGCTCTCAAAATAATATAAGTGAAGCATGAGATTACATCAATTTCTACAAAATAAAACCATCGTCGTGCTCTAAAAAGATATAAGTGAAGCACTAGAGCAATTGCCTAGCTCAAAAGATATAACTGAAGCATATAGAGTATTCTAATAAATTCACGATTAATGTGTGTCCCTCTCAAAAGGTGTGTACAGCAAGGATGATTGTGGAAAACTAAAAAGCAAAGACTCATATAATACAAGACACTCCAAGCAAAATACATACCATGTGGTGAATAAAAATGTAGCCTCAACTAAAATTATCGATGGATTGAAGACAGAAGAGGGGATGCCATCCGGGTCATCCCCAAGCTTAGATGATTGGTTGTCCTTGAATATTACCTTAGGGTGCCTTGTTCATTCCCAAGCTTAGGATCTTGACACTCCTTATTCCATAATCCATCGAATCTTTACCCAAAACTTGAAAACTTCACAACACAAAACTCATGAGATCCGTTAGTATGATAAAGCAAATCACCACTTTAGGTACTGTTGTGAACTCATTCTAAATTTATATTGGTATTATATCTACTGTATTCTAACTTCTCCATGGTTCATACCCCCTGATACTACCCATAGATTCATCAAAACAAGCAAACAACACAATGGAAACAAAATCTGTCAAAAATAGAACAGTCTGTAGTAATCTGGAAATTTCATATGCGCCTCTAGCTCCAAGAATTCTGAAAAATTAGGAAAACATAGGCAATTTTTATATAAATCTTGTGTAAAAAATTCATGAATTTATCACGTTCCAGCAGCTCAGATCAATTCTGTTACTGGGCGCAAAAGTTTCTGTTTCAGCAAAATCAAATCAACTATCACCATAGATCATCCCGAAGGTCTTACTTGGCTCAAACACTAATTAAAACACTAAAACACAATTATCTATACCAATATAAAAAGACCCAGTGGGGCAGATCCAACAGATCTCGGCCATCCATTAGTGTTAATCCGACAGTCTTTATTGTCCTAATGGTGAGCAACCAAACACATTTAGCGCTAAACGCATTTACTGCTAATCAATCCTTTCTCTCCCTGACCCCCTTCCTTACGTACCCTTTCACACGAAAGGAAACTGCCACAACGAACCGTCGTGCGATCCCCTCCTTACGTACCCTTCCACACGAAAGGAAACTCCCACAGCGAACCGTCGTGCGGTCCCCTTCCTTACGTACCCTTTCACACGAAAGGAAACTGCCACAACGAACCGCCCCACAACGCCACCCCATCACCTCGCTTCAGCGACGCATGCCGCCCCCATCACCTCGACCTGCAGCAGCTTCAAGGACACCGCCCCTCACATCTCCGTGCCGCCTCTACCCATCGCCTTTGCGTGACCTCGGCCGTAGCAACGTCGCCGCAACTTCAAGGATGCGGTTGTCGGGGACGCTGCCTAGAACGCTTGGCTGACCGGCGAGGGTGCGTCGGAGGCGCCACCTGGACCGCCCATCGCCGTCGGACCTGTCAGGGACACCGCATGGCCGTCCGTTGGCGTCGGGCCGTCGGACCATCATGGACACTGCCTGGACCGCCTGCCCGTCCCTATCCGTCGGGCCTAGGTCGTCAGCGCTGTCATCAGGGGACACGCCGCCGTCAAACACGCGGTCGCCTGGCCAGAGGTTTTTCATCTCTGCTTTCTTCTTTTCTTCTGGAGAAGATTGATTCACGTTTCACTGAACAGAAAAGCTGCCTGTATGCACTAAAAATTGAACCCAAATCAGGCTTCGTAAAACCGAATCAAAAGCAGCCTCGTGTGCACACATTCAACAGTTATTAAGCTTCGTTACCAATGTACGCTATGAAACAACTAGGTTACACAATGATATGGAACTTTTGGTAGCACCTGGGTAGCAGATCAGGTGTGCTGATTTCAATGGATTGTGCTTAGATTTTTGGATTTCTCTTTTAGCGGCGTGAGGACAAGGTATGTGCCCCCTCCCCTGGTCACTGCATATACCATTAACTACGTTGGATTAGTACAATTTTCAACCCATTTGAAGGAAGAGATGGACCTGCGGCTGGTGATACTTACACAAACTATTTCTTTTGATGCTACTTCTATAAAGAAAATTCAGGTATATCTTCAAGCCGGATTAAGATTACACGTTGATTGCACGTGCGCATTTACTAGTTACAGAAGTAATATTGTGTATTTAATGAAAAACATAAGCAAAAAAAACTCAAAATAAAATTGGGTTGCCTCCCAACAAGCACTATTGTTTTATGCCCCTAGGTATTGTCATCTTTGGAATTCAATCCATAAGTGCCCTCATAATAGATTCATATGGTAATTTTATTTTATTTCTCGGGAAGTGTTACATGCCCTTCCTTAATGGAAATTGAAATCTAATGTTTCCTTCTTTCATATCAATAATTGCACTGATCATTCTAAGGAAATGTCTACCAAGTATAATAGGGCATGTAGGATTGCAATCCATATCAAGCACAATAAAATCTATGGGAACATAATTCCTATTTGCAATAATAAGAACATCATTAATCCTTTCCATAGATTTCTTAATAGTGGAATCCGCTAAGTGCAAATTCAAAGAACAATCATCAAGTTCATGGAAACCTAACACATCACATAAAGTTTTTGGAATAGTGGAAACGCTAGCACCCAAATCACACAAAGCATAACACTCAGAATTTTTAATCTTAATTTTAATAGTAGGTTCCCATTCATCATAAAACTTTCTAGGGATTGAAACTTCCAACTCAAGTTTTTCTTCAAAAGATTTCATCATAGCATCAACGATATGTTTTAGTAAAAGTTTTATTTTGATTATAAGCATGAGGTGAATTAAGAATGGATTGCAACAAGGAAATACAATCTACCAAAGAGAATTATCATAATTAAAGTCCTTGGAATCCAAAAGAGTGGGTTCATCGCTACCTAAAGTTTTTACCCATCCAATCCCACTTTTATCAATTTTTTCATTAAGATCTTCACCCTCCAAATTATTGGGATGCCTTCTAGCTAAAGTTGACTCATCTCCAGTCCCTTCTTTATGAATTTTTATATTAGCAAACGAAGATTCAATAGTATTCACACCAATCACTTTAAGATATTCATCATTATTATCACGAAAACTAGAAGAACATGCTTTTTCTAGCCAATCTCTCTTAGCACGCATCCTAGCGGTTCTCTCTCTACTTTCATTCATAGAAATTTTAATAGTTTTTAGAGTTTCATTAATATCAATCTTGGGTGGCATAGATCTAATCTTAAAAGAATCAATCTCATGAGAAATTCTATCAACGTTTCTAGCCAAATCATCAATCTTAAGCAATTTTTCTTCTACCATAGCATTGAAAATCTTTTGAGAATTAATAAATTATTTAATATTGTTATCAAGATCAGAGGGTATATTATTAGAATTTCCATAAGAATTGTTGTAGGAATTACCATAATTATTAGAGGAATTACTAGGTAACGGCCTAGGGTTGAAGTTTCCTCTATACGCGTTATTACCAAAATTGTTCCTACCAACAAAATTCACATCCATAGATTCATTATTATTCTCAATCAAAGTGGAAAAAAACATATCATTAGGATAAATAGGAGCATTCTTACTAGCAATCGATTTCATAAGTTCATCCATCTTTCCACTCAAAGTATTAATTTCTTCAATTGCATGCACTTTTTTACTAGTACACGATCTTTCGGTTTGCCATTGAGAGTAATTTGCCATAATATTATCTAGGAGTTTAGTAGCTTCTCCTAATGTTATTTCCATAAAAGTAACTCACGCGGCGGAATCTAAAAGATTTCTAGATGCAAAATTCAATCCAGTATAAATTTTTTGTATGATCATCCATAAACTTAAACCATGAGTAGGGCAATTTCTTATCATCAATTTCATCCTCTCCCAAGATTGTGCAACATGTTCATGATCAAGTTGCTTAAAATTCATTATATCATTCCTAAGGGAGATGATCTTGGTGGGAGGAAAATACTTGGAAACAAAAGCATCTTTACACTTATTCCATGAATCAATAGTATTTTTAGTCCAAGATGAAAACCAAGTTTTAGCATGATGTCGTAGTGAGAACGGAAATAGCTTTAATTTGACAATATCATTATCCACATATTTTTTCTTTTGCATATCACAAAACTCAACGAAAGTATTTAGATGAGATGCAACATCTTCATTAGGACTACCAGAAAATTGTTCTTTCATAACGAGATTTAACAAAGCAGCATTAATTTCATAAGATTCCGCACTAGTGGTGGGAGCAATTGGAGTACTAATAAAATCATTATTATAAGTGTTGGAAAAATCACACAACTTGGTATTTTCTTGAGACAACGTGACAAAGCAAGCAATCTAGCACACAAGCAAACAAAAAGCAAACGAAAAAACGAATGAAAAGAAGGTGAATAAAAAGGCAAATATTTTTGTGTTTTTCTCAAAATGTTTTAGAAGTGGGGGAGAGGAAAACGAGAGGCAAATGACAAATAATATAAGTGCAAGAGATGAGAGTTTATGATAGGTACTTGGTAGGCTTGATGTAGAACCTCGCCGTCAACGGCACCAGAAATTCTTCCTGCTACTTCTTGAGCCTGCGTTGATTTTTTTCCTTGAAGAGAAACGAGTGATGCATCAAAGTAGAGATAAGTATTTCCCTTAGTTAAGAACCAAGGTATCAATCCAGTAGGAGGTACAGGAAAGTCCCCAATATATGCACCTGCACAAACTAACAAAACACTTGCACACAACGCGAAAAAGGGGTTGTCAATCATATGTCATCCCAGATATATGTAACATCCCAGATTTTCAATTTGGAATGTTATACATAGGTCATCATATGCATATCATATTTTATTTGCATTTTGGGTGTGATCCTAAAAATCCTAAGCAACTCAAGGACCCACAGAGAGAGTTGGGGATTTTATTACTTTCATATTTGAATTTTCTCAAATATTGAAACAGGGATCATTTTGATTTTTATTTATTTTTCTCTCCAAAAATATTTCAAATTAAAATATATGAGAGGAGATAATATGACTTATCCAAAAGAAATGAAATATTGGGGGAAAAATGTTAAAATCAAATAAATATTTTTATTTGGATTTTACTGCTATTTTATTTGAATTAGGAAAAATATGCATTTTTCTAAATTGCATTCTTAGCCCAAATAAATGTTCACTTTGTCCGAAATATTATTAGAGGACCGCGAAAATTTATTTCAGGATTTTTGGACTTCATTTGGTATTTCTTTTATTTATTTTACTCCATCCGTTAAAAAAACGAACCGACCTACGGGCCGTGCCCCAGCCAGACTTCCCCGGCTGGCCCCTTTAAAAGGCGAGGCCC
Organism: Aegilops tauschii subsp. strangulata; assembly: GCF_002575655.3. Taxonomy (NCBI): domain Eukaryota; kingdom Viridiplantae; phylum Streptophyta; class Magnoliopsida; order Poales; family Poaceae; genus Aegilops; species Aegilops tauschii. Next base: position 235,802,743 of record NC_053041.3, read on the forward strand.
GACCGCCCCGCCAGCCCAAGCCGCCATCGCGCCTCGTTTTCTGCGCCGCCGCCGCTGACGCCGCCCGCCGACGCCGCCGCCGATGCCGCCCGCTGACGCCGCCGCCGCCCGCCGACGCCGCCGCCGGAGCCCCGCCGGAGTTAGCCGCCGCCGCTGCCGGTCTTTTCGCTCGGTTAGGTAAAAACCGTCTTGGTTTTTTTTCAAAAAACTCTAGATCTGTTTTTTTATAGATCGGTTCGGTTTTTGTCGGTTTATTTATTTAGCGGACGTTCGTGCGATCGTTCGTTTTAACAAACGTTGTTCGCCGGTTAGGTTCAGACAGGGAACATTCGTTCGTTAGTCTTTTCTTTTTATTTTCTTTTTCTGCCAGGGACCTATCCACGATTATTTTTATCTCAGATTAGCCCCTGATCAATAAACCCTCACCGTTTCTAAACGGTTTGTCCAAATCCAGTGAAACCAACGCGAAAATCTTCGTATCGAGCCCCTCTTTCGGTTTAATCAACTTGAGCAAGGTTTTGACAATGTAAAATTTGGTTTCAAGCAGATTTGTTTTCGTAGTTTCAGTTCCGCAGGTCCGATTCAATTGGTTCTTTTTGCAGATCGAATCTCTTCAGTTGAACTTTCAGATTTGATCTTCTTATTTGAGTTTTACCCGTGCATCATTGCTTGAGTGCTTATGTATGCTATTGTTTGTTTGCGACAGAATTCCCGGAGTGCAAAGCGTGCTACTACGAGTCTCTAGGATTTGCGGATCGTCAGCAAGGCAAGTAACACATTGATCATACTCTTTTCATACCCAGTTTTTATGCATTAGTTACACCCCTCAAACATTGCATGAGTAGGATCTCTTAACATGTGGGTTTGGGAAGTAGTTGATGAGGTAGAACCTATTGCTTTTTATTATCAAACCCTTGGGAGTTACTTCTACGTTATGCTTATATTGCCATGCTATGCTCGTAGACGTGGATTGGGTTTGAGTGTATTCCATGACAGATGTGAGATTGTTAATTAATGGTTAACTTAAGGTGGTACTTAAATACACATCTGGGTGGATTGGTTGTCAGGGCACCTGGAGAATCCAGTGTTGTCCTAGGGTATTCCGGAGTACCCGTGTGATCATCCTATCGTTCGCCACCCAGGCTCAAAGGGATCATAAGATTATTCATGCTAGAAACTTCCGTGTCCAGCCATAAGATATTATGGGCTCTAGCATAGTTGAGTATGATGCATGACCTCTTTCAGTGGTGGGCTAGCAGATGTAGGGGAAAGTAGGTGTAACTGTCCACCCAGAGTAAAGAGTTAATGTTTTTGAAAGACTGTGTCTCGGTCATCCGTTTCTCAAACACCATGTAGTGCAAGAAATCCAACGGAGGAGATCGAGTCTTGTGGGGAAAAGTGCGCAAACCTCTGCGGAGTGTATAAACTAATCATGGTTAGCCGTGTCCCCGGTTATGGACATCTTGAGTATCTGGTACTTGAATTATTGATTTGATCTCATCACTTTAAATTAATTTTTGGGTTGTTAATTACTTTTAATTGGGATTGAGTTGGAGGAACCTTCTCAATGTTTCAACCACCATGATAGTTAAATAAAATATATTCCTTTGTAGTAGGGAAAAATTGGCTTTTTGCAAAACAATATAACAATAGAGCCTCCACCAGCCATATATGCATGTAGTGATAACATTTATTCTGTTCATTGCTCTACTGTGTTATATTGCCAGCATATTCCATGTGCTGACCCGTTTCGGGCTGCAACATATCATGTTGCAGACTTTTCAGACGAAGAGTAAGGTGCGCTAGGTCGTTGTCGTGCACTCAGCTATGCCGTTGGAGTTGATGGACTCACTTTATCTTCCAAGCCTTCCGCTGTTTTCTTAATTAGATGGCCTTAAGCCATATTTATTGTATTAAGTTCTCTCTTGAGACTATTAATGTAATAAGTGTGTGATTGCTACTTTGTTATAAATCCATTCGAGTACTGTGTGTGTCAGCATTACCGATCCAGGGATGACACTGAAGCACAGGGACTTGACCGCCTGAGGTCGGGTCGCTACAAGATGGTACCAGAGCACACGCTGAATGTAGGACACGACCACTAAGATGAGCCATAGGTCACTCTTCTCTGCTCATTTCTGACTCCTCTCCATTTTCTACTCTTTAGGATGGCAGACTCAAGGAACAAGTTTGCACAACCGGATGAAGACACACCCTTTGGACGACACTTGAAGGAAGTCACTAGGTACCTGAACATCAGAATACCAAGCTTCACCGGGACCTATACCGCCACTTTACCAGAAGAGGAGCGTTGGATGATTCGAGTTCAAGTTCCAGGAAGGACGTTCACGCCAGTCACTGAGCCCATATAGTTTTCCTTTGATGCACCATCCTGGAGTCTAGGTAAGAGCATGGCAGCCCACATCGCCATGGGATACATTGGCGAAGTTTACCACAAGGATCTTAAGGACACTATCTACCAGATATGTGGGAGCCGAGACGAGGAATGGGAGATGATCAGCACCAGGAGGGACAGGTCCATTGCAACTTTCATCCAGGAGTTAAACCAGCACATTCATCGCCAGGAGAACCAGATGTGCGCAAGCATGATGGATTTGAAGAAGGCGATGACTAGGAACACGGAGCTAGAAGAGGAACTCAAGTCTACACGCGACGGATATGAGGAGGAAATCGCAATACTTGTGGAGAAGAATGACGACCTGACAAGGAAGCTAGGAGTATTCATGGGAGACCCTGCGCCAGGAGGAGATGACGACCATCCAGAGGACTACATCATCATCGACGACACCGACTCCGACCCCGACGATAGTGATGATGATTATGAAGATGAAGCTGGAGCGGATATCATGGAGTCTTCCACCGATCAAAATTTCTAGTAGACCACCATATGATTAGTAGTATTCCCCCATGTATATAGTAGTAGTCCGAGCACTTTTGTAACGATAGTTCTAGACCGATTGTCTGCCCTTGCTTGAATTGATTTTGGTGTGATATGTTTGTGTTTGTCTCATGTGCATATGGGTAGTGCTTTCTCACTAGACCTCACTCTATTCTAATCTCTCCCCTCTAAATCCATCAGATGCCTCCGAGACGTGACACCGGATTTGTCTTCCCACCGGAGCTCACTCAGTTGATCCAACAACAAAATGCCTTGATGCAGCTACTAGTCCAGAACCAAGGCAACAACAACAACAACAAAACCCCACCGCCACCACCTCCAGTTGACAACTTAGCCTGTTTTTTGCGGTTGCAGCCGCCGGTGTTTTCCAGTAGCACCGAGCCGATAGTTGCTGATGACTGGCTACACAAGATAGGAAGGGAGTTGACCACCGCAGGTTGCACAGATGCTGAGAAGGTGCATTTTGCCGCACATCAATTGGATGGACCTGCAGCCTCATGGTGGCAGAATTACACGGCCACCTTCCCTATAGCCAATATCACTTGGGACCGGTTTCAGCAAGCATTCTGCATTGCTCATGTCTCAACTGGAGCTATGAGCATGAAGAAGCATGAGTCTCGCAACTTACGCCAAGGAAACCGTATGTGGGGCAGTACGTGGATGAGTTCAGCAAGTTAGCTCGCTATGCCCCAAATGATGTGGCCACTGATGCCGCGAAGCAGGAGAAGTTCATGGAAGGGCTGAATGATGAGCTGAGCATGCAATTGATGGTAGCGACATTCGCTAACTACCAGGAGTTGGTAGACAGGGCTCTTATGATTGAAGGGAAGCATCAGCAAATTGAGAACCGCAAAAGGAAGTATGGACAAGGGAAGTACAATTCAGGAGCTCAGCAGAAGCCTCGTTTTACCCCGAACCCGGGAGGATATACCCATAACCATGGAGGCTATATGCACAATGGAGGAAGTGCACACAACCACAGTGGCACCAAGAATGGAAACAGGAATGGAGCAGGCAGCAATCAGAACCGTTCTAACCCCTCTACACCCGCCAAGAAGGATCTAAGTCACATTACTTGTTTCAAGTGCGGGAAGACTGAACATTACGCCACCGAGTGTTCTGAAGCAAAGAATGGTAACAACAATGGAAGCTCTGGAAAGAAGCCCAACCCTTTCAACAGGGGACAAGTGAACCACGTGAACGTGGAGGAGGTTGAAGAGCAGCCAGATGCAGTTATCGGTAAGTTTTTGGTTAAGTCATTTACTGCAATCGTTCTTTTTGATACTGGTGCATCGCATTCATACATTTCAAGGGGATTTGTGGATAAGTATAAGTTGCCCACCAAAGTTCTTAGGACACCTATGTTAGTAAGCTCGCTAGGAGCGGAGTATATGGCAAGCCAAGGATGTTTTCAGATGCCATTGACCATAGGTAGGCATGTTTTCACCTCAGACTTGATAATTTTGGAGTCACAAGGATTGGATGTGATACTAGGCATGGATTGGCTATCGATGTATAGGGGAAACATCGATTGCGCCAGTAAGTAAATTTTACTCACTACACTGGAGGGAAAAAGGATCAAGTATGTATCCAGGCATGCGCCAAGGAGAACCCAAGTAAATTCCCTCTCAGGAGTTGTTCAGGAGGAAGTGCCTGTAGTGAAGGATTACCCAGATGTATTTCCAGAGGAGTTACCAGGCATGCCGCCAGATCGAGACACTGAGTTTTTGATAGAGCTGTTGCCAGGCACCGGACCGATATCAAAGAGACCATACCGGATGCCCGCAAATGATCTGGAGGAGATTAAGAAGCAAATTAAGGAGTTATTGGAGAAAGGTTACATTCGACGAAGTTCGTCACCGTGGGGAGCCCCAGTGCTCTTGATTGAGAAGAAGGATGGATCTTGAGAATGGTTGTTGATTATCGTGCGTTGAATGAAGTGACAATCAAGAACAAGTACCCACTGCCGATGATCAATGATTTGTTTGACCAGTTGCAAGGAGCTAAAGTATTCTCCAAGATCGATCTGCGATGGGGATACCACCAGCTGAAGATCCGAGAACAGGATATACCAGAGACAGCTTTCACCACAAGGTACAGGCTATATGAATACACGGTTATGTTATTTGGATTGACTAATGCCCCTGCCTATTTCATGAGTATGATGAATAAGGTGTTCATGGAGTTCTTGGATAAGTTTGTCGTGGTATGCATTGATGATATCTTGGTATACTCGAAGAATGAGGAGGAACTCAAGGAGCATTTGCGTCTAGTTCTCGAGAAGCTCAAGGAACATCAGTTATATGCCAAGTTCAGCAAATGTGAGTTTTGGTTGAAGGAAGTTGGATTTCTTGGACATGTTATATCAGGAGAAGGTATAGCAGTGGATCCCACCAAGGTTCAGTCAGTCACTGAGTGGTTGGCACCCACCTCAGTAGGAGAGATCCGCAGTTTCCTTGGACTCGCGGGATACTATCGGAGATCCATTGAGAATTTCTCCAAGATTGCAAAACCTATGACAGAGTTGTTGAAGAAGGACACTAAGTTCAAATGGACTGAAGAATGTGAGGCAAGTTTTCAGGAGCTGAAGAAACGTTTGGTTACAGCCCCAATGTTGATTCTGCCGGATATACGCAAGGATTTCCATGTGTATTGCGACGCTTCTCGCTTAGGACTGGGAGGAGTACTTATGCAAGACGGAAGAGTTGTTTCATATGCCTCACGACAACTTTGACCGCATGAGTTGAATTATGCCACACATGATTTGGAGTTAGCAGCCGTAGTGCATGCACTCAAGACCTGGAGACATTTTCTTATTGGAAATCGTTGTGATGTGTACACATATCATAAGAGTTTGAAGTACATTTTCACACAGAAGGAGCTGAATCTCAGGCAGAGGAGATGGTTGGAGCTTATAAAGGATTATGATATGAAGCTGCACTATCATCCAGGCAAGGCCAATGTCGTAGCAGTCGCTTTGAGCCAGAAGAGTTATGCCAATACCCTCGTAAGCGGAGGATTGCCGAAGGAGTTAGCCGAGGATCTCAGGGAGCTTCGTTTGGAGATAGTTCCTAGGTTTTGTTGCAGCAATGGAAGTTCAGTCAATGTTATTGGGAAAGATTCGAGAAGCTCAGAAGGATGACAAGGAAATTGCCGAGATAAAAGAGAGAATGAGCAAAGGAAAAGCCAAAGGTTTTCGTGAGGATGAGCACGACACCTTGTGGTTTGAGGACCGTGTTTATGTGCCCAATAATACCGAGATCAGGAAGTTGATACTTCAGGAAGCTCATGACTCGCCGTACTCGATACACCCCGGAAACACCAAGATGTATTTGGATTTGAAGGAGCGTTTCTGGTGGACTGGTATGAAGAAGGATATTGCCGAGTACGTAGCCGTATGTGATGTATGTCAGAGAGTGAAGGTAGAACATCAGAAGCCAGCAGGATTACTGCAGCCTATGCCTATACCCGAATGGAAGTGGGACAAGCTTGGCATGGATTTTATCACCGGATTACCCAGGACCCACCGGGATACGATTCTATCTGGGTAGTAGTGGATCGTCTGACCAAAGTAGCTCACTTTATCCTAGTAAAGACCACCTATACAAGTGCAAAGTTGGCCAAGATATATATGACCAGGATCGTATGTGTGCACGGAGTTCCGAGGACCATCGTATCAGATAGAGGAACATAGTTTACTTCAAAGTTTTGGCATCAGCTGCACCAGGCTTTGGGTACCAGGCTAGAGTTCAGTACAACCTTTCATCCGCAGACAGATGGACAGACCGAGCGAGTCAATCAGATTCTGGAGGACATGTTGAGAGCTTGTGTGCTAGATTATGGATCTAGTTGGGATGACAATCTGCCCTACGAGGAGTTCTCATACAACAATAGCTACCAGGCCAGTTTGAAGATGGCACCTTTCGAAGCCCTGTATGGAAGGAGATGCAGAACACCGTTAATGTGGGATGAAGTCAGAGACCGTCAGTTGTTTGGACCAGATTTGATCAAAGAGTCTAAAGAGAAGGTTAAGTTGATTCGGGATAGACTGAAGGTAGCTCAGTCCAGGCAGAAGAGTTATGCAAATTCAAAATGCAAGGAGGTAGTCTATGAAATCGGAGACAGAGCATATCTTCATGTATCACCTCTACGAGGAGTTAAACGTTTTGGAGTCAAGGGAAAGTTAGCCCCGAGATTTGTAGGACCATACCGAGTTTTGGAACGTATGGGGGAAGTGGCCTACAAGTTGGAGTTACCCGAAGGACTGTCAGGAGTTCATGATGTGTTTCATGTTTTCCAGTTGAAGAAGGGCCATGCTGAGATGGCCGATATTCCTCTGAGAGATATAGTACCCCTGGAAGCAATTCAGTTGGATAGTGATCTGACCTACAAGGAGAAACCAGTCAAGATCCTCGAGTTTGTCAGCCGAGTTACACGCAGCAAGGTTATCAAGTTTTGCAAAGTTCAGTGGAGCCACCATACCGAGGATGAAGCCACCTGGGAACGAGAGGTGGATCTATGGAAAGACCACCCACACCTATTTTCTAGCCAACCCGAATCTCGAGGACGAGATTCTTCTTAAGGGGGGTAGGTTTGTAACATCCCAAATTTTCAATTTGGAATGTTATACATAGGTCATCATATGCATATCATATTTTATTTGCATTTTAGGTGTGATCCTAAAAATCCTAAGCAACTCAAGGACCCACGGAGAGAGTTGGGGATTTTATTATTTTCATATTTGAATTTTCTCAAATATTGAAAGAGGGATCATTTTGATTTTTATTTATTTTTCTCTCCAAAAATATTTCAAATTAAAATATAAGAGGGGAGATAATATGACTTCTCCAAAATAAATGAAATATTGGGGGGGGGGGGATGTTAAAATCAAATAAATATTTTTATTTGGATTTTATTGCTATTTTATTTGAATTAGGAAAAAATATGCATTTCTCAAAATTTCATTCTTAGCCCAAATAAATGTTCACTTTGTCCGAAATATTATTAGAGCACCAAGAAAATTTATTTTAGGATTTTTGGACTTCGTTTGGTATTTCTTTTATTTATTTTACTCCGTCCGTTAAAAAAACAAAACAAACCGACCTACGGGCCGTGCCCGAGCCGGACTTCCCCGGTCGGCCCCTTTAAAAGGCGAGGCCCGACCGCCCCGCCAGCCCAAGCCGCCACCGCGCCTTGTTTTCCGCGCCACCGTGGCCGCGGTTTCCGCGCCGCCGCCCGCCGACGCCGCCGCCGCTGGAGCCCCGCCGGAGTTAGCCGTCGCCGGTCTTTTCGCTCGGTTAGGTAAAAACCGTCTCGGTTTTTTTCAAAAAACCCTAGATATGTTTTTAATAGATCGGTTCGGTTTTTCGTCGGTTTATTTATTTAGCAGACGTTCGTCCGATCGTTCGTTTTAATGAATGTTGTTCGCCGGTTAGGTTCAGACAGCGAACGTCCATTCGTTAGTCTTTTCTTTTTATTTTCTTTTTCCGCCAGGGACCTATCCGCGATTATTTTTTATCGCAAATTAGCCCCTGATCTTCAAACCTTCGCCGTTTCTAAACGGTTTGTCCACATCAAGTGAAACCAACTCCAAAATCTTCGTATCGAGCCCCTCTTTATGTTTAATCAACTTAAACAAGGTTTTGACAATTTAAAATTTGGTTTCAAGCAGATTTGTTTTTGAAGTTCCTTTGACCGTAGTTTCAGTTCCGTAGGTCCGATTCAATCGGTTCTTTTTGCAGATCGAATCTCTTCAGTTGAACTTTCAGATTTGATCTTCTTATTTTAGTTTTACCCATGCATCATTGCTTGAGTGCTTATGTATGCTATTGTTTGTTTGCGATAGAATTCCCGGAGTGCGAAGCATGCACGAGTCTCTAGGATTTGCGGATCGTCAGCAAGGCAAGTAACACATTGATCATACTCTTTTCATACCCAGTTTTTATGCATTAGTTACACCCCTCAAACATTGCATGAGTAGGATCTCTTAACATGTGGGTTTGGGAAGTATTTGATGAGGTAGAACCTATTACCTTTTATTATCAAACCCTTGGGAGTCACTTCTACGTTATGCTTATATTGCCATGCTATGCTCGTAGACGTGGATTGGGTTTGAGTGTATTCCATGACAGATGTGAGATTGTTAATTAATGGTTAACTTAAGGTGGCTACTTAAATACACATCTGGGTGGATTGGTTGTCAGGGCACCTGGAGAATCCAGTGTTGTCCTAGGATATCCCAGAGTACCCGTGTGATCATCCTATCGTTCGCCACCCAGGCTCAAAGGGATCATAAGATTATTCATGCTAGAAACTTCCGTGTCCAGCCATAAGCTATTATGGGCTCTAGCATAGTTGAGTATGATGCATGACCTCTTTTAGTGGTGGGCTAGCAGATGTAGGGGAAAGTAGGTGTAACTGTCCACCCAGAGTAAAGAGTTAATGTTTTTGAAAGACTGTGTCTCGGTCATCCGTTTCTCAAACACCATGTAGTGCAAGAAATCCAACGGAGGAGATCGAGTCTTGTGGGGAAAAGTGCGCAAACCTCTGCGGAGTGTATAAACTAATCATGGTTAGCCGTGTCCCCGGTTATGGACATCTTGAGTATCTGGTACTTGAATTATTGATTTGATCTCATCACTTTAAATTAATTTTTGGGTTGTTAATTACTTTTAATTGGGATTGAGTTGGAGGAACCTTCTCAATGTTTCAACCACCATGATAGTTAAATAAAATATATTCCTTTGTAGTAGGGAAAAATTGGCTTTTTGCAAAACAATATAACAATAGAGCCTCCACCAGCCATATATGCATGTAGTGATAACATTTATTCTGTTCATTGCTCTACTGTGTTATATTGCCAGCATATTCCATGTGCTGACCCGTTTCGGGCTGCAACATATCATGTTGCAGACTTTTCAGACGAAGAGTAAGGTGCGCTAGGTCGTTGTCGTGCACTCAGCTATGCCATTGGAGTTGATGGACTCACTTTATCTTCCATGCCTTCCGCTGTTATCTTAATTAGATGGCCTTAAGCCATATTTATTGTATTAAGTTCTCTCTTGAGACTATCGATGTAATAAGTGTGTGATTGCTACTCTGTTATAAATCCATTCGAGTACTGTGTATGTCAGCATTACCGATCCAGGGATGACACTGAAGCACAGAGACTTGACCGTCTGAGGTCGGGTCGCTACAATATAATAGATATAGATATAAAAGATAAGTAAAAGGAAAAATAGAGTAAATATAAATAAATTTCAGCAAGATATTTTTGGGTTTTTGATTTTATAGATATGAAGATATATATGATGAGAAATAGACCCAGGGGCCATAGTTTTCACTAGAGGCTTCTCTCTTGAAATAACACATATGATGGGTGAACAAATTACTGTTGAGCAATTGATAGAAAAGCACAAAGTTATGAAAATATCTAAGGCAATGATCATGAATATAGGCATGACGTCCGTGACAAGTAGACCTAAACGATTCTGCATCTACTACTATTACTCCACACATCAACCGGTATCCAACATGCATCTAGTGCATTAAGTTAACAAGAATGGAGTAACGCCTTAAGCAAGATGACATGTTGTAGATGGATAGATCCAATCAATATGGTAAAAAAACATCTTTTTATACTTAATGGCAACAATACAATTATGTGCCTCGCTACCCCTACTGTCACTGGGTGAGGACACCACAAGATTGAACCCATCACAAAGCACCTCTTCCATTGCAAGAAATACCAATCTAGTTGGCCAAACAAATCGATAGATCGGAGAGAAATACAAAGCTATCTTAATCATGCATAAAAGATTTTAGAGAAGACTCAAATAATATTCATAAATAATCTTATCATAAATCCACAATTCATCGGATCTCCACAAACGTACTGCAAAATAAGATTACATCGAGTAGATCTCAAAAAACATCGAGGAGAACATTGTATTGAAGATCAAAGAGAGAGAGAGAAGAAGCCATCTAGCTACTAGCTATGGACCCGTGGTGTCGGGGAACGTAGCATGCAATTTCAAAAAATTTCCTACGATCACGCAAGATCTGTCTAGGAGATGCATAGCAACAAGAGAGGGAGAGTGTGTCCACGTACCCTCGTAGACCGAAAGCGGAAGAGTTAGTTTAATGTGGTTGATGTAGTCGAACGTCTTCGCGATCCAACTGATCAAGTACCGAACGTACGGCACCTCCGAGTTCAGCACACGTTCAGCTCAATGACGTCCCTCGAACTCTTGATCTAGCAGAGGGTCGAGGGAGAGTTTCATCAGCATGACAGCGTGGTGACGGTGATGGTGATGTGATCCGCGCAGGGCTTCGCCTAAGCACTACATGAATATGACCGGAGTAGTAAACCATGGAGAGAGACACCGCACATGGCTTGGAAAAATTGGTGTGTCTCCAAAGGGGTGCCCTGCCCACGTATATAAAGGAGGGAGAGGGAGGAGGCCAGCCCTAGGGGGCGCGCAAAGAGGGGGAGTCCTACTAGGACTCCCAGTCCTAGTAGGATTCGCCCCCCCCTTTATTCCTTCTCATGGAGGGGGAAAATGGAAGGGAGAGGGAAGAGGAGAAGGAAAGGGGGCACACCCCCTCCCCTAGTCCAATTCGGACTCCCTATGGGAGGGGGCGCGACCACCCCTTGTGGGCTTCCTCCCCTCTCCCCTATGGCCCATGTAGGCCCATTACTTTCCCCGGGGGTTCCGGTAATCCCTCGGTACTCCGATAAATATCCGAAATGCCCCGAAACCATTCCGGTGTCCAAATACTATTGTACAATATGTCAGTCTTTACCTCTTTACTATTTCGAGACTCCTCGTCATGTCCGTGATATCATCCGGGGACTCCGAACAATCTTCGGTCACCAAAACACATAACTCATAATACAAATCATCATCGAACGTTAAGCGTGCGGACCCTACGGGTTTGAGAACTATGTAGACATGACCGAGACACATCTCCGATCAATAACCAACAACGAAACCTGGATGCTCATATTGGTTCCTACATATTCTACGAAGATCTTTATCGGTCAAACCGCAATAACAACATACGCCATCGGTATGTGACTTGCCCGAGATTCGATCGTCGGTATCCTCATACCTAGTTCAATCTCGTTGCCGGCAGGTCTTTTTACTCGTTCCGTAATGCATCATCCCGCAACTAACTCATTAGTCACATTTCTTGCAAGGCTTATAGTGATGTGCATTACCGAGAGGGCCCAGAGATACCTCTTTGATATTCGGAGTGAAAAATCCTAACCTCGATCTATGCCAACCCAACAAACACCTTCGGAGACACCTATAGAGTATCTTTATAATCACCCAGTTATGTTGTGACGTTTGATAGCACACAAGGTGTTCCTCCGGTATTCGGGAGTTGCATAATCTCATAGTCAGAGGAATATGTATAAGTCATGAAGAAAGCAGTAGCAATAAAACTTAACGATCATTATGCTAAGCTAACGGATGGGTCTTGTCTATCACATCATTCTCCTAATGATGTGATCCCGTTCATCAAATGACAACACATGTCTATGGTCAGGAAACTTAACCATCTTTGATTAATGAGCTAGTCAAGTAGAGGCATACTAGGGACACTATGTTTTGTCTATGTATTCACACATGTATCAAGTTTCCGGTTAATACAATTCTAGCATGAATAATAAACATTTATCATGATATAAGGAAATATAAATAACAACTTTATTATTGCCTCTTGGGCATATTTCCTTCAGTCTCCCATTTGCACTAGAGTCAATAATCTAGATTACATTGTAAGGATTCTAACACCCATGGAGTCTTGGTGTTGATCATTTTTTGCTCGTGGAAGAGGCTTAGTCAACGGGTCTGCAACATTTAGATCCGTATGTATTTTGCAAATCTCTATGTCTCCCTCCTTGACTTGATCGCAGATGGAGTTGAAGCGTCTCTTGATGTGTTTGGTTCTCTTGTGAAATCTGGATTCCTTTGCTAAGGCAATTGCTCGAGTATTGTCACAAAATATTTTCATTGGCCCCGATGCACTAGGTATTACACCTAGATCGTATATGAAGTCCTTCATCCAGACTCCTTCATTTGCTGCTTCCGAAGCAGCTATGTACTCTGCATCACACGTAGATCCCACCTCGACGCTCTGCTTGGAACTTCACCAACTGACACCTCCATCATTCAATATAAATATGTATCCGATTTGTGACTTAGAGTCATCCGGATCAGTGTCAAAGCTAGCATCGACGTAACCATTTACGATAAGCTCTTTGTCACCTCCATAAACGAGAAACATATCCTTAGTCCTTTTCAGGTATTTCAGGATGCTCTTGACCGCTGTCCAGTGATCCACTCCTGGATTACTCTGGTACCTCCCTGCTAAACTTATAGCAAGGCACACATCAGGTCTGGTACACAACATTGCATACATGATAGAACCTATGGCTGAGGCATCGAGAATGACTTTCATTTTCTCTCTATCTTCTGCAGTGGTCGGGCTTTGAGTCCGACTCAATTTCACACCTTGTAACACAGGCAAGAAACCTCTCTTTGACTGATCCATTTTGAACTTCTTCAAAACTTTATCAAGGTATGTGCTTTGTGAAAGTCCAATTAAGCGTCTTGATCTATCTCTATAGATCTTGATGCCCAATATATAAGCAGCTTCACCGAGGTCTTTCATTGAAAAATTCTTATTCAAGTATCCTTTTATGCTATTCAGAAATTCTATATCATTTCCAATCAACAATATGTCATGCACATATAATATTAGAAATGCTACAGAGCTCCCACTCACTTTCTTGTAAATACAGGCTTCTCCAAAAGTCTGTATAAAACCATATGCTTTGATCACACTATCAAAGCGTATATTCCAACTCCGAGAGGCTTGCACCAGTCCATAAATGGATCACTTGAGATTGCACACTTTGTTAGCACCTTTACGATCAACAAAACCTTCTGGTTGCATCATATACAACTCTTCTTTAAGAAATCCATTAAGGAATGCAGTTTTGACATCCATTTGCCAAATTTCATAATAATAAAATGCGGCAATTGCTAACATGATTCAGACAGACTTAAGCATCGCTACGGGTGAGAAAGTCTCATCGTAGTCAACTCCTTGAACTTGTCGAAAACCTTTCGCAGCAAGTCGAGCTTTGTAGACAGTAACATTACCGTCAGCGTCAGTCTTCTTCTTGAAGATCCATTTATTTTCTATGATTTTCCGATCATCTGGCAAGTGAACCAAAGTCCACACTTTGTTCTCATACATGGATCCCATCTCAGATTTCATGGCCTCAAGCCATTTCGCGGAATCTATGCTCATCGTCGCTTCCTCATAGTTCGTAGGTTCATCATGGTCTAGTAACATGACTTCCAGAATAGGATTACCGTACCACTGTGGTGCGGAACGTACTCTGGTTGACCTACGAGGTTTGGTAGTAACTTGATCTAAAGTTTCATGATCATCATCATTAACTTCCTCACTAATTGGTGTAGGCATCACTAGAACTAATTTCTGTGATGAACTACTTTCCAATTCGAGAGAAGGTACAACTACCTCATCAAGTTCTACTTTCCTCCCACTCATTTCTTTCGAGAGAAACTCCTTCTCTAGAAAGGATCCATTCTTAGCAACGAATATCTTGCCTTCGGATTTGTGATAGAAGGTGTACCCAACAGTTTCCTTTGGGTATCCTATGAAGACACATTTCTCCGATTTGGGTTCGAGCTTATCAGGCTGAAGCTTTTTCACATAAGCATCGCAACCCCAAACTTTAAGAAACGACAGCTTAGGTTTCCTGCCAAACCATAGTTCATTTGGTGTCGTCTCAATGGATTTAGATGGTGCCCTATTTAACATGAATGCAGCCGTCTCTAAAGCATAACCCCAAAATGATAGTGGTAAATCGGTAAGAGACATCATAGATCGCACCATATCTAATAAAGTACGGTTACGACGTTCGGACACACCATTACGCTGTGGTGTTCCAGGTGGCGTGAGTTGCGAAACTATTCCACATTGTTTCAAATGAAGACCAAGCTCGTAACTCAAATATTCGGCTCCGTGATCAGATCATAGAAACTTTATTTTCTTGTTATGATGATTTTCCACTTCACTCTAAAATTCTTTGAACTTTTCAAATGTTTCAGACTTATGTTTCATTAAGTAGATATACCCATATCTGCTCAAATCATCTATGAAGGTCAGAAAATAATGATACCAGTCGCGAGCCTCAACACTCATCAGACATCATACATCAGTATGCATTATTTCCAATAAGTCAGTGGCTCGCTCCGTTGTTCCGGAGAACGGAGTCTTAGTCATCTTGCCCATGAGGCATGGTTTGCAAGCATCAAGTGATTCATAATCAAGTGATTCCAAAAGCCCATCTGCATGGAGTTTCTTCATGCGCTTTACACCAATATGACCTAAACGGCTGTGCCACAAATAAGTTGCACTGTCATTATTAACTTTGCATCTTTTGGCTTCACTATTATGAATATGTGTATCACTACGATCGAGATTCAACAAAAATAGATCACTCATCAAGGGTGCATGACCATAAAAGATATTACTCATATAAATGGAACAACCATTATTCTCTGATTTAAATGAATAACCGTCTCGCATCAAACAAGATCCAGATATAATGTTCATGCTCAACGCTGGCACCAAATAACAATTATTCAGGTCTAAAATTATTCCCGAAGGTAGACCTAGAGGTAGCGTGCCGATGGCGATCACATCGACCTTGGAACCATTTCCGACGCGCATCGTCACCTCGTCCTTAGCCAATCTTCATTTAATCCGTAGCCCCTATTTCGAGTTGCAAATATGAGTAACAGAACCAGTATCAAATACCCAGACGCTACTACGAGCATTAGTAAGGTACACATCAATAACATGTATATCAAATATACCTTTCACTTTGCCATCCTTCTTATCCGCCAAATACTTGGGGCATGCAGCTATAGAACTTGTTGGAGACTTCATATCTCTCAACTCGGGTATTTGCTTGAAATATTAACTTCAACTCTTGGAACATCTCATATGCTCCATGATGTTCAAAATGTCTTTGAAGTCTCGATTCTAAGCCTTAAAGCATGGCACACTGAACTATCGAGTAGTCATCAGATTTAGCTTCCAGACGTTCATAACGTCCGGAGTTGCTCCTGCAGCAGGCCTTGCACCTAGCGGTGCTTCCAGGACGTAATTCTTCTATGCAGCAATGAGGATAATCCTCAAGTTCCGGACACAGTCTGTAGTTGCTACCATCATCTTTCCACTTAGCTTTCTCTAGGAACGCATTAAAATTCAAGGGAACGGTAGCACGGGCCATTGATCTACAACAACATAGATATGCAAAAACTATCAGGACTAAGTTCATGATAAATTTAAGTTCAATTAATCATATTACTAAAGAACTCCCACTTAGATAGACATCCCTCTGGTCATCTAAATGATCACGTGATCGATATCAACTAAACCATGTCCGATCATCACGTGAGATGGAGTAGTTTTCAATGGTGAACATCTCTATGTTGATCATATCTACTATATGATTCACGTTCGACCTTTCGGTCTCAGTGTTCCGAGGTCATGTCTGTACATGCTAGGCTCGTCAAGTTTAACCTGAGTATTCTGCACGTGCAAAACTGTCTTACACCTGTTGTATGTGAACATAGAGCTTATCACACCCGATCATCACGTGGTGTCTCGGCACGATGAACTGTAGCAACGATGCATACTCAGGGAGAACACTCATTCCTTGAAATTTAGTGAGGGATCATCTTAGAATGCTACCGCCATACTAAGCAAAATAAGATGCATAAAAGATAAACATCACATGCGACCAAAATATGTGACATGATATGGCCATCATCGTCTTGTGCCTTTGATCTCCATCTCCAAAGCACCGTCATGATCTCCATCGTCACCGGCTTGACACCTTGATCTCCATCGTAGCATCGTTGTCGTCTCGCCAACTATTGCTTCTACAACTATCACTACCGCATAGTGATAAACTAAAGCAATTACATGGCGATTGCATTTCATACCATAAAACGACAACCATAAGGCTCCTGCCAGTTGCCGATAACTTTTACAAAACATGATCATCTCATACAATAACTTATATCACATCATGTCTTGACCATATCACATCACAACATGCCCTGCAAAAACAAGTTAGACATCCTCTACTTTGTTGTTGCAAGTTTTACGTGGCTGCTACGGGCTTCTAGCAAGAACCGTTCTTACCTACGCATCAAAACCACAACGATTTTTCGTCAAGTGTGATGTTTTGACCTTCAACAAGGACCGGCCGTAGTCAAATTCGATTCAACTAAAGTTGGAGAAACAGACACCCGCCAGCCACCTTTATGCAAAACAAGTTGCATGTCTGTCGGTGGAACCGGTCTCATGAGCGTGGTCATGTAAGGTTGGTCCGGGCCGCTTCATCCAACAATACCACCAAATCAAAATAAGACGTTGGTGGTAAGCAGTATGACTATTATCGCCCACAACTCTTTGTGTTCTACTCGTGCATATCATCTACGCATAGACCTAGCTCGGATGCCACTGTTGGGGAACGTATCATACAATTTCAAAAAAAAAAAATCCTATGATCACGCAAGATCTGTCTAGGAGATGCATAGCAATGAGAGGGGAGAGTGTGTCCAGGTACCCTCATAGACCGAAAGCGGAAGCATTAGTTTAACACGGTTGATGTAGTCGAACGTCTTCGCGATCCAACCGATCAAGTACCAAACTTATGGCACCTCCGAGTTCAGCACACGTTCAGCTCGATGACATCCCTCGAACTCTTGATCCAGCTGAGGGTCGAGGGAGAGTTTCATCAGCAGGATGGCGTGGTGACGGTGATGGTGATGTGATCCACGTAGGGCTTCGCCTAAGCACTACGTGAATATGACTGGAAGAGTAAATCGTGGAGATAGACGCCGCACACGGATTGGAACAATTGGTGTCTCTCCAAGGGGTGACCTGCCCATGTATATAAAGGAGGGAGAGGGAGGAGGCCGGCCCTAGGGGCCGCGCCAAGAGGGGGGAGTCCTACTAGGACTCCCAGTCCTAGTAGGATTCGCTCCCCCTTTATTCATTCTCATGGAGGGGGAAAGAGGGAAGGGAGAGGGAAGAGGAGAAGGAAAGGGGGGCGCGCCCCCTCCCCTAGTCCAATTCGGACTCCCTATGGGAGGGGGGTGCGGCCACCCCTTGTGGGCTGCCTCCCCTCTCCCCTATGGCCCATGTAGGCCCATTGCTTTCCCCGGGGGGTTCCGGTAACCCCTCGGTGCTCCGATAAATATTGGAAACGTCCTGAAACCATTCCGTTGTCCAAATACTATCGTCCAATATATCAATATTTACCTCTCAACTATTTCGAGACTCCTCGTCATGTCCATGATCTCATCTTGGGACTCCGAACAATCTTCGGTCGCCAAAACACATAACTCATAATACAAATC
This sequence comes from Aegilops tauschii subsp. strangulata, assembly GCF_002575655.3. NCBI lineage: Eukaryota > Viridiplantae > Streptophyta > Magnoliopsida > Poales > Poaceae > Aegilops > Aegilops tauschii. Next base: position 235,821,151 of record NC_053041.3, read on the forward strand.
GTCATCGAACGTTAAGCGTGCGGACCCTATGGGTTCGAGAACTATGTAGACACGACCGAGACACATCTCCGATCAATAACCAACAGCGGAACCTGGATGCTCATATTGGTTCCTACATATTCTACGAAGATCTTTATCGGTCAAACCGCAATAACAACATACGTTATTCCCTTTGTCATCGGTATGTTACTTGCCCGATATTCGATCGTCGGTATCCTCATACCTAGTTCAATCTCGTTACCGGCAAGTCTCTCTACTCGTTCCATAATGCATCATCCCGCAACTAACTCATTAGTCACATTGCTTGCAAGGCTTATATAGTGATGTGCATTGCCGAGAGGGCCCAGAGATACCTCTCCGATATTCAGAGTGACAAACCCTAATCTCAATCTATGCGGACCCAACAAACACCTTCGGAGACACCTGTAGAGCATCTTTATAATCACCCAGTTATGTTGGGACGTTTGATAGCACACAAGGTGTTCCTCTGGTATTTGGGAGTTGCATAATCTCATTGTCAGGGGAATATGTATAAGTCATGAAGAAAGCAATAGCAATAAAATTTAACGATCATTATGCTAAGCTAACGGATGGGTCTTATCCATCACATCATTCTCCTAATGATGTGATCCCATTCATCAAATGACAACACATGTCTATGGTCAGGAAACTTAACCATCTTTGATTAACGAGCTAGTCAAGTAGAGGCATACTAGGGACACTATGTTTTGTCTATGTATTCACACATGTATCAAGTTTCCAGTTAATACAATTCTAGCATGAATAATAAGCATTTATCATGACATAAGGAAATATAAATAACAACTTTATTATTGTCTCTAGGGCATATTTCCTTCACGTAGGTCTGTGGTAAACTACTCACACATATCGGAAGGGCAACAAGGTTGGTGTAGAGGCCCTCCGTGATCGAATCCCCCTCTCGCAGAGTGCCGGAAAAGGGCCCAGGATGGGATTTCACGAGAACAGAAGCTTGCGGCGACGGAAAAGTATTTTTGGTGCTCCCCCTGATGTAAGGGGAATATTTGGGTATTTATAGAGCTGAGATTAGGGTTAGAAGAGCCACAGGGGCCCACAAGCCTAGGGGCGTGCCCCTAGGGCTTGTGTCCACCTCATGGGTCTTCTGGCCTCTTCCTGAAGCTTCGTGGTTGTCTTCTGGTCCAAGAAAAATCCTCAAAAAGTTTCGTTCCTTTTGGACTTCGTTTGGTATTGATTTTTTGTAAAAGACAAAAACAAGGAAAAAACAACAACTTGCACTTGGCACTAGGTTAATAGGTTAGTCCTAGAAAATGATATAAAATAGCATATTAATGCATATAAAACATCCAAGATAGATAGTATAATAGCATGGAACAATAAAAAAATATAGATACGTTGGAGACGTATCATTACACCGCGAGGAAGGAAAGGGGTGTTTCCTTCAAGTAACAAAGTATAGACGCACATACTGACAAACACGTACGTACACACATTCCTTTAAACGTATACACACCTAATACGTCTCCAATGTGTATGCATTTTTTATCGTTTCATGCAATTATAGTATCAATCTTGGATGTTTTATATGCAATTATATGCTATTTTATATCATTTTTTAGGAGTAACCTACTAATCTAGTGCCCAGTGCCAGTTGCTGTTTTCTGCCCCCTTTTGGTTTCCCAGAAAATCAGTACCAAACGGAGTTCAAACGTTACAAAACTTTTTCACGATTTTTGATGGACATAAGAGACCCTGGTAGCTTTGGGAGGAGGCCAGAGGATGTACAAGGAGACGACAAGGCAACATGGAGCGCCCAGGGGGGCAGGCCCTAATGCCTTATGGGCCCCTCGAGGCTCCGTCTGGCCAGAATCTCACTTCTATAAATTCTTAAATATTGAGAAATCAACAGAGACCCACCTGAAACACTTTTACCGCCGCCGCAAGTTTCTTCTTTCCGCGATCCCATCTGGAGGCCTTTTTCGGCACTCTGTCGAAAGGGGAACTGATCATGGAGGGCTTCTGCATCATCCTTTCTTCCTTTCTATGATGCGTGAGTAGTTCACCACAGACCTACGCGTCCATAGCTAGTAGGTAGATGGCTTCTTCTCTCTCTTTGATCTTCAATACAGTGTTCTCCTCGATGTTCTTGGAGTTCTATCCAATGTAATCTTCTTTTGCAGTGTGTTTGTTGGGATCTGATGAATTGTGGGTTTATGATCTGAATATTTATGGTAAGTAATGGAGTCTTTTATGAACTTTATTATGCATGATTGGTATAGCTTTGTATTTCTCACTGATCTATCCGTTTGGTTTGGCCAACTAGATTAATTTATATTAAGTGGGAGAGGTGTTTTGTAATGGGTCCAATCTTGCGGTGCTTTATATCCCAGTGACAGAAGTGGACATGACACATATTTGTATTGTTTCCATTAAGGGTAAAACGATGGGTTTTATTCATATTGATTGGGTTTACTTTGTCTACATCATGTCGTCTTGCTTAAGGCGTTACTCTGTTTTTCACTAACTTAATACCCTAGATGCATGCTGGATAACGGTCGTTGGGTGGAGTAATAGTAGTAGATGCAGGCAGGAGTCGGTCTACTTGTCTCGGACGTGATGCCTATATACATGATTATTGCCTTGAATATCGTCATAATTATGCGCTTTTCTATCAATTGCCCAATAGTAATTTGTCCACCCATGGTATGCTATGTGCTCGAGAGAGAAGCCTCTAGTGAAAATTATGCCCCCCGAGTCTACTTTTATCATATATTAAAAAATCCAAAAATACCTTGCTGTAATTTTATTTCTTTTATTTTGTTTTGCAATTTACTTTTCTATCTACCACTATGAGAATTAATTCTTGCAAGTAACCAGTTCAAGGGGATTGACAACCCTCTTGCCCAGCTCAAGGCTTTGTGTGATTCTCCTACTCGATTGATACCTTGGTTCTCACCGAGGGAAATACTTATCTCTAGCGTGTTGCATCTCCTCTCCTCCCCGGGAAAAATCCCAACACATCTCACAAGTAGCACGAAGAGTTTCTGGCGCCGTTGCCGTGGAGACATCATCAAAACCTATCAAGTACCTTCGCACAAACTATCATCTACTTTCTCTAATTTTTATTTGCTTTTTTATTCGCCTTTACCTCTCGTTTTCATCTCCCCCACTTCTATTTTTTTACAAAAACACAAAAACATGTTTACTCATTTGCTTGCTTCATTGCTATGTCTAAAAAACACTAAGTTGTGTGATTTTTCAAATACTACTAATAACGATTTTATTAGTACTCCAATTGGTCCTCCCGCCCCTAGTGCAGAGTCATGTGACAATAATGCCGCTTTGCTAAATCTTATTATGAAAGAACAATTTTCTGGAAGTCCTAGTGAAGATGCCGCATCCCATTTTAATACTTTCGTTGAATTATGTGATATGCAAAATAAAAAAAGATGTGGATAATGATATTGTTAAGTTCAAATTATTTCCGTTCTCACTACAAAATCGTGCTAAAAATTGGTTTTCATCCTTGCCAGGAAATAGTATTGATTTTTGGGATAAGTGTAAGGATACTTTTATTGCCAAGTATCTTCCTTCCGCTAAAATTATTTCCTTAGAAATCAAATTATGAATTTTAAGCAACTTGAGCATGAACATGTTGCACAATCTTGGGAGAGAATGAAATTAATGATAACAAATTGTCCCACTCATGGTTTAAGCTTATGGATGATTATACAAAATTTGTATGCGGGACTAAACTGGGTTTCTAGAAATCTTCTAGACTCGGCTGCATGTGGTACCTTCATTTTTTACTGGAATGTCAGAAGTTTCTGAAATTTTTACACAATATTGCTATACAAATTGTTTATTTTGTCCTAATTTTTCAGAATTTTTGGAGTTAGAGAAGTATGGTAGATGTTCATATTGCTACAGATTGTCCTATTTAAGAGAGATTCTGTTTTCGATGCATTGTTTTGCTTGTTTTGATGAAACTATCGATTCTATCGGCGGTATAAGCCATGGAAAAGTTATAATATAGTAGCTACAATGCAAAAACAAAATATGAATTGGTTTGCAACAGTACTTAGAGTAGTGACTTGCGTTATTATACTAACCGATCTTATCGAGTTTTCTGTTAAGTTTTGTGTGGATGAAGTGATCAAAGATCGAGGAGGTCTCGATATGAGGAGAAGGAGGAGAGGCAAGAGTTCAAGCTTGGGGATGCCCATGGCACCCTAAGTAAATATCCAAGGAGACTCAAGCGTCTAAGCTTGGGGATGCCCCGGAAGGCATCCTGTTGGGGATATAACTAGTCGGTATTAACCGCCCAGGAGGGGTCGGGTCATACCACTGGCGGCTTACCAATGAAGATGGCGGATCATACGAGCCCATTGACGGCCCAAGACCCAGAGGTGACTTAAGGCCCAGGAGGATGAACCGCCATGTATGTATGACTTGTATTGTAAGGCAAGTGTAATTAGTCACCGAGCCGGACACGTTGTGTATGAGCCGGCCGGGACTCCGTGAGCCGCCGGGCGTCAACCTGTGTATATAAAGGGACGACCCGATGGTAGTTTATGGCAAGAAATAAGAGATCGATAACTAGGTCAAGCGTATTCACTCCCTGGTAATCGAAACCTCAGCAATACAATCCCAAACTGGAGTAGGCCTTTACCTTCACCGCAAGGGGCTGAACCAGTATAAACTCTCTGTGTCCTTTGTCCCGTTTAACGCCTTTCAGCTAACCTAGTTGCGATGGCTCCATGAATAAGTACTTCCACTAGGACATCTGCCGTGACAATTCCACGACAGTTGGTGCCCACCGTGGGGCCAGCGCACGGTGGTTTCGAGTTCTTGAAGGGCAACTTCGAAGGGATCAAGGGATACGCTGTGGGCCGGATGACCAAGAGTCGTCGCGGCAAGCTCTGCATCGACGATGCAGGCTGGGGCCCCGAGGCCGGCTCAATCAAGTACGGGTACCGGGTCCCCTTTGGCGGAATCCACGTCTTCATCGGCAAGATCGGCGAACCGGGCCCTAAGCCGGACATCTGCACCGACATCATCGAGACGGCTCAGCGTGCACGACCTGCCCGGGTTCAGCCCGCCATGAAGCGTGCCTTTGTTGGTTTCACCCATGGGGTGGAAATTGGAGAAGGATCTGTGTCTGGTGGTGAGACGGCCATCTACTCTAATGGTGAGTCGTCCACCGGTGAGACCGATGCAATGTATCAACTGCAAGACGGCCGGCTTGGGGGCTGTTTGGTGACAGTATTCCGGACCCCTATGAGCCGCCAAACAGGGTTGCGATCTTCATGGCCGGTACATAGCCGGCGCTCGGCTCAACAGCCGCCGCGGCTATGACCTCTAGCTCGGCTGCTGCGGCAACGACTGGTGCTAGTGGTACTGCAGGCCCGCCGGCTCAAGCTTTGACAGAGTTGTTGGAGGCCTTGGCGACTCTGATGGGGGTGGAGGTGACCTCGGACAACCAGGAACTACACAAGATAGATGTGGCGAAGCTACGAGATGAGATAGCTCAAGCCAAGGAAGAGCTGGCGGGTGAAAACGCTAGGATGGCCACGGAGCGAGCTGCTTTGGATGCCAACGCACAATGGATCCGGGCAGAATCTTTCCGGCTCACCCTCGATCAGAACGCTTCAAACGAGATCATGAGGAGGAGGCACCGGAGTCATCTACCCCCAGTTTATGAGCCAAGTAACCTCTTCAACACACCTGGAGCAGGGACTAGTGATCCGCCGGTGGTGAACCGGGCGGTCGAAGCTCCTGGGACTGGAGCGCCGGTTCAGCCACATGCGGTGGACCCGCCACGTTTGATTAATACTCCACCTCAATATGTTCCGACGCCTCCGGGTCATTATTCTAACCCTTTGGACAATATGATTGCTGCGGCAATGCGATTGGCGGCTCTACCAGTTGAAGGCGAGTCTCCAACGGCGATAGAGACACGGAGGGCCAGAGAGCTTCTTCACACAGCTGTGGCTCAACAGGCGGCTTATTCTTACAGGCGCGAGTGGATTCACTCAACCCCTCGTCCAAGCCGGAGTTATAGAAGGCACATTGACTCACCAATAGTTTCAAGCAGTGAACAGCGCCGTAACTCGCCTGGTGGGCATGACCCGACACGTGGTGGTGCTATTGCTCAGACTTTGGTGGATCAAGGCAGAGCGCGTCGGGAGGCCGAGCTGGCGGCTCGGCAAGCGGCTCATCAACATTCCGGTGGAGGAAGGCATGACCTCTGGAACCTTGGGTGTGCCATGTTTAATGCCGGCTTTGCGTAATGAGCGTTTGCCCAGGGATTTGAAGGGTCCTCGTAAGGTGCCTAACTACACAGCAGATCAACCCCCTAAAGCTTGGGTTGAAAGCTATGAGATGGCAATGGAGATGCTGGATGTTGGCGACGCTACATGCGCTAAGTATTTCACCATGATGTTGGATGGGACGGCTCGTACTTGGTTGAAAGGGCTGCCTGCCAACTCCATTGGATCATGGGCCGACTTAAAAGCCCGGGTTATCTATGATTTTAAAGACATGTGCAAGCAGCCTATGTCAATCGTGGATTTGGACTCCTGTGTCCAAGGTGAGGGCGAGTCAACAAAACATTGGGTGCATCGGGTCTCAGCCATCCTACACTCATCGGATTGTATTCAATGCCGGTTCAGCAGTCCTGATGTTGGAGAAGATTTGCCATTTTATGCCTCTTAAGCAGAAACTGGGGCGGCTTAAACGCCACTGCAATGACATGGGGGAGCTAATGGCAGCTCTTGTCAAGTATGCCAACTCTGACAGTACCAAGGACCCCAAGTCTGATGATGAAAGGCCGGGTAAGGGAAAAAAGAGCAGCAACACGAAAGGACAGCAGCATAATCCGGCAAGTCAGGGTGGCAATGGTAAGCGCAAAGCTGATAGTAATTTCGATTTTGTGGCCAACACCAATACGCAGAATAATAATTAGCGCCGTAGGGGAAAGCCGCCCCCTCGGTTTGGAGGGCCAAAATTCAATCTTGAGGCGATGAGGAATCAGCCCTGCCCGAAGCATGGTACACGGGAAAAGCCGGCCACTCACCTCTGGAAGGATTGCTTCATTATGAGCAAGTATAGAAATTCTAGTTTTTTCCAGAACAATCATGGGCCAGACGGCGGCTCAGGATCCGGCTCTCACGGTCCTGGTTATGGTGGTGGCCGTTCTAATTCCGATTTCCAGGGCCAAGGCAACCAAGGTGGTTTTAATCAACAGTCTGGTCAAGGGAATCAGCAGCAGCAGTCTGGTTATCAGAGTAACCCAAAGCAGTTGAATAGTGGACAGTACCACGTTTTCACCACGAGTTTATGCAAGCGGGATCAGAAGCTCCATAAAAGGGCAGTGAACGCAGTTGAGCCGGCGATTCCCCGTTACTTGCGATGGTCTGAACACCCTATTCTCTGGAGTCGTGAGGATCACCCGCCCCGGGTTGATAATCCGGGCCATTTGGCTCTAGTGGTGGCGCCTCAGGTAGGAGGGTACAGGTTTACTAACGTACTCATGGATGGGGCAGCAGCATCAATATTCTGTATTATGAAACTTTCGTCGCATGAGCTTGACTGACAAAGATCTTAAGCCGTCAAACACTGTTTTTCACGGTGTGGTGCCTGGTAAGTCGGCGTATCCAGTGGGCAAAATATCTTTGGAAGTTGCCTTTGGGGGTGGTTAAAATTAAGAGCCCTTATCATGCTCTGTTTGGGCGGCCGGCTTATGCTAAGTTCATGGCAAGGCCTTGATATGTTTATTTGTAGCTTAAGATGCCGGGTCACAAGGGCACCATCACAGTGCATGGAAGCCGGAAGATAGCCTTGGAGTGTGAAGAAGACGATGCTGCTTACGCTGAGTCTGTCTGTGCGACAGAAGAATTGAACTTTTACAAGGATAATGTTGACCCGGCGGATATGACATCTTTGAAGAAGCCAACCACAGAGCATGACCCCCTGTTGAAATTTAAGTCGGCGGATGACACTAAGCTAGTTGATTTCGTTCCTGGCGATTCATCCAAGCAGTTCAGCATCAGTGCTAATCTGGATCAGAAATAGGAAAGTGCGCTCATCGAGTTCATCCGTGAGAACTGGGACATCTTTGCATGGAAACCTTCAGACATGCTGCTACTTGAAGAGGAAAGGGTGATGCAGCAAAGTAGCGTAAGTATTTCCCTCAGTTTTTGAGAACCAAGGTATCAATCTAGTAGGAGGCCATGCTCAAGTCCCTCGTACCTACACAAACAAATAAGAACCTTGCAACCAACGCGATAAAGGGGTTGTCAATCCCTTCACGACCACTTGCAAAGTGAGATCTGATAGAGATGATAAGATAATATTTTTGGTATTTTTATGATAAAGATAAAAAGTAAAGATTGCAAAGTAAACAAAGATAAAAATAGCTTGTTGACGGGAGATTAATGTGATGGAAAATAGACCCCGGGGCCATAGGTTTCACTAGTGGCTTCTCTCAAGATAGCATAAGTATTACGGTGGGTAAACGAATTACTGTCGAGCAATTGATAGAATTGAGCATAGTTATGAGAATATCTAGGTATGATCATGTATATAGGCATCACGTCCATGACAAGTAGACCGACTCCTGCCTGCATCTACTACTATAACTCCACACATCGACCGCTATCCAGCATGCATCTAGAGTATTAACTTCATAAGAACGGAGTAACGCTTTAAGCAAGATGACATGATGTGGAGGGATAAACTCATGCAATATGATATAAACCCCATCTTTTTATCCTCGATGGCAACAATACAATACGTGTCATTTCCCCTACTGTCACTGGGATCGAGCACCGCAAGATTGAACCCAAAGCTAAGCACTTCTCCCATTGCAAGAAAGATCAATCTAGTAGGCCAAACCAAACTGATAATTCAAAGAGACTTGCAAAGATAACCAATCATACATAAAAGAATTCGGAGGAGATTTAAATATTGTTCATAGATAATCTTGATCATAAACCCACAATTCATCGGATCTCGACAAACACACTGCAAAAGAAGATTACATCAAATAGATCTCCAAGAGAATCGAGGAGAACTTGGTATTGAGATCCAAAGAGAGAGAATAAGCCATCTAGTTAATAAATATGGACCCGAAGGTCTGAGGTAAACTACTCACATATCATCGGAGAGGCTATGGTGTTAATGTAGAAGCCCTCCGTGATCAATGCCCCCTCCGGCGGAGCGCCGGAAAAGGCCCCAAGATGGGATCTCACGGGTACAGAAGGTTGCGGCAGTGGAATTAGGTTTTCATGGTGCTCCTCGATGGTTTGGGGGTACGTAGGTATATATAGGAGGAAGAAGTAGGTCGGTGGAGCCATGAGGGGCCCACGAGGGTGGAGGGCGCGCCTGGGGGGTAGGCGCGCCCCTTGCCTCGTGGCCTCCTCTTTTGTTGCTTGACGTCCACTCCAAGTCCTCTGGATCACGTTTGTTCCAAAAATCACGCTCCCGAAGGTTTCATTCCGTTTGGACTCTGTTTGATATTCTTTTTCTGCGGAACACTGAAATAGGCAAAAAAAAACAGCAATTTGGGCTGGGCCTCCGGTTAATAGGTTAGTCCCAAAAATAATATAAAAGTGTATAAATAAGCCCATTAAACATCCAAAACAGAATATATAATAGCATGGAACAATCAAAAATTATAGATACGTTGGAGACGTATCAAGCATCCCCAAGCTTAATTCCTGCTCGTCCTCGAGTAGGTAAATGATAAAAACAGAATTTTTGATGTGGAATGCTTCTTAGCATAATTTTCAATGTAATTATTTTTATTGTGGCATGAATATTTAGATCCGAAAGATTCAAGATAAAAGTTTAATGTTGACATAAAAACAATAATACTTCAAACATGCTAACCAAGCAATTATGTCTTATCAAAATAACATAGCCAAAGAAAGCTTATCCCTACAAAATCATATAGTTAGGCCATGTTTCAATATCGTCACACAAACGTTCTCATCATGCATAACCCCGATGACAAGCCGAGCAATTGATTCATACTTTTTAACGCGCTTCAGCCTTTTCAACCCTTACGCAATACATGAGCGCCAGCCATGGATATAGCACTATGGGTGGAGTAAATTATAATGATGGGGGTTATGAGAGAAGACAAAAAGGTAGAAAGTCTCACATTGACGCGGCTAATCAATAGGCTATGGAGATGCCCATCAATTGATGTCAATGAGAGGAGTAGGGATTGCCATGCAACGGATGCACTAGAGCTATAAATGTATGAAAGCTCAACAAAAGAAACTAAGTGGGTGTGCATCCAACTTGCTTTCTCACGAAGACCTAGGGCATTTTGAGGAAGCCCATCATTGGAATATACAAGCCAAGTTCTATAATGAAAAATTCCCACTAGTATATGAAAGTGACAACATAGGAGACTCTCTATCATGAAGATCACGGTGCTACTTTGAAGCACAAGTGTGGAAAAAGGATAGTAACATTGTCCCTTCTCTCTTTTTCTCTCATTCATTTTTTTCTTTCTCTCTTTTTTTATTTAGTCCAGAATCTCATCCTGACTTATGGGGGAATCATAGTCTCCATCATCCTTTCCTCACATGGGACAATGCTCTAATAATGATGATGATCACACTTTTATTACTTACAACTCAAGAATTAGAACTCAATACTTAGAACAAAATATGACTCTATGTGAATGCCTCCGGCGGTGTACCGGGATATGCAATGAATCAAGAGTGACATGTATGAAAAATTATGAATGGTGGCTTTGCCACAAATACGATGTCAACTACATGATCATGCAAAGCAATATGACAATGATGGAGCGTGTCATAATAAATGGAACGGTGGAAAGTTGCATGGCAATATATCTCGGAATGGCTATGGAAATGCCATGATAGGTAGGTATGGTGGCTGTTTTTAGGAAGATATAAGGAGGTTTATGTGTGATAGAGCGTATCATATCACGGGGTTTGGATGCACCGGCGAAGTTTGCACCAACTCTCAAGGTGAGAAAGTGCAATGCACGGTACCGTAGAGGCTAGAAAATTGTGGAAGGTTGAGAGTGCGTATAATCCATGGACTCACATTAGTCATAAAGAACTCATATACTTATTGCAATAGTTTATTAGCCCTCGAAGCAAAGTACTACTACGCATGCCCCTAGAGGGATAGATTGGTAGGAAAAGACCATCGCTCGTCCCCGACCGCCACTCATAAGGAAAGCAATAAAAGAACACCTTATGTGTCAAAATTGTCACATAACTTTTACCATACGTGCATGATACGGGACTTGCCAACCTTAACACAAGTATTTCTCAATTTCACAATTACTCAACTAGCACACTCTAATATTACCACCTTTATATCTCAAAACACTTATCAAGTATCAAACTTCTCATGATATTCAATGAACTCAATATGGAAGATTAATTTCACAATTAAAACAAATTACCATGCTGTTTAAGACTCTCAAAATAATATAAGTGAAGCATGAGAGATCAATAATTTCTATAAAATAAAACCACCACCGTGCTCTAAAAGGTATAAGTGAAGCACTATAGCAAAAACTATATAGCTCAAAAGATATAAGTGAAGCACATAGAGTATTCTAATAAATTCCGAATCATGTGTGTCTCTCTAAAAAGGTGTGTACAGCGAGGATGATTGTGACAACTAAAAAGCAAAGACTCAAATCATACAAGACGCTCCAAGCAAAACACATATCATGTGGTGAATAAAAATATAGCTCCAAGTAAAGTTACCGATAGACGAAGACGAAAGAGGGGATGCCTTCCGGGGCATCCCCAAGCTTAGGCTTTTGGTTGTCCTTGAATTTTACCTTGGGTTGCCTTGGGCATCCCCAAGCTTAGGCTCTTGCAAATTCTTGTTCCATAATCCATCAAATCTTTACCCAAAACTTGAAAACTTCACAACACAAAACTTAACAGAAAATCTCATGAGCTCCGTTAGCGAAAGAAAACAAAACACCACTTCAAGGTACTGTAATGAACTCATTATTTATTTATATTGGTGTTAAACCTACTGTATTCCAACTTCTCTATGGTTTATAAGCTCTTTTACTAGCCATAGATTCATCAAAATAAGCAAACAACACACGAAAAACAGAATCTGTCAAAAACAGAACAGTCTGTAGTCATCTGTAACTAACGCAAACTTCTGGAACTCAGAAAAATCTACCAAAATAGGAAGACCTATATAATTTGTTTATTTATCTACTGCAATTTGAATCAGTATTTTATCACGTTCTGGTGATTTTTAACAATTGTTTTCGTGAACAGAAAGTTTCTGGAATTTTCAGCAAGATCAAATAACTATTATCCAAGAAGATCCTATAGGTTTAACTTGGCACAAACACTAATTAAAACACAAAAACACATCTAAACAGAAGCTAGATGGATTATTTATTCCTAAACAGAACCAAAAAGCAAAAAAACTAAAATAAAATTGGGTTGCCTCCCAACAAGCACTATCGTTTAACGCCCCTAGCTAGGCATAAAAGCGAGGATAGATCTAGGTATTGCCATCTTTGGTAGGCAATCCATAGGTGGCTCTCATAATAGATTCATATGGTAATTTAATTTTCTTTCTAGGGAAGTGTTCCATGCCTTTCCTTAACAGAAATTGGAATCTAATATTCCCTTCCTTCATATCAATGATTGCATCAATCGTTCTAAGGAAAGGTCTACCAAGAATAATAGGACATGAAGGATTGCAATCTATATCAAGAACAATGAAATCTACGGGCACATAGTTCCTATTTGCAACAATAAGAACATCATTAATTCTTCCCATAGGTTTCTTAATGGTGGAATCCTCAAGGTGCAAGTTTAAAGAACAATCATCAAATTCACGGAAACCTAACAAATCACCTAAAGTTTTTGGAATCGTGGAAACACTAGCACCCAAATCACACAAAGCATAGCATTCATGATCTTTAATTTTAATTTTAATTGTAGGTTCCCATTCATCATAAAGTTTTCTAGGGATAGAAACTTCCAACTCATGTTTTTCTTCATAAGATTGCACTAAAGCATCAACGATATGTTTAGTAAAAGCTTTATTCTGACTATAAGCATGAGGAGAATTTAGCACGGATTGCAACAAGGAAATAGAATCTATCAAAGAGCAATTATCATAATTAAATTCCTTGAAATCCAAGATAGTGGGTTCGTTGCTATCTAAAGTTTTAACCTCTTCAATCCCACTTTTAACAATTTTAGCATCAAGATCTAAAAACTCCGAATCATTGGGACACCTTTTAACTAAAGTTGACTCATCTCCAGTCCCATCATTATCAAGATTCATATTGCAAAACAAAGATTTAATAGGGGACACATCAATAACTTTTAGATCTTCATCTTTATTCTCATAAAAACTAGAAGAACACGCCTTCACAAAGCAATCTTTCTTAGCACACATCCTAGCGGTTCTTTCTTTGCACTCATCAATGGAAATTATCATGGCTTTGAGAGACTCATTGATATCATGCTTAGGTGGAATAGATCTAAGCTTAAAAGAATCAACATCAAGAGAAATTCTATCCACGTTCCTAGCCAATTCGTCAACTTTAAGCAATTTTTCTTCAAGCAAAGCATTGAAATTCTTTTGAGAAATCATAAATTCTTTAACACTAGTCTCAAAATCAGAGGTCATCTTATTAAAATTTCCATGAGAGTTGTTGTAGGAACTACCATAATTATTAGAGGAATTACTAGGGAACGGCCTAGGATTAAAGTTTCCTCTATACGCGTTGTTACCAAAATTATTCCTACCAACAAAATTCACATCCATAGATTCATTATTATTCTCAATTAAAGTAGACAAAGGCATATCATTAGGATCAGAAGAAACACTCTTATTAGCAAACAATTTCATAAGTTCATCCATCTTTCCACTCAAAACATTAATTTCTTCAATCGCATGAACCTTTTTATTAGTAGATCTTTCAGTGTGCCATTGAGAATAATTAACCGTAATATTATCTAGGAGTTTAGTAGCTTCTCCTAAAGTGATTTCCATAAAAGTGCCTCCCACGGCCGAATCTAAAAGATTTCTAGAAGCAAAATTCAATCTGGCATAGAAATTTTGTATAATCATCCACAAATTCAAACCATGAGTAGGGCAATTACGTATCATTAATTTCATCCTTTCCCAAGCTTGTGCAACATGTTCATGATCAAGTTGCTTAAAATTCATAATATCATTTCTAAGAGAGATGATCTTTGCGGGAGGGAAATACTTAGAGATAAAAGCAACTTTGCACTTATTCCAAGAATCAATAATATTTTTAGGCAAAGACGAAAACCAAGTGTTAGCGCGATCTCTAAGAGAAACGGAAATAGCTTCAATTTAACAATATCATTGTCCACGTCTTTATTCTTTTGCATATCACACAAATCAACAAAGCTATTTAGATGGGTAGCGGCATCTTCACTAGGAAGGCCGGCGAATTGATCTTTCATGACAAGATTCAACAAAGCAGCATTAATTTCACAAGATTCAACTTCGGTAAGAGGAGCAATCGGAGTGCTAAGAAAATCATTGTTGTTGGTATTGGCAAAGTCACACAATTTAGTATTGTCTTGAGCCATCGAGATAAGCAAGCAATCTAACACACAAGCAAACAAGAAGCAAGCGAAAAAGAGACGAATGGAAAAGAGGGCGACTAAAATGGCAAGGGTGAAGTGGGGGAGAGGAAAACGAGAGGCAAATGGCAAATAATGTAATGCGAGGGATAAGAGTTTGTGATGGGTACTTGGTATGTCTTGACTTGTGCGTAGACTCCCCGGCAACGGCGCCAGAAATCCTTCTTGCTACCTCTTGAGCACTGCGTTGGTTTTCCCTTGAAGAGGAAAGGGTGATGCAGCAAAGTAGCGTAAGTATTTCCCTCAGTTTTTGAGAACCAAGTTATCAATCCAGTAGGAGGCCACGCTCAAGTCCCTCGTACCTACACAAACAAATAAGAACCTTGCAACCAACGCGACAAAGGTGTTGTCAATCCCTTCATGGCCACTTGCAAAAGTGAGATCTGATAGAGATGATAAGATAATATTTTTGGTATTTTTATGATAAAGATAAAAAGTAAAGATTGCAAAGTAAACAAAGATAAAAATAGCTTGTTGACGGGAGATTAATATGATGGAAAATAGACCCGGGGGCCATAGGTTTCACTAGTGGCTTCTCCCAAGATAGCATAAGTATTACAGTGGGTAAACGAATTACTGTCGAGTAATTGATAGAATTGAGCATAGTTATGAGAATATCTAGGTATGATCATGTATATAGGCATCACGTCCGTGACAAGTAGACCGACTCCTGCCTGCATCTACTACTATAACTCCACACATCGACCGCTATCCAGCATGCATCTAGAGTATTAAGTTCATAAGAACGGAGTAACGCTTTAAGCAAGATGACATGATGTGGAGGGATAAACTCATGCAATATGATATAAACCCCATCTTTTTATCCTCGATGGCAACAATACAATACGTGTCATTTCCCCTACTGTCACTGGGATCGAGCACCGCAAGATTGAACCCAAAGCTAAGCACTTCTCCCATTGCAAGAAAGATCAATCTAGTAGGCCAAACCAAACTGATAATTCAAAGAGACTTGCAAAGATAACCAATCATACATAAAAGAATTCGGAGGAGATTTAAATATTGTTCATAGATAATCTTGATCATAAACCCACAATTCATCGGATCTCGACAAACACACCGCAAAAGAAGATTACATCAAATAGATCTCCAAGAGAATCGAGGAGAAGAAGCCATCTAGTTAATAAATATGGACCCGAAGGTCTGAGGTAAACTACTCACACATCATCGGAGAGGCTATGGTGTTAATGTAGAAGCCCTCCGTGATCAATGCCCCCTCCGGCGGAGCGCCGGAAAAGGCCCCAAGATGGGATCTCACGGGTACAGAAGGTTGCGGCAGTGGAATTAGGTTTTCATGGTGCTCCTCGATGGTTTGGGGGTACGTAGGTATATATAGGAGGAAGAAGTAGGTCGATGGAGCCATGAGGGGCCCACGAGGGTGGAGGGCACGCCTAGGGGGTAGGCGCGCCCCTTGCCTCGTGGCCTCCTCTTTTGTTGCTTGACGTCCACTCCAAGTCCTCTGGATCACGTTTGTTCCAAAAATCACGCTCCTGAAGGTTTCATTCCGTTTGGACTCTGTTTGATATTCTTTTTCTGCGGAACACTGAAATAGGCAAAAAAACAGCAATTTGGGCTGGGCCTCCGGCTAATAGGTTAGTCCCAAAAATAATATAAAAGTGTATAAATAAGCCCATTAAACATCCAAAACAGAATATATAATAGCATGGAACAATCAAAAATTATAGATACGTTGGAGACGTATCACCCGAGGGAACTCGCTGAGCACACTCTCAATATTTATCCAAAGTTTAAACCGGTCAAGCAATTCCTTCGCCGTTTCAATGAAGAGAGACGCAAGGCCATTGGTGAAGAAGTGGCCCGGCTTTTGGCGGCTGGGTTTATTGTTGAAGTTTTTCATACTGAGTGGTTGGCTAACCCGGTGCTGGTACTTAAGAAAAACGGTACTTGGCGTATGTGTGTGGATTACACGGACTTAAACAAGGCTTGTCCGGCTGATCCCTTTGCTCTCCCCCGTATTGATCAGATCATTGATGCTACGGCGGGTTGTGAGCGTTTGAGCTTTTTGGATGCTTATTCTGGTTATCATCAGATCAAGATGGCAGTTAAGGACCAAGAGAAGACATCCTTCATCACTCCCTTTGGAGTCTTCTATTATGTGTCTATGCCTTTTGGGCTCAAGAGTGCCCAGGCGACTTACCAGCGGTGTGTGCAAAATTGCCTTCATGATCAGATTGGGCGCAATGTTCATGCTTATGTGGATGATATTGTGGTGAAATCCCGAAAGAAGGAAACCTTGATAGAAGATTTGAAAGAGACCTTTGACAATCTCCGGGTCTACAAGATGATGCTTAACCCGGCCAAGTGTGTCTTTGGCGTACCAGCAGGCAAGCTCTTAGGCTTTCTGGTTTCTGAACGGGGTATTGAAGCTAACCCAGAGAAAATAAAGGCCATCACTTCCCTGGCTAAACCGGTGTGTATTAATGATGTTCAGTGTCTGGCGGGTCGTATTGCGGCCTTAAGCCGGTTCATCAGCCGGTTGGGTGAAAAGGCTATTCCTCTTTACCAGATGATGAAGAAGACAGATCACTTTGTCTGGAGTGATGCTGCTGATCAGGTGTTTGAGGCCTTGAAGAAACAGTTGGCTGAGCTGCCGGTTCTTGCTGCTCCCATTGATAAAGAGCCTTTGTTGTTATATGTGGCTGCCAACAGCCGAGCTGTCAGCGTGGCAATTGTGGTGGAAAGGAAGGAGTCAGGCAAGGAATATCTGGTTCAGCGGCCGGTTTACTACATCAGTGAGGTGCTCATTGAGTCCAAACAGAGGTATCCGCATTGGCAGAAGCTTGTATATGGGGTGTTCATGGCTAGTCGAAAGCTCAAGCAATATTTTCTGGGTCATCCCATCACTGTAGTTAGTTCTGCTCCTTTAGGGGATATTATTCAAAACAGAGAAGCCACAGGTCGGGTAGCCAAGTGGGCCATTGAGCTTGGACCCCATGGTTTGAAGTATATGCCTCGCACAGCCATCAAGTCTCAAGCACTTGTGGATTTCATCAATGATCGGACAGAGCTGCAGATGCCTGAGGAGAAGCCGGATAGCACATATTGGACTATTCACTTTGATGGATCCAGGCAGTTGGAAGGCTCGGGGGCTGGAGTTATCTTGACTTCCCCACGAGGTGATAAATTTTGTTATGTTTTAAGGTTGATGTTCGCTTGTACTAACAATGCAGCTGAGTATGAGGCTTTGCTCCATGGTCTTGGGATGAATAAGGAGATGAACTTAAGCAGGGTGAGGTGTTTTGGTGACTCGGATTTGGTAGCTCAGCAAGTTTCAAGCACTTGGGATTATAAGGATCCACTCATGGCGGCTTATCGCCGAGAGGTTGATGCTATTGCTGGTCACTTCAAGGGCTATCAAGTGGAGCATGTTGATCGAAGGAAAAACGAGGCGGCTGATGCTTTAAGCCGGTTGGGATCCCAGCGTAAGCCGGAGCCGCACAATATTTTCCTTGATATTCTGCATAATCCTTCAGTCAAACTACCTACAGAGGAAGATCTTGCTATTCCTGACCCGGAGGCACAACTGGTGGCGGCTCTTCATGCTATTCCTGATTGGACAGTTCCATATTTGGCGTATATGACCCGGGGCGAGTTACCTGAAGATGAAACTTTGGCTAGGTAGGTAACCCGGCGGTCTAAGTCAATGACTATTGTCAATGGAGAGTTGCATCATCGCAGTGTTACGGGGGCGTTTCAACATTGTATTTCTCCTGAAGAAGGTCGTGAGATCCTACGAGAGATTCATGAAGGAGATTGTGGTCATCATGCCGGCTCTAAGTCTCTCGTGGCCAAGGCTTTTTGTCATGGATTTTATTGGCTGACGGCTCATGCTGCTGCAGAGGATTTGGTCAGTAAATGTGATGGTTGTCAGAAATTTTTAAGACGAGCTTACGTGCCGGCTCAAGAATTGAGGATGATTCCAATTACTTGGCCATTTGCAGTCTGGGGGCTTGATATGGTTGTACCTTTCAAAAGGTCCAAGGATAAAAGACCCACCTTTTGGTGGCAGTTGAAAAGTTCACAAAGTGGGTTGAAGCGGAGCCGATTAGTAAGTGTGACGCGGCAACAGCGGTTCAATTCATCAAAAAGGTGATTTTCCGTTTTGGTTTTCCCCACAACATTATAACTGATAATGGCACTAATCTGTCCAAGGGTGCTATGAAAGAGTTTTGTCAACGAGAGCATATTCGATTGATGTATCATCAGTGGCTCACCCCCAGTCCAATGGTCAAGTGGAGAGAGCCAATCAAGAAAACTTGAGAGGCATCAAGCCCCGGCTTATGGTCCCTTTGCAGAGGATGCCGGGTTGTTGGGTGGAGGAATTACCCTCAGTGTTATGGAGCATCAATACCACCCCCAATAGATCTATGTGTTACACGCCTTTCTTCATGGTTTACGAAGCAAAGGCGGTTCTCCCTAGTGACATCCGTCACGACTCGCCCCGTGTGGCGGCTTATGTTGAAGCTGATAATGAAAAAGCACATCAGGATGCTATTGACCTGTTGGATGAGGAGCGTGACCTTGTAGCGGCTCGTTCGGTGATTTACCAGCAAGATCTGTGCCGTTATCATAGCCGCCGGGTTAAAACCAGGACTTCTCAAGAAGGCGATTTGGTGCTCCGGCTTATCCAGGATCAAACTGACATGCACAAGCTATCCCCACCTTGGGAAGGGCCCTTTGTGGTCAGCAAAAATCTGAACAACGGGTCATACTACCTTGTTGATGTTCGAGACCACAAGGACTCACGCACGTCGGAGGAGGAGACCCGCCGGCCGTGGAATAATTTCTCATCTTCGGCCTTACTACACCTGAGCCACCGGCTCTTGTGATGTACATATTTTGACAATGTATATATTATGATGAATATAATAAAGCCAGCATCCCTGATAATTCATGGCCTCTGTCATTTCATTTTTGAGAACAATGAGTCTTTATTGTCACTTCATATGATCACTTGGGGGCTTCCTGCTCATTGAGCATAGCTATGATTACCCTCTTGATCCGACTTGTACACCATAATTACCAAATACTTGGGGGCTTCCTGCTCATTGAGCATAGCTATGACTACCCTATTGATCCGGCTTGTACGCCTGGAATGAAATATTACTTGGGGGCTCTTTGTTAAATGGACAAGAGCTTTGATGACCCTTGTAGTAGGCTTGGAAGCCAGGTGTATTCACCTTAAAATCCGGGTTATCCTGCCTTTTTAAGTCTGCCACTCCGCCCACGTAATCCTGGAATGACTCGCTGTACTCTTGACAGTCAATCTTATACAGACCCTGAACTTGTCCAAGTTAAAACGGCGATTGGTCATGTGAGGCCCGGCTTACAAGGTTGAATGAAGGTTTAACTCAGTGGCTGTGCGGCCCTTGAAAAGCACTTGGCTTGAAGGCTTGGCAGCCTGTGAAAGCCTTGTTTTTTAATTTGCATTTGATTTGACCATTTTTTGAGTTCATCTCTTATGACATGTTAATACATGGTTGAAAACCGATGAGGGCTATGTTGCCTTATGGTTCATATATGAATCTATGTGGCGTTTGTTAACCCGGCCTAGTCTTGGACTTTAAGTCGCCAGTGTATGACGATTTTATGTGCTTAGAGCGCCGTGCTCTAAGTTTTGGGATATTACCCCTTGCTGCATGCAGCGTTGTGAGCCAACAGTATGAATCAATTGAGTAGGGCGTTGTGCTCTCAATCTTTGGGTTGTAACCCTTACTGCACAGGCATGATAAGCCGGCAGTGTGAGCAAATATCACAGGTATGATATTTTGTTATGATTATATAAGGTTGTGATTAAACCGGCCCTGGTTATGGACTATTTTAGTCACCAGTGGTTTTTATATGGGATATTGTGACCCGCCCTGGGGTAAACCGCCAGGGCACTTGTGATCTGTTTTGTCTGCAGGAAAAATGATAAATCTGATATGCATAATTGATGATATCATAAGCATAAGTGGCAGATATTCAACTGGCGGATCAACAATGTTATGCAAAACAAAACGTGCATGATGGCACGACAGATCAGAGTTTAACTAGCCTATTACATGGCTCCCTGAGCCCAAATGATTAAGTGTTTTCAAAAGCAGTACTTGATGAGGAAAATGAAGAACCGTCCTACGGATCAGCTCTCCTGGTCTTGGCGGTTTGAGGCTTCCGGGTCATCTCGTGCCGGTTCTTCTTCTCCCTCCACCGTCTGGAAGTTAGGCGATGAACAATTGATCCTAGTCAAGGCTTGGAATTCAGCCTCATCATCAATAAGCTCAGACGGATCATTTCAGGGGCAAAAGTGTGCTTACGGATTGGAGGGATAAGATCTGCAATTTTGTAAGCTAGCGTGGGCATTTTCTGGTTCTCCGCGGTATAAGCCACCTGATATTTGGTCAGATCTATTTCTTCAACAAGTAGGCTCGCCAAGGGACGCATCTCTTTCACACACACAGCGAAATCTTTCTTGTCGAAAGCAGACCCGTCCTCTTTGAAACTAGGGTAGCCAGTGGCTAGCTCGGCCGGGTCTAATTCTGACTGCCATGCCTTTGCCCGGCTTAAAGCTATAATGGCACCGGCTCTAGCAGCCGACCGTTTGTTTTCTTCAATACGGGCAGGCGAACAGAAAGTTGGCTTAAAACATTGCTGAGAAGAGATGGAGCTTGATTACTTGGGGAGATGGTGGCTATGGTACGCTGAGCTCCGGTGTATAGTTGTTCTACTAATGTATAAACCGCCTTGAGCTTTATCAGTATCTCCTTCCCAAGATTGCTGCTTCTGGGACCTACATGGCATATGATGATTAAGTCACCTGACAATTTATTACATGGAAGGTGGAAAGTTATTATGATATAGCAGGTCTTACCAAAGATAGCAAAAGTCATTTGATTGATATGCCGCTTCAAGCCACTAAGTTCTGTGGTGACCTCTTCTAATGAGGCCTTAGCCTTTTCTGCTCTCTTGATCAGGGAAGCCTTCTCTTCAGTCCAGGCAGCTTTCTCAGTATTAAACTCAGTTTTGAGTTTTTCATTTTCATCTAAGCTAAACTTGAACTTGGAGTCAGCCTTCCGGGTTTCAGATTCTTGTGCTTCAAGCCGGGTTTTTAAATCAGTCAGCTGAGACTGAAATTGACTGGATGCTTCCTGAAAAGAGCAGGTTAAAATGAGTATGCACAGTTAGAAAGCATTATATTTTGATAAGTCCCAAGCCCTTTGCAAGCAATAGCACTTGGCGCTTGGGGGCTAATGCATGCAGAAAGTTTCATTATACCACACTATATATTGCTAAAGTCCCAAGCCCCTTGCAAGCAATCGCACTTGGCACTTGGGGTCTAATGCATGCGCAGTTTTCTTTTAATGATATAATGGCAGATGACCCCGGTTCATATTTTTTCCAAAGTTCACATGGTTTGCATGAGTGACTAAAAATTTGTTATCTGACAATGATAAGTCCCGTTTAATCATATGGATTCAACCGGCCCTTGGGGGCTACAGCTGCAAAATTGATCATTCTAACTGAAGACCCGGTTTGACTTAAACAGTTTAAGCCGGCCCTTGGGGGCTACAGGTGCAAAATTGATTATTGGAAGACCCGACTTATCTTGATAAGTTTAAGCCGGCCCTTGGGGGCTACAGGTTTTCATTCAGATGCATAAGTTACAGGCTATCTGGCAAGTCTACAGCATATTATATTCTATTATATTCAGTAGACTTGGGGGCTAATGGAATATAGCTTATGAAAAAGCAAGAATTGATACCTCATGCTTCTGATGCATGTGCTTGACTATGTCAATCTCCAGATCATGGCTGCTGTGTATTTGATTCAGATAGCTGGAGAGGATTTCACTCATACTCAGATGAGAATAGTTGGCCATGTCAAATTTGACCTTGCGCCTTTCAACCAATTCTTCCTTGGCAGAATGCTTTGCCAGAGCAATAGGATTCCACGGCTCTTGGAAACTAGTGCCAGTAATTAGAACCTCCTCAGTGCCTGGTTCAGAAGGCTTGACTGGGATCAGCGGTTCAGTGCCCAAGGCGTCAACAACTATATGATCAGCAGAGGTACCACGATTTTCCGGTGGTGGGTCATCGGCAATTTCCTCCAATTGTTGCACGGAGGCCTCAGACATGGGTGCTTGCTTTTCCGGTTCATAAGTCTTGGGATCCTCTGTTGGCTTGTTTATCTTAGCCTTCTTGCTAGGCTTTGCTTTCCCACTACAAGAGGATTAAAAAGGTCAGTATGAGTTTAGAGATGTTGAAAAGATCAGATAAAGTTGGTACCCGGGAGTAGTCTTGAAAGCCGAAAGTAGAGTCTGAGATGAATCATTGGACGAAGAGTGAGAGTTTCCTTGATAAAACTGAATCAGGAGGACTAAGCGTTTGATAAATAAAATCTGCGTGAGAATAAATAAGAGTTGGAATTTTTTGGAAGTACCTCATTCCGGCGCTTGTGTGGGGCTGGCGTGTTGGGCAAGCCGGAGGAAAGTTCTCCAGCTCCACTGGTCCGGGTTCTGCGCCGGTTCTCGTGTTGTTGTTGCTTCAAAATAAAGTTGGGATCCAAGTGAGCTAAAGGGTTAGAAAACCTTACTTTCTGGATCACTCGTCGATTTTTTTGCCTTGGCAAGGGCTCTGAGTCGGAGGAAATAATAGTTACGTCGTCATCACCCGCTTGGCTGGTTTCCGCGTCATCCTGATAGCAATCAGTGTCAATAAGATGGATGAGAAAAGAGCCAAGAGATCAAGGTCTACCTCCGAGTCATCATCATCTTCGTCCAAATTGAACAGATCAGAAGCAGTGGATTTCTTCTTGTTCTTCTTCACGACTTTTTCATCGCACTTTTTATCCCAAAAGGCCGATTTAGCCTGCAACAAATTACAATAAAGATTGGGGATTTCCAGGTTCTATGAACAATGAGGTCAAGTATATAAACTGGACAAACTTACATCTGGTGCCTTGTTGAGTGTGCAGAAGGGATTTAGCCCCACTTGGCTGCAGCTCTCCAAACTTTCATTCAGAAGAGTCTTGGTCATCTCATTGTTAGCTTTATCTGTCAAACGTGTGGAACTGTAGCGCAGTGGGTCTTCGGTGTCACCAGTATATGTACACATTAAGCCGGACCGACGGCTTAAAGGTATGATCCGCCAAGCTACCCAGCATCGAACTAGATCAACCCCGGTCAATCCATTGCCCAATATCACTCTAACCTTTGAGAAGGTAGGCGCAAGTTTGGCCCGTTCAGCAGTGGTAAGTCGGTCAGGGAGAGGATGTTTCGGATTGAGCCATTGGTCACGAAAGCCGGGCATGGGGTTCTCATCAGCATGAGACGTATACTTGCAGTAGAACCATGTTTTATTCCCATCCTTGGGATGGCTTGGAAGTTTGTTATAAGGAAAAATGGCGTCTCTGCGTCGTTGAATTGAGATCCCTCCGAGCTCCTGACTGGGCACATCAGTGAATTCATTTTGGTGATTCAAGTAAAAATACTCTCTAAAGAGTTCAACACTTGGTTCCTCTTGAATATATACTTCACAGAAGACTTGAAAATTGCAGATATTTGACACGGAATTGGGGCCAATGTCTTGAGGATGAAGTTGAAAAAAGTGTAGAACGTCACGAAAGAATTTTGACCCGGGCGATGAGAAGCCCCAGTTCATATGATCAGTGAAGACAATCACTTCACCATCCTGTGGTTGAGGTCTGACTTCGTTTGGTTTTGGAATACCCCACTGAATGATGTTTTTTGCTGGTAAGAAGGCAATTTTGACGTATTCCTAGAGTATTGCCTCAGTAACAATGGATGAGACCCAATCACATGATGTGACGGTCTTAGTCATGGTTGGATGCACAGCCTACACAAGGCGGTTCAAGATGTTATTAAATCGGTAGATATCTGGCGTCTTACAAATTATTTTATAATCCGCTATACAAGGCTAATGGTTATGGAGATACAGTTCAAAGTATGCAGTTGTTAAAGCTAGAAGGATATTATAGAAGTTACTGAATATAAGGTAAATGATGGCGGCTTAAACGAGGCCTAATGATATATAATGGGTACGGTTTATATCATAAGACGCCATGATAGTGTTGGTGCTTCGGATTGGTCAAAAGAAAAATTTGCTAAAGTGGTGGACAAACAAATTTCACAAGTTCAAGCTATATTTTTGGATCCATGGCAGTTCAGAAAAGCAGTAAAATTCTAGCCTAAAGTGGCGGCAGTGGAAAAGTATGGGTGCTCTGATGAGATCTTCTGTGAAGAGATGTTATTCTAATGATAAAAGCAAGTGCTAAAACTACTTCCGCACAAGGTTCGTAGCTTATCCAAATTAAAAGCCATTGGAGTTGAAGAAAATAGCGAAGAACAACAAGAACGCCGATGAACTTCTCGAACCCTAAACGCAGATCTGAGATGAAAGGAAAGGAGAACTTACGGAAGATGAGGAGCAGCGGTGGCGCGCCGGAGTTTCTGATCCAACCAGGTCGATGCAGCGGCCTGGGTAGGTGCAGCGATCGAAGGTCGCAGCGGCGGAGCTCGAGCGACAGAAGAGATGCGAGAGGAAGAGGAAGGAAGGGGTGAAAATGATAAAGACCCATGTCCCTATTTATAGGGGGGTGGATACAAGGTATGCGCGGGAATCGAGGAGGCCAAAATCATCATATGGCTATATGGACGCCTTGGTTTTCAGGAGGCTCATTAAGATAAGTATCAATTAAGATGATTTGGGCTACGTGTGATGTTAATGCGAAATGACATCATGGCGGTTTAAGAAAATTCTGTGAGCTGACGTCATGGCGGGTTACAACAAGGTTTATCAGACAAGTGATGCAAGGTTGTGACAAGTCAGGTATTGAAGATTGATGTGAACAAGTTCAAATCAACCTGGGGCCTAATGTTGGGGATATAACTACTGGGCATGAACTGCCCAGGAGGGGCCGGGTCATACCAATGTCGTCTTACCAATGAAGATGGCGGATCATACGAGCCCGTTGACGGCCCAAGACCCAGAGGTGACTTAAGGCCCAGGAGGATGAACCGCCATGTATGTATGACTTGTATTGTAAGGCAAGTGTAATTAGTCACCAAGCTGGACACGTTGCGTATGAGCTGGCGGGGACTCCGTGAGCCGCCGGGCGTCAACCTGTGTATATAAAGGGACGACCCGGCGGCGGTTTAGGGCAAGAAATAAGAGGTCGAGAACTAGGTCAAGCGTATTCGCTCCCTGGTAATCGAAACCCCAGCAATACAATCCCAAACTGGAGTAGGCCTTTACCTTCACCGCAAGGGGCCAAACCAGTATAAACTCTCTATGTCCTTTGTCCCATTTAACCCCTTAGCTAACCTAGTTGCAATGGCTCCACGACTAAGTCCTTCCGCTAGGACATCTGCCGGAAGGCATCCCATCTTTCTTCAACAAGTATCGGTATGTTTTCGTTCTTGTTTCGTTCATGTGATATGTGTAAATCTTGGAGCATCTTTTGTGTTTAATTTTAATTTTTCTTTTATGACCATGCTGGTATGAGATAGTCCATGGTTGATTTATAGAATGCTCATTGCACTTCACTTATATCTTTTGTGTGTGGCTTTATAGAATGCTTCATGTGCTTCACTTATATCATTTGAAGTTTGGATTGCCTGTTTCTCTTCACATAGAAAACCGTTGTTTGTAGAATGCTCTCTTGATTCACTTATATTTGTTAGAGCATGGTATTTTGTAGAAAGAATTAAACTCTCATGCTTCACTTATATCTATTTAGAGAGTCAACAGGAATTGGTCATTTGCATGGTTAGTCATAAAATCCTACATAAAACTTGTGGATCACTGAATATGATATGCTTGATTCCTTGCAATAATTTTGTGATATAGAGATGGAATATGTGGGAGGTACTAGTAAACGGTTGTGATTAGTAAGAATATTGGTGTTAAGGTTTGTGATTCCCGAAGCATGCACGTATACTCTCTCCTTATGCTATGAAGCTGGAGCATGATTTATTATTGATTGTCTTCCTTATGAGTGGCGGTCGGGAACGAGCGATGGTCTTTTACTACCAATCTATCCCCCTAGGGGCATACGTAGTAGTACTTTGCTTAGAGGGCTAATAAACTTTTGCAATAAGTATACGAGTTCTTTATGACTAATGTGAGTCCATGGATTATACGCACTCTTACCTTTCCGCAATTTGCTAGCCACTACGACACCGTGCATTGCCCTTTCTCACCTCGAGAGTCGGTGCAAACTTCGCCGGTGCATCCAAACCCCGTGATATGATACGCTCTATCACACATAAGCCTTATTATGTCTTCCTAAAAACAGCCACCATACCTACCTATTATGGCCTTTCCATAGCCATTCCGAGATATATTGCCATGCAACTTCCACCGCTTCCGTTTTGATGAGTTGAGCATTTGTTGTCATATTGCTTTGCATGATCATAAGATAGCTAGCATGATATTTCCATGGCTTGTTTTTTATATCGTTGTTATGCTAGATCATTGCACATCCTGGTACACTGCCAGAGGCATTCATATAGAGTCATATTTTTTTGTAGGTATCGAGTTGTAATATTGAGTTGTAAGTAAATAGAAGTGTAATGATCATCAATTTTCATTATTAGAGCATTGCCCCAGTGAGGAAAGGATGATGGAAACTATGATTCCCCCACAAGTCGGGATGAGACTCCGGACAAAGAGAGGGAAAAAAGAGAAAAAGAAAAAAGAAAAAAAGAGAAAAAACATAAGAAAATAAAATAAAGAGATAATGGGCATGCTAGTTCCACACTTGTGCTTCAAAGTAGCACCATGTTTTTCATATAGAGAGCCCCATATGTTGTCACTTTCATATACTAGTGGGAAATTTTTATTATAGGATTAGATGCACACTGACTTAGTTTTCATGTTGAGCTTTCATACACTTATAACTCTTATTGCATTCGTTGCATGGCAATCCCTACTCCTACATTGATATCGATTGATGGGCATCTCCATAGCCCATTGGTTAGCCGCGTCGATGTGAGACTTTCTTACTTTTTTGTCTTCTCTATATTTACCCCTATCATCATACTCTATTCCACCCATAGTGTTATATATATCTATGGCTCGCGCTCATGTATTGCATGAGGGTTGAAAAAGCTGAAGCGCGTTAAAAAGTATGAACCAATTGCTCGGCTTGTCATCGGGGTTGTGCATGATAAATACTTTGTGTTAAGAAGACAAAGCATGACAAGACTATATGATTTTGTAGGGATAGCTTTCCTTAGCGTTGATATTTTGAAAGACAGGATTGTTTGTTGGGATGCCTGAGTATTGATGTCTTTATGTCAAATTATAGACTATTGCTTTGAATCATTCGTGTCTTAATATTCATGCCATGATTAGATATATGATCAAGATTATGCTAGGTAGAATTCCACATAAAAAATTATCCTTTTTATCATTTATCTACTCGAGGACGAGCAGGAATTAAGCTTGGGGATGCTGATATGTCTCCATTGTATCTATAATGTTTGATTGTTTCATGCCATTATTATACAACTTTCACATATTTTTGGCAACATTTTATATGATTTATTGGACTAACCTATTGATCCAGTGCCCAGTGCCAGTTCTTGTTTGTTGCATGTTTTTTGTTTCGCAGAATATCCATCTCAAAGAAGTCCAAATGCGATAAAAATTTACGGAGAATTATTTTGGTATATTTGTGATTTTTAGGAGGTGGAATTAACGCAAACGGAGGCCCGCGACCTCCACAACCCACCAGGGCGCGCCGGGCACCCCTGGCGCGCCCAAGTGTCTTTTTCTCTCCCCGTAAGTCGGTTGGGGCCTGTCTTCTGGAGCAAGAAAGATAACTTATGGAAAAAAATCGTGTAAAAATTTCAACGCAATCGGAGTTACGGATCTCCGGGAATTTAAGAAACGGCGAAGGGCCAGAAAATAGGAACACGAAACAGAAGAGAACAGAGAGACAAATCCAATCTCGGAGGGGCTCCCGCCCCTCCGCCACCATGGAGGCCATGGACTAGAGGGGAACTCTCCTCCCATCTATGGGGGAGTCCAAGGAAGAAGAAGAAGGAGGGGGGCTCTCTCCCCCTCTCTCTCGCTGGCACCGGAGTGCCGCCGGGGCAAGGATTGTGACGGTGATCTACATCAACAATCTTGCTACCATCAACACCAACTCTCTCCCCCTCTATGCAGCGGTGTAACCTCCCTTCTCCCCACTATAATCTCTACTTAAACATGGTGCTCAACTCCATATATTATTTCCCGATGATATTTGGCTATCCTATGATGTTTGAGTAAATCCATTTTGTTCTATGGGTTAATCGTGATCTTTGTTGGTATGAGTGTATATTTTATTTATGGTGCTGTCCTACGGTGCCCTCCATGTCGCACAAACGGAGGGATATCTGCTGTAGGGTGTTGCAATATGTTCATGATCAGCTTATTGTCGGTTGCGGGGGTGACAACAGCCTAAACACGGATAAGTGTGTTGTTGCGTATGGGAGTAAAGAGGACTTGATACTTAATGCTATGGTTGGGTTTCACGACCTTAATGATCTTTAGTAGTTACGGATGCTTGCTAGAGTTCCAATCATATGTGCATATGATCCAAGTAGAGAAAGTATGTTAGCTGATGCCTCTCCCCCATATAAAATGGTATGAATGATTACCGGTCTAGTTACTGATTGCCTAGGGACAAATGACTTTCTTGTTGACAAAAGCTATCCACTTTTATCTTGCAATTAATTCGTAGTTTTATTCTCGCGAAGTACCTGTAATTTTATTCTTGCAAAATAGTTTCATACTTGTTTTAGGTAAAGCAAACGTCAAGTGTGCATAGAGTTCTATCGGTGGTCGATAGAACTTGAGGAAATATTTGGTCTACCTTTAGCTCCTTGTTGGGTTCGACTTTCTTATTATCAAAAAAGGCTACAAATGATCCCCTATACTTGTGGGTTATCATCGGCCCATTCTCGCACGAGCCCAAACGGAGACTTACCGTTGGATCAATGTTGTCGAACGTTACCTGCTCGGTTATTGACGCATGGGGCCTCACTTCTTTGGACATGTGGGTCGCGAATGGCAGGTGGGCCTTGGCCATGAGTGCTTATGAAGAGTGGGACCTGGGCTCGGTGAGCTATAGTGCCTAAAATAGCCTGACCCCGACCGAGCAGCCGCATCCCCACCCGGCCGCCCGTTGCAGTCTCGCCGCCGTGCCCTAGCAGCCCCGCCGCCTAATCCGAGTGTCCGCCTGAGCTCTAATGGCAAAGAGACACGGTGACACCTGATGTCTACTACGCAACTTTAGTCTTGTACACACGTGTTGGGCCTCCAAGCGCAGAGTTTTGTAGGACAGTAGCAATTTTCCCTCAAGTGGATGACCTAAGGTTTATCAATCCGTGGGAGGTGTTGGATGAAGATAGTCTCTCTCAAACAACCCTGCAATCAAATAATAAAAAGTCTCTTGTGTCCCCAACACACCAAATACAATGGTAATTTGTATAGGTGCACTAGTTCGGCGAAGAGATGGTGATACAAGTGTAATACGGATATTAGATATTGATTTTTATAATAAGAACAATAAAAAACAGCAAGGTAGCAATTGATAAAATGGAGCACAAACGGTATTGCAATGCTTGAAAATGAGGCATAGGGTCCGTACTTTCGCTAGTGCCATCTCTCAACAATGCTAATATAACTGGATCATATAACTATCCCTCAAAGTGCGATGAAGAACCACTCCAAAGTTCCTATCTAGTGGAGAACATAAGAAGAAATCGTTTTTAGGGTACGAAACCACCTCGAAGCTATTCTTTCCGATCGATCTATCCAAGAGTTCATACTAAAATAACACAAAATAATTTCAGATTCATAATACTCAATCCAACACAAGGAACCTCAAAGAGTGCCCCAAGATTTCTACTGGAGAAACAAAAGACGAGAACGTGCATCAACCCCTATGCATAGATTACCCCAATGTCACCGCGGGAATCTGCGAGTTGAATGCCAAAACACATATCAAGTGAATCAATATGATACCCCATTGTCACCATGAGTATTCATATGCAAGACATATATCAAGTGCTCTCAAATCCATAAAAGTATTCAATCCGATAACAACGAATCTCAAAGGGAAAAACTCAATTCATCACAACAAGATAGAGAGGGGAAAACACCATATGATCCAACTATATTAACAAAGCCCGCGATACATCAGGATCGTGACATCTCAAGAAGACAAGAGAGAGAGAGATTAAACACATAGCTACTGGTACAAACCCTCAGCCCCGAGGGTGGACTACTCCCTCCTCATCGTGGTCGTCGCCAGGATGATGAAGATGGCCACCAGTGATGATTCCCCCCTCCGGCGGTCTAGATTGGTTTTTTATGGCTATAGAGGCATGCGGCGGCGGAACTTCTGATTTAGGTTAACCCCGAGGGTTTTTGGAATATTTGGGATTTCATAGGGCAAAGAGGGGGTGCGGGAGGCCACCGAGGTGGGCACAACCCACCTGGGCGTGCCTGGGGGCTAGGCGCGCCCTGGTGGGTTGTGCCCCCTCGGGGCACCCCCCAGGT
This sequence comes from Aegilops tauschii subsp. strangulata, assembly GCF_002575655.3. Lineage (NCBI taxonomy): Eukaryota > Viridiplantae > Streptophyta > Magnoliopsida > Poales > Poaceae > Aegilops > Aegilops tauschii. The sequence goes on from NC_053041.3 coordinate 235,852,412, forward strand.
GCTGCTCTGGCCCATTGGTGGTCCTCTGGTCCATAAGAAATCCACAAAAAGTTTTGCGGTGTTTGGACTCCGCTTGATATTGATTTCCTGTGATGTAAAAACAAGAAAAAACAGCAACTGGCACTGGGCACTGGGTCAATAGGTTAGTCCCAAAAAATGATATAAAGTTGCTATAAAATGATTGTAAAATATCCAAGAATGATAATATAACAACATGGAACAATAAAAAAATATTGATATGTTGGAGACGTATCAGCATCCCCAAGCTTAATTCCTGTTCGTCCTCGAGTAGGTAAATGATAAAAACAGAATTTTTGATGTGGAATGCTGCCTAACATGTCATCTCATATTATTTTATTTATAGCATGGACATTTGGACTTTTATATGGTTCAAAGCAATAGTCTAGTTTTGGCACGAGGACTTAAATACTCAAGCATACCAACAAGCAACCATGTCTTTCAAAATATCAAACCTAAAATAAGTTATCCCTAGCCCATCATGCTCAATCATTGATCCATTCATGAAACACACTCGCATATTAGCTACACACAATGCTCAAGTACGATCATAGTGCCCCTAGTTGGTGCTTTATAAGAGAAGATGGAGACTCAAATTAAAAATACAAATTGCATAAAGTAAAAGAAGGGCCCTTCGTAGAGGGAAGTAGGGATTTGTAGAGGTGCCAGAGCTCAAAGCGAAGATTGAGAGATAAAAACATTTTGAGAGGCATACTTTTCCCACCAACGAAAACGTATTAGATCTCCCAACACTTTCCATGGTACATTTATCATAGGCGGTTCCCAAACAGAAAGTAAAGTTTATTCCTTTTTCAACCATACTTTCACTTTCCATGGCTAACCATATCCACGGATGCCCTCCATACCAACACTTTCCAAGGAATTTATTATTTGACAACATAAAGTAAATTAATTTTTTATTTTGGGACTGGGCATCCCTAATACCTTTGCCTTACTCTCGTGCAATGACAAGTGAATAAACACTCATCGTGAGAATAAAACATCTAGCATGGAAAATATTGGCCACCCATCACCGCCTCGCGAGTGGTACGAGCACACAAAAGAGAAATTTATTTTGAAAAATTTGAGATGGCACATACAAATTTGCTTAGAACGGCAAAAGAATACCGCATATAGGTAGGTATGGTGGACTCATGTGGAAAAACTGGTTTAAAGGATTTTGGATGCACAAGTAGTGATCATACTTAGTGCAAAATGAAGGCTAGCAAAAGATTGAGAAGCGACCAACCAAGAAACGAATAATCTCATAAGCGAGCATTGAGCGTAATTAACACCGAATAATGCACCACAAGCAGGATGTAATTTCATTGCACAACTATTGACTTTCGTGCTTGCATAGGGAATCACAAACCTTAACACCAATATTCTTACTAAAGCATAATTACTCATCAACATGACTCACATATCACATCATAATATCTCAAAATTATTATGAGGAATCATGTTTATTTTGTCCAATGATCTTCATGAAAGTTTTTATTATATCCTTCTTAGATATCTATCACTTTGGAACTAATATTCATGTATTGCTTTTGATAAACTCAAACATATATAAGTGAAGATCATGAGCATAATATTTCTTTATCTCAAATTAATTTAAGTGAAGCAAGAGAGAATTTCTTCAAAATTACTAAAGCACACCGTGCTCAAAAAGATATAAGTGAAGCACTGGAGCAAATGACAAGCTACTCCAAAAAGATATAAGTGAAGATCAAGTGAGTGGTTAAGTAAATAGGCAGCTATTTGAGGACTCTCTCTTATTAAAAAAATTAGATCTAAGCATTTTATTAAAACAGCAAGCAAAAACAAAATAAAATGACATTCCAAGAATAGCACACATCATGTGAAGAAGCAAAAACTTAGGCTCAACCGATACTAACCGATAATTGTTGAAGAAGAAAGGTGGGATGCCTACCGGGGCATCCCCAAGCTTAGATGATTGAGACTTCTTGAAATATTATCTCGGGATGCCTTGGGCATCTCCAATCTTGAGCTTTTGTGTCTCCTTAATTCTTCTCATATCACGGTTTTTCTAAATCTCAAAAGCTTCATCCACACAAAACTCAACAATAACTCGTGATATAAGTTAGTATAAACCAATGCAAAACCCTTATCATTCTCTACTGTAGAAAATCACTAAAATTATTATTCAACATTGCATACTAAATGCCTCTGCATATTTATTACTCCTATCCTCAAATAGGATCATTAAACAAGCAAACGTATGCAAACAATGCAAACATAACAGCAATCTGCCAAAACAGTACAGTCTGTAAAGAATGCAAGAGTATCAATACTTCTTAAACTCCAAAGATTACGAAATTTGTAACACATTGTAGAAAATTTATCAGATCTTATTTTGAAAAAAAATTAACATTTTATCACATTCTGACTTTTCTAGAGAATTTTTGCAACATCGATAAACTTTCTATTTTGAAACAACAACATGTAGACTTGCAAAAGAAGCATGGTGAAGGTTATCCTTGACATTTTTATTGAAAATAAAGATGCAAAACATTATTCTAAATAACATCAAGCTAATCATAACAGAATAAAATGATGCTCCAAGTAAAGCTCATATCATGTGATGAATGAAAACATTGCTCCAAGTGAGGTTACCGATAATGTTGGAGACGAAAGAGGGGATGCCTTCCGGGGCATCCCCAAGCTTAGTTGCTTGGATCTTCCTTGAATATTACCTTGGTGTGCCTTGGGCATCCCCAAGCTTAGGGTCTTTTCACTCCTTATTCTCCTCATATCGACATCTCACCCAAAACTTGAAAACTTCAATCACACAAAACTTAACGGAACTTTGTGAGATAGGTTAGTATGATAAAGAGCAAACCATTTCACTTTGGTACTGTCAAACACAAGATGCATAACTGTTTCCACACAATGCCTACTGTAGCATATCATCTCTACAATTTATATTGAGCAATATAAGCCATATAAACTACAAAACAAGCCAACTATGCATTGAAAACAGATTCTATCAAAAACAGAACAGTCTGTAGTAATGTGTACTCCAACCATCTTTATACTACTCGAAAAATTCTTAAAAAAAGGAAAACCTAGGCAATTTTTCCATTAATCTTCGTCATAAAGAATCAGCATTTTATCACACTTCTGTTAAAAATGAGAATTGTTTTCCTGAGCGGAAAAGTTTCTGTTTTTCAGCAAGATCAAATCAACTATCACCGTAAGCCATCCCAAAGGTCTTACTTGGCACTTTATTGAAACAAAAGCTATAAAACATGATTACTACAGTAGCATAATCATGTGAACACACAAAAACAGTAGGTAAAAGTGTTGGGTTATCTCCCAAAAAGCGCTTTTCTTTAATGCCTTTTAGCTAGGCATGATGATTTCAATGATGCTCGCATAAAAGATAAGAATTGAAATATAAAGAGAACATCATGGAGCATATGAATAGCACATTTAAGTCTAACCCACTTCCTATGCATAGGGATTTTGTGAGCAAACAACTTATGGGAACAAGAATCAACTAGCATAGGAAGGCAAAACAAGCATAACTTCAAAACTTTCAACACGTAGAGAGGAAACTTGATATTATTGCATTTCCTACAAGCATATGTTCCTCCCTCATAATAATTTTCAGTAGCATAATGAATGAATTCAACAATTCACATAAAGCATTCTTTTCATGACCCCCAAGCATAGAAATTTTACTACTCTCCACATAAGCAAATTTATTCTCATGAATAGTAGTGGGAGCAAACTCAACAAAGTAACTATCATGGGATTGAAAATTAAAATCATGATGAAAAGTTTCATGGTTATCATTATTCTTTATAGCATACATGTCATCACCATAATCATCATAAATAGCAGGCATGCTTTAATCATAATAAATTTTCTCATTAAAACTTGGGGGAGTAAAAATATCATCTTCATCAAATATAGCATCCCCGAGCTTGTAACTTCGCATATCATTATCATCATGGATATTCAAAGAATTCATACTAACAACATTGCAATCATGCTCATCATTTAAATATTTTGTGTCAAACATTTTATTGACTTTTTCTTCTAACAATTGAGCACAATTTTCCGAATCATCATTTTCAAGAAAGATATTATAAAGATGATCAATAATATGATGCAACCTCAATTCCATTTTTATGTAGTTTTCTTTTATAAACCAAACTAGTGATAAAACAAGAAACTAAAAGATTCAATTGCAAGATCTAAAGATATACCTTCATGCACTCACCTCCCCGGCAACGGCACCAGAAAAGAGCTTCGTTGACGGGGTGTGGGTGCCGCTTACCTAACCTCCCCAGCAACGGCGCCAGAAAAGAGCTTGATGTCTACTACGCAACTTTATTCTTGTAGACACGTGTTGGGCCACCAAGCGCAGAGTTTTGTAGGACAGTAACAATTTTCCCTCAAGTGGATGACCTAAGGTTTATCAATCCGCGGGAGGCGTAGGATGAAGATAGTCTCTCTCAAACAACCCTGTAACCAAATAATAAAAAGTCTCTTGTGTCCCCAACACACCAAATACAATGGTAATTTGTATAGGTGCACTAGTTTGGCGAAGAGATGGTGATACAAGTGTAATATGGATAGTAGATATTGATTTTTGTAATAGGAACAATAAAAAACAGCAAGGTAGCAATTGATAAAACGGAGCACAAATGGTATTGCAATGCTTGAAAATAAGGCCTAGGGTCCGTACTTTCGCTAGTGCAATCTCTCAACAATGCTAATATAATTGGATCATATAACTATCCCTCAAAGTGCGATGAAGAATCACTCCAAAGTTCCTATCTAGCGGAGAACATAAGAAGAAATCATTTGTAGGGTACGAAACCTCCTCGAAGCTATTATTTTCGATGGATCTATCCAAGAGTTCGTACTAAAATAACACCAAATAATTTCAGATTCATAATACTCAATCCAACAGAAGGAAACTCAAAGAGTGCCCCAAGATTTCTACCGGAGAAACAAACGACGAGAACGTGCATCAACCCCTATGCATAGATTACCCCAATGTCACCGTGGGAATCCGCGAGTTGAATGCCAAAACACATATCAAGTGAATCAATATGATACCCCATTGTCACCACGAGTATTCATATGCAAGACATATATCAAGTGCTCTCAAATCCATAAAAGTATTCAATCCGATAACAATGAAATCTCAAAGGGAAAAACTCAATTCGTCACAACAAGATAGAGAGGGGAAAACACCATATGATCCAACTATATTAACAAAGCCCGCGATACATCAAGATCGTGACATCTCAAGAACACGAGAGAGAGAGAGATTAAACACATAGCTACTGGTACAAACCCTCAGCCCCGAGGGTGGACTACTCCCTCCTCATCATGGTGGCCGTCGGGATGATGAAGATGGCCACCGGTGATGGTTCCCCCCTCCGGCAGAGTGCCGGAACAGGGTCTAGATTGGTTTTTGGTGGCTACAGAGGCTTGCAGCGGCGGAACTTCTGATCTAGGTTAATCCCGAGGGTTTTTGGAATATTTGGGATTTTATAGGGCAAAGAGGGGGTGCGGGAGGCCACCGAGGTGGGCACAACCCACCCGGGCGCGTCTGAGCCCCCAGACGCGCCTTGGTGGGTTGTGCCCCCCTTGGGGCACCCCCCAAGGTGCTGCTCTGGCCCATTGGTGGTCTTCTGCTCCATAAAAAATCCACAAAAAGTTTCGCGGTGTTTGGACTCCGTTTGATATTGATTCCCCGCGATGTAAAAACAAGCAAAAAACAGCAACTGACACTGGGCACTGGGTCAATAGGTTAGTCCCAAAAAATGATATAAAGTTGCTATAAAATGATTGTAAAACATCCAAGAATGGTAATATAACTGGATGGAACAATCAAAAATTATAGATATGTTGGAGACATATGAATACATCGCAGCCCACAGGAACCATCAGATATAGTTGGGCGATAGGTACATTTCTAATTGTAGCCCTAGCAATTAGGATTAGTCGATTGGATTGGCGATTTAATTGTTGTTCGTTCAGGTGCTCCATATTTCAAACAATATTGACATTTATTTAGGATTGGATTCGTGATAGTGGCCAATTCTAGTGTGAAAAAAGAAAAGCCTAGAAATTAGGATTTGTTCATAGGAGCCCATTTTAGATTCTGTGGTAATTTTGATCCTTATAATCGCTTTTTATTTTTACAGTTTTGATTTTTAAATTTTTGTCTTTGATTGATTGCTAGCTCTACCTGGATGGAAGAGGGCGGCAGAAGAGTTTTGCGTCGGAGACAAGCTGTTTCTGGCCAAGTGCAACGAAATATGCTCCTGGTTTCCGAGCGTGAAGCAGCTCGAGTTGCACTCGCTAGGCCTGACCTTGGAAGTGACAATAGATGAAATGAATCGGATGGTTCCTGGAGGCAAGGGGGAATCACAATGAAGATTCTCCTCTGGGCAATGGCAGAGGCGAAGGAGTCGCCGGATCCTCGACAACGAGCTTGTTGGTATGAGTACCGCTCCCGTATTATCAACGTCATTTCCTCGATGGCGAGCTTGATGGATTCACCAGATCCAGAGCCGGAAGGGCCTGTGAACTTGCGTATTATCGACACCGTCGATGAGGAAACAGAGGAAGAGGATTTAGACGATAAGGAGGAGGATGAAGATGATGCTGACAAGGATAAGGAGGAGGAAGAAGTTTCTGATGAGGAGGAGGAGGAGGAGGAGGAAGAGAATTATGATGAGGAGCAGGAGGAGGCAGAGGATTCTAAAGAGGAGCATGATGATGAGGAGGAGGATGATACGTCTCCAACGTATCTATAATTTTTGATTGTTCCATGCAATTATATTATCTATCTTGGATGTTTTATATGCATTTATATGCTATTTTATATTATTTTTGGGACTAACCTATTAACCTAGAGCCCAGTGCCAGTTTATGTTTTTTCCTTGTTTATAAGTTTCACGGAAAAGGAATATCAAACAGAGTCCAAATGAGCTGGAAATTTATGGTGATTTTTTATTGACCAGAAGAAGCCCTCGAAGCAAAAGAGTTGGGCCAGAAGAGCCACGAGGCCTCCACAAGGGTGGAGGGTGCTCCCTACCCCCTTGGGGGCGCCCTCCAGTCTTGTGGGCTCCTTGTGGACCCCCTGACTTATTCTCAACGCCAAAAATTCCTATAAATATGGAAACCCCCAGAAATAAACCTAGATCGGGAGTTCCGCCGCCGCAAGCCTCTGTAGCCACGAAAAACTAATCGGGAGCCCGTTCTGGCACCCTTCCGGAGGGGGAAACCATCACCGGTGGCCATCTTCATCATCCCAGCGGTCTCCATGATGAGGAGGGAGTAGTTCACCCTCGGGGCCGAGGGTATGTACCAGTAGCTATGTGTTTGATCTCTCTCTCTCTCTCTCTCTCTCTCTCTCGTGTTCTTGATTTGGCACGATCTTGATGTACCACGAGCTTTTCTATTCTAGTTGGATCTTATGATGTTTATCCCGCTCTACCTTCTTGTAATGGATTGAGTTTTCCCTTTGAAGTTATCTTATCAGATTGAGTCATATGGTTTTTCTCCCCCTCTACCTTCTTGTGATGAATTGAGTTTTACCTTTGAGGTTTCACTAATATCAGATTGAATACTTTTATGGATTTGAGAACACTTGATGTATGTCTTGCGTGGGATACCCGTGGTGACAATGGGGTATTCTATTGATTCACTTGATGTATGTTTTGGCACACAACTCGCGGATTCCCGAGGTGACATTGGGGTAATCTATGCATAGGGATTGATGCACGTTTTCGTCCTTGTTTCTCCGGTAGGAATCATGGGGCACTCTTTGAGGTTCTTTATGTTGGATTGAATATTATGAATCTGAAGTTGTTTGATGCATATCGTATAATTGACCGCGGATACTTGTGGTGACATTAGGGTTGATTGATGTGTGTCATATGGTGTTATTTTACTACAAACTCGAGGGCTGTTTGTGACACTTATAGGAATAGATCAATGGATTGATCAGAAAGAATAACTTTGAGGTGCTTTTGTACCCTACAAGCAATTTCACCTTATGTTCTCCATGTTGGGAACTTTGGTGTGACTTTTGTCGCATGTTTTGGGATTGCCATATGATCTAATTATGTTATCATTGTTGAGAGAACTTGCACTAGTGAAAGTATGAACCCTGGGCCTTGTTTCCAAGCATTGCAATACCATTTTCACTCACTTTTACGAGTAGTTACCTTGCTGTTTTTATATTTTTAGATTAAAAAAAACCTATATCTACCATCCATATTATGCTTGTATCACCATCTCTTCGCTGAACTAGTGCACCTATACAATTTACCATTGTATTGGGTGTGTTGAGGACACAAGAGACTCTTTGTTATTTGGTTGCGGGGTTGTTTGAGAGAGACCATCTTCATCCTACGCCTCCCACGGATTGATGAACCTTAGGCCATCCACTTGAGGGAAATTTGCTACTGTCCCACAAAACTCTGCGCTTGCAGGCCCAACACGAGTCTACAAGAAGAAGGTTGCGTAGTAGACATCAAGCTCTTTTCTGGCGCCGTTGCCGGGGAGGTTAGTGCTTGAAGGTATATCTTTAGATCTTGCAATTGAATCTTTTAGTTTCTTGTTTTATCACTAGTTTAGTCTATAAAAGAAAACTACAAAAAAAATGGAATTGAGGTTGCCTCATATGCTTCATCTTTTTAATGTCTTTCGTGAAAATGATGGAAAGGAAAATTGTGCTCAAGTTGTCGGTGGAAACGACACCTATGGGATCACAGGGAATCCCTTCTACGGTTGGCGGACGCGGGGCTGTGGAAAGAGCGCGTTTAGAAGATCAACACGGGGGAATTTATCCAGGTTGGAGCCGCAAGTGATGCGTACTACCCTACTCCTGCTGGTTTGTGTTTATCTGGTGTTCTTGGACTAGTTACAAAGCGTCCAGGGTCCAAAAAGTCTGAATCCCCCTCCAGTATGCCTCGGGCCTCCTTTTATAGTCAAAGGGGTCGCCACAGTGGCACACAAGAGGTGGAAAGTTTGTACTGTATACAAGTCTATCGCCTGGCACCGTAGGACAAATGCATTTAATGCGCTACCGACGTGCCCTCTAACTTTATCGGGGACGACAAGGAAGCTCGTCTCATCCGTCGCCGCCTCGTCTCGCACTGACGCGCGTCCAAGCTGACTAGGCGTGCAGCGCCATGCTGGCTGGCTGGCTGCTGACTTGGTGCGGTGGCAGAGTATTCATGAAGATATGCATGCCACCACGCAGGTCCTTGCTGAGTTGGCCTGGAAGCTGCACGTCGCCAGGCAGGTGCCTGCCTTGTTGGCGGGTTGACTGCTGTGTTGGAACAGCGGTGGAGCCATGGCAGGTGGGGGCCTGGCTGCGGCCCCGTAGATATCCCCGGCAAGGGCCTTGCCGGGGTCTCGTAGGTGTCCCCGGCAAGGGTCTTGCCGGGGGTTTCCGTCTTCTAGTTCTCATCTAGTCTTGTATGTTCTTGGTCTTCACAAAGATCTGCATGCCACCATGCAGGCACCTCCCGAGCCTTGGTTCCAATGTTGTCGACGGTGTCGGAACGCTTAGGCTCAAGGGTGGCGGCTCCGCTAGTGTTGGGCAAGTTGCCCCGGCAAGGCTCTTGCCGGGGCTACGTAAGCACCTTGCCCCTTCGCTAATCGCGCCTCTGTCTTGGCGTTGCTCTGGTAGTCTTGTGTCTTTGCTTCCTCTTCTGTCCCGCCAAGCGTGGCTGCAGGCGTGTGGCTACGACTGCCCACGCACAAGTAAAGGGGTACAAAAGGGACCCCTACTTTTGTACTCCGACAGGAGCGCTCGGGCCTGGGCCACATATAAGCGCGGAACGTTATTGGGCCAGGCCCAGAACGGTGCGCAGGTACGCGTGGCAGAGTTTTACCGCAGTAACTCCCTCGCCAGTTGCGCTTCCCCAAGATCCGCGTTGAATGTGTGACGTGGGGGTCGTGCGTGGGGCGGTTGTTGCACGCTTGCATCACATCATGGTAAATGGTGAAGAGGCGGCCCGCGCCTTCCCCATAAAAAGGGAAAACCGCAGGCGCGTTGCTCATTTACCCCCTGTGCCTTCCCCAATCTCGGAACCGTCTCTCCCTTCTTCTTCCTCAAGCTCTTGCCTTTGCTCGCCGCTGCCTCGCCCTCATTGCCCTTAATCCTCCATCCCCGCTCAGTCGCTATGGCGCCCAAGACAGGCAATGGCAAGGGGGCGGCCAAGGATACCGGGGAGAAGGAGGCGCTGCGGACGCAGCACGCCTACTTCCCCTCAGCGGTCGATGTGGTCCATCTCAGGGACTACTTCAAGCCCCTGCAGGGGAGGGAGACGACAGGGCACCCTGCCACACGCATCATCCCTTCCGATTTCGCCAAGGCCGGCCCAAATCGGTATCCCTTCTTCGTTGACTACTTCTCTTGCGGGCTCTGCCCCCCTTTCTCTAATTTCTTCAATGACGTCATGCACACCTACGGCTTCCATCTTCTGGATCTTATGCCGAATGCCGTGGCGTGCATGGCCTTCTTCGCCCATCTCTGCGAGGGCTTCGCCGGAGTGCTCCCCAGCACGGCGCTCTTCCGCCACTACTTCTACCCTCGCATCCAGCCAGGGGGCGCCATCTCCGGCTGCATCACCTGGATCCCGAGGTCTCAGGAGAAGGGCATGTACCCAGAGGCGCCCAGAAGGAGAGGTGGGAGGAGTGGCGGAGCCGGTGGTGCTGGATCGAGGAGGAGGAGCCACGGGAGTTCTGCCGGGTTCGCCAGACTCCGCCGGTCTGCCGCAAGGACTGGAGCGACCTCGACATCAACGACAAGAAGCTCTCGGTCGCCACCACCAGGATCGATCGCCTCACCGTGGCCGGGCTCACCCTCGAAATGATTGGGGCTGATTTCATCCGCCTCATTGCACAACAAGGGGAGGCCCACCTGGGACTACAGGAACGCGGCTGACGTCATGAGGCTCCGCCCTGGCTTGAAGCACAACTTCACGGTGATGGGGCATGCTCACTTTTGCCAGAGGCTCTTCCAGCTCAAGGTGAGTGACGACGGCAGGGCTGAGAGGACTGGCAGAGCCGAGAAGGCCGGCAAGACCGTCAAGGCGTCTTTGTTTGGGTTGTCGGCGGGAGTGGTCCCATTGAGCAACAACTCTCGCCAGACCGCCATCATTGCCATGATGCCGGACTTCAACGCGCATGGCCTCGATCCGCTCTGGGTCGAGCCAGAAGCAGAGGAGGTGCAGGCGTTCTTCGACAACTTGTCGGAGAATTATGTCGCGACGAGCCGCTGCTCATCCGCAACACCGCCAAGGAGGAGTTGGACTACATCGCCGCCAGGGCGGCGGATGCAACGCTCGCCAAGGAGGCTGGCAGCTCCGGCACCTTGGAGGACGAGGCCGACACGGCCGTGGAGGAGAAAGAGCTCGCCAGATGGGCGGAGTCTGCTGGGGAGGCAGCAGCGTCGGCGCCGGGGTCCCCCTCATTGAAGACATGGTCGAGGAGTCGACCGAAGAAAAGGCCGAGGCTGACGACCCCTCGGCCATAGGGAGGAGGCACGTCCTGCGGCGGGCCAGCTCCGCGAGCCGGTTCGGCCTGGCAGGACCGCGTAGCGGCAATAGATCCAGGAGCAGTCCATGCGCCAGACGAGGGCTGTGGCGATGAAGGCCGCGACAGCAAAGAAGGCGGTGAAAACCGCGGTAGCGAAGAAAACGGCGGCCGCTTCCTCCTCGTCCAAGCGGCGCTGGACCCCATCCCCTTCTCCTCCTCCTTCGGATGGCAACTTGGAGGTTAATTTTTACCTCGGTTCCTTCAGCCCGAAGAGGAAGAGGAGGCTAGTGGAGGACGAGAAGCACTTCGCCCTCCATCATCTCCTGACCCGACGCCTATGCTATCCTCCTTTAACTTGATGTTATCCTCACAGGGACATGGAGACGATGGCCCAGGGGGTGGCGAAGAGGGCCAGGGCCTCGACGGGCGACAAGCCCCCGGCGAGCACTGATAACCCACAAGTATAGGGGATCGCAACAGTTTTCGAGGGTAGAGTATTCAACCCAAATTTATTGATTCGACACAAGGGATCCAAAGAATATTCTCAAGTATTAGCAGTTGAGTTGTCAATTCAACCACACCTGGAAAACATAATATCTGCAACAAAGTATTTAGTAGCAAAGTAGTATGGACGTAACGGTAACGGTGGCAAAGGTAATAGTAGCAGTTTTGTAGTATTTGTAACAGTGGCAACGGTAAAGTAACTAAGCAAAGATCAATATGCGAAAAGCTCGTAGGCATTGGATCAGTGATCGATAATTATGTCGGATGCGATTCCTCATGCAACAGTTATAACATAGGGTGACACAGAACTAGATGCAATTCATCAATGTAATGTAGGCATGTATTCTGAATATAGTCATACATGCTTATGGAAAAGAACTTGCATGACATCTTTTGTCCTACCCTCCCGTGGCAGCGGGGTCCTATTGGAAACTAAGGGATATTAAGGCCTCCTTTTAATAGAGTACCGGACCAAAGCATTAACACTTAGTGAATACATGAACTCCTCAAACTACGGTCATCACCGGGAGTGGTCCCAATTATTGTCACTTCGGGGTTACCGGATCATAACACATAGTAGGTGACTATTGACTTGCAAGATAGGATCAAGAACTCACATATATTCATGAAAACATAATAGGTTCAGATCTGAAATCATGGCACTCGGGCCCTAGTGACAAGCATTAAGCATAGCAAAGTCATAGCAACATCAATCTCAGAACATAATGGATACTAGGGATCAAACCCTAACAAAACTGACTCGATTACATGATAAATCTCAACCAACCCATCACCGTCCAGCAAGCCTACGATGGAATTACTCAGCACGTCGGTGAGCATCATGAAATTGGTGATGGAGGAAGGTTGATGATGACGACGGCGATGGATTCCCCTCTCCGGAGCCTCAAACGGACTCCAGATCAGCCCTCCCGAGAGAGATTAGGGCTTGGCGGCGGCTCCGTATCTTTAAACGCGATGAATACTTCTCTCTGATTTTTTTCTCCCCGAACGTGAATATATAGAGTTGGAGTTGACGTCGGTGGAGCCTCAGGGGGCCCACGAGGCAGGGGGCGCGCCCCAGGGGGGGTGGGCGCGCCCTCCACCCTCGTGGAGAGGGTGTGGGCCCCCTGGTGTTGATTCTTTGGCTAGTATTTTTTATTAATTCCAAAATACTCTCCGTGAAGTTTCAGGTCATTCCGAGAACTTTTATTTCTGCACAAAAATAACACCATGGCAATTCTGCTGAAAACAGCGTCAGTCCGGGTTAGTTCCATTCAAATCATGCAAGTTAGAGTCCAAAACAAGGGCAAAAGTGTTTGGAAAAGTAGATACGTTGGAGACGTATCAACTCCCCCAAGCTTAAACCTTTTGCTTGTCCTCAAGCAATTCAGTTGACAAACTGAAAGTGATAAAGAAAAACTTTTACAAACTCATTTTGCTCTTGTTGTTGTAAATATGTAAAGCCAGCGTTCATGTTTTCAACAAAGATTATGAACTAACCATATTCACAATAACACTTAGGTCTCATGTTTACTCATATCAATGGCATAATCAACTAGCGAGCAATAATAATAAATCTCGGATGACAAATCTTTCTCAAAACAATCATAATATGATGTAACAAGATGGTATCTCGCTAGCCCTTTCTGAGACCGCAAAACATAAATGCAGAGCACCTCTGAAGATCAAGGACTGACTAGACATTGTAATTCATGGTAAAAGAGATCCAGTCATATTCATAGTCAATGTAAACTAATAGTAATGCATGGAAATGACGACAGTGCTCTCCAACTGGTGCTTTTTAATAAGAGGGTGATGACTCAACATAAAAGTAAATAGATAGGCCCTTCACAGAGGGAAGCAGGGATTTGTAGAGGTGCCAGAGCTCGATTTTTGAAATAGAGATAAATAATATTTTGAGTGGCATGCTTTCATTGTCAACATAACAACCGAGAGATCTCGATATCTTCCATGCTACACACATTATAGGCGGTTCCCAAGCAGAATGGCAAAGTTTATACTCCCCCACCACCAACAAGCATCAATCCATGGCTTGCCCGAAACAACGGGTGCCTCCAACTAACAACAGTCCTGGGGGAGTTTTGTTTGCAATTATTTTGATTTGGTTTGAGCATGGGACTGGGTATCCCGGGTACCCGCCATTTTCTCGTGAATGAGGAGCAGATTCCACTCCTCGTGAGAATAACCCACCTAGCATGGAAGATATAGACAGCCCTAGTTGATACATGAGCTATTTGAGCATACAAAATAGCATTTCATTTGAAGGTTTAGAGCTTGGCACATACAAATTTACTTGGAATGGCAGGTAGATACCGCATATAGGAAGGTATGGTGGACTCATATGGAATAACTTTGGGGTTTATGGAAGTGGATGCACAAGCAGAATTCCCGCTTAGTACAAGTGAAGGCTAGAAAAAGACTGGGAAGCGACCAACTAGAGAGCGACAACAGTCATGAACATGCATTAAAATTAATCAACATTGAGTGCAAGCATGAGTAGGATATAATTCACCATGAACATAAATATCGTGGATGCGATGTTGATTTTGTTTCAACTACATGCGTGAACATGTGCCAAGTCAAGCTACTCGAATCGTTCAAAGGAGGATACCACCCTATCATATCACATCACAACCATTTTAATAGCATGTTGACACGCAAGGTAAACCATTATAAACTCCTAGCTAATTAAGCATGGCATGAGCAACTATAATCTCTAGTTGTCATTCCAAACAGATTTCATTCATAATAGGCTGAATCAGGAATGATGAACTAATCATATTTACAAAAACAAGATAGGTCGAGTTCATACCAGCTTCTCTCATCTCAATCAGTCCATCATATATCGTCATTATTGCCTTTCACTTGCACGACCAAACGGTGTGGATAATAATAATAGTGCACGTGCATTGGACTAAGCTGGAATCTGCAAGCATTTAATACACAAGAGAAGACAAGGTAATATGGGCTCTTTGTTAAATCAACAGTAATGCATATAAGAGCCACTTCAACATTTTCATCATGGTCTGCTCCTCTCGAACCCCAAAGGAAAGAAATTAATAAAACTATTTACATGGGAAAGCTCCCAACAAGCAAAATAAGAACGAGAAATCTTTTTGGGTTTTGTTTTAATTATTACTACTACAGGCATGGGAAGTAAACTAGCTAAAAGCTACAACTATTTTTTTGGTTTTTCTTATGGTTTTTCAAACACACAAGAAGAAGGATTAGAAAAGAAAATAAACTAGCATGGATAGTACAATGAAAAAGTATGAGCACCGACAACTGGCATGAGTGTGTGAATATGAATGTAACATCAGTGAGAAATACGTACTCCCCCAAGCTTAGGCTTTTGGCCTAAGTTGGTCTAGGTCCACGGATCGAAGCTACTCTCTCCGGTGTACGGAGGAGTCTCCTCTGGGTGCCACTGGTTGGCGATCTACTCCGGATCCCACTGATAAATAGACTCTTGATATGGATTAGGAGATGGCTCAGGCTCAGGCTCTAGGGATCGTGTTCGCTCCCAATATGCATAAATGTCATCGCGCAGGATGATGTATGTGCCTGAATGAATGTTAAACAAAGAAGGTGCATGCAGGGTAATAATCTGACAAGTGTTTTCACTAAATACCAAGTTATAAATGAGTCTCTTTTCCTTATCATCGCAAATAAAATCATGTGTTACCATACTTTTATTGTCTAAGAAAATAGGGGGCAGCACCTTTTCTTCTTTCTCATAGTGTCTAATAGGTATCTCAAAGTATTTAGCAAGACGCGAAGCAAAGATACCTCGAAAAATGGGTCCCTTTGTACGGTTTAGACTCAACCGTTTAGCAACCATAGCGCCTAAATTGAAAGTTCTGTCATGGAGTAAAGATTGGCGCAAAATGGCGAGGTCAGGAGCACTGAGGCCCCCACTGTTCCCGCGACGAATTAAACATCTACTAGCAAATATTGCATAGTAACGAAAACAGGAAAATGTATACTAGTAGTTCTTGCATCTGACACTTTTCTCTTTTCCCCTACAACAATTTCATCAATAAATTCTGCCACATCCCTAGGATGTGGTTCCTCGACGCTGCCCTCAAAACACAACTTGCAAACCGCACAAAAATCATTGAGTGACATCTCCTTAAACTCATCATATAAATAAAAATCTACCGAAGGTGGTGATCTCCTAGCATGGAAATGAAAATTTTGCACGAAAATATTAGTGAGTAGGAGATACTGTTCGAGCTGGTCGTGGAGGAAGTCGGTGAGGCCTGCATTCCCAGCCAAGTAATAAAAATCATCATAAATTCCGGCGGCTCTCAAGAACTCATCACAAGGCCATTCACACGGCTGAACCTCCGCAGTGCGAGGAAGACTATATTTGGGCTTCTTATTCTCTTCACTTTGCTTATCCTTCGAGCTTCGGCTCGAAGAGCCTCTCAACAATCTCTTCAACATTTTCTCCCTCTGAAAATTTCTGAAATTTTTAGTGACTCAAAATAAAAGTGAACCAAACTCAACAAGATTGATAGCAACTACTCCCCCAAGTGCCTAGAGACTATATCATGCATTAGAACTACTTGGGACCATATAAATTTGACATGCAAGCTCAATAACAGGGTCACCTAAGCAGCAAATATTTGCAATGAATAAAGCACTAGAACAAAAACTAATTGGACCATTGGAGGAGTCACATACCGAAGAACAATCCCCCAAAGCAGTTTTGTGAATGGAGCTTTGAGCAAGGAGATCGAAAATGGCAGCAAGATGAGCTAGAACACTGGTTTGAGCTATGGGAGGATTTTTCTGGAGGAGGAAGAAGTGTGTGGGTGCTGGAATAAGTGGAGGGGGGCCACGTGGGGCCCATGAGGCAGGGGGCGCCCCAGGGGGGTGGGCACGCCCTGTGCCCTCGTGGCCAAGTGGTGGCCCCCTCTGGTGGGTTCTCAGTGCCAGATATTCTTAAATATTCTACAAAAAATCATATTTCATTTTCAGGACATTTGGAGGACTTTTATTTTCAGGGTATTTTTTATTGCAAGGATAATTCAGAAAACAGACAGAAAATACTATTTTTGCTTTATTCAATCTAAATAACAGAAAGTAAAAGGAGGGTACAAAGAGTTATGCTTTCGAACTTCATCCATCTCATGCTCATCAAAAGGAATCCACTAACAAGGTTGATCAAGTCTTGTTAACAAACTCTTTTCGAATTGCATGAAACCGGAGAATTTTCGAATAACACTAAATTACTTCAACGGGGGTATGCACGTCCCCAACAATAAGAATATCATATTTCTTCTTGACAGTAGGAAGAGGAAATTCAAAACCTCCAATAGTAATCGTTGGAATTTTTCCAATAGAATTAATACTGTGGACTTGAGGTTGTTTCCTCGGAAAGTGTACCATATGCTCATTACCATTAACATGAAAAGTGACATTGCCTTTGTTGCAATCAATAACAGCCCCTGCATTATTCAAAAAGGGTCTACCAAGGATAATCGACATACTATCGTCCTTGGGAATATCAAGAATAGCAAAGTCCGTTAAAATAGTAGCGTTTGCAACCACAACAGGCACATCCTCACAAATACCGACAGGTATAGCAGTTGATTTATCGTCCATTTGCAAAGATATTTTAGTAGGTGTCAACTTATTTAAATCAAGTCTACGATATAAAGAGAGAGGCATAACACTAACACTGGCTCCAAGATCACATAAAGTAGTTTTAACATAGTTTCTTTTAATGGAGCATGGTATAGTTGGTACTCCCGGATCTCCAAGTTTCTTTGGTATTCCACCCTTAAAAGTATAATTACCAAGCATGGTGGAAATTTCAGCTTCCGGTATCTTTATTTTATTTGTAACAATATCTTTCATGTACTTAGCATAAGGATTCATTTTAAGCATATCTCAAACGCATACGCAAAAAGATAGGTCTAACCATTTCAGCAAAGCGCTCAAAATCCTCATCATCCTTTTTCTTGGATGGTTTAGGAGGAAAAGGCATGGGTTTCTGAACCCAAGGTTCTCTTTCTTTACCATGCTTCCTAGCAACAAAGTCTCTCTTATCATAATGTTGATTCTTTGATTGTGGGTTATCAAGATCAACATCAGGTTCAATCTCTACATCATTGTTATTGCTAGGTTGAGCATCAACATGAACATCATCATTAATATTATCACTAGGTTCATGTTCATTACCAGATTGTCTTTCAGCATCAGAAATAGAAATATCATTGGGATTCTCTGGTGTGTCAACAACAGGTTAACTAGAAGCATGCAAAGTCCTATCATTTTTCTTTTTCTTCTTTTTAGAAGGACTAGGTGCATCAACATTAGTTCTCTGAGAATCTTGCTCAATTCTCTTAGGGTGGCCCTCAGGATACAAAGGTTCCGGAGTCATTCTACCCCCTCTAGTCACAACTCTAACAACATTATCATTTTTCTTATTATTTAATTCATTGAGCAAATCATTCTGAGATTTAAGCACTTGTTCTACTTGAGTGGTAACCATAGAAGCATGTTTACTAATAAGTTTAAGTTCACCATTAACTCTAGACATATAATCACTCAAGTGTTCAATCGTATAAGCATTACGTTTCAATTGTCTACCAACATAAGCATTGAAGTTTTCTTGTTTAACAATAAAATTATCAAACTCATCTAAGCATTGGCTAGCAGACTTATAACGAGGAATAGCACCTTCATCAAATCTATAGAGAGAATTTACCTTTACTACGTGTGTCGGGTTATCAAGACCATGTATCTCTTCAATAGGTGGTAAATTCTTAACATCTTCAGCTTTAATACCTTTTTCTTTCATAGATTTCTTTGCCTCTTGCATATCTTCAGGACTGAGAAACAGAATACCCCTTTTCTATGGAGTTGGCTTAGGAGTTGGTTCAGGAAGTGTCCAATCATTATCATTGCTCAATATATTATTCAATAGCAATTCAGCTTGCTCAGCAATTCTTTCCCTAAAAACACAACCAGCACAACTATCCAGGTGGTCTCTGGAAGCATCGGTTAGTCCATTATAAAAGATATCAAGTATTTCATTTTTCTTGAGAGGATGATCAGGCAAAGCATTAAGTAATCGGAGAAGCCTCCCCCAAGATTGTGGGAGACTCTCTTCTTCAATTTGCACAAAATTATATATTTCCCTTAAGGCAGCTTGTTTCTTATGAGCGGGGAAATATTTAGCAGAGAAGTAATAAATCATATCCTGGGGACTACACACACAACCAGGATCAAGAGAATTAAAGCATGTTTTAGCATCATCCTTTAATGAGAACGGGAATAGCTTAAGGATATAGTAGTAACGAATTTTTTCCTCATGAGTGAATAGGGTGGCTATATCATTTAATTTAGTAAGATGTGCCACAACAGTTTCAGATTCATAGCCATAAAAAGGATCAGATTCAACCAAAGTAATTAACTCAGGGTCAACAGCGAAATCATAATCCTTATCAGAAATACAGATAGGTGAAGTAGCAAAAGCAGGGTCATATTTCATTCTAGCATTCAAAGATTTTTCTTTCAGCTTAGCTAACATTTTCTTAAGATCATATCTATCTTTGCAAGCAAAAAAGTCTCTAGCAGTTTCTTCATCCATAACATAACCCTCAGGTACATCAAGCAATTCATATCTAGGGGGAGAATCTTCATCATCACTTTCATCAATATTATCAGTTTCAATAATTTCATTCTCTCTAACCCTAGCAAGTTGTTCATCAAGAAATTCACCTAGTGGCACAGTATTATCAAGCATAGAAGTAGTTTCATCATAAGTATCATGCATAGCAGAAGTGGCATCATCAATAACATGCGACATATCAGAATCAATAGCAGGTGTAGGTTTAGGTGTCGCAAGTTTACTCAAAACAGAAGGTGAATCAAGTGCAGAGCTAGATGGCAGTTCCTTACCTCCCCTCGTAGTTGAGGGAGAAATCTTAGTTCTTTCATCTTTCAAGTTCCTCATAGTGATCAACATATATAAATCCCAAGTGACTCAAAGAATAGAGCTATGCTCCTCGGCAACGGTGCCAGAAAATAGTCTTGATAACCCACAAGTATAGGGGATCGCAACAGTTTTCGAGGGTAGAGTATTCAACCCAAATTTATTGATTCGACACAAGGGGAGCCAAAGAATATTGTCAAGTATTAGCAGTTGAGTTGTCAATTCAACCACACCTGGAAAACTTAATAGTATTTAGTAGCAAAGTAGTATGGAAGTAACAGTAACGGTGGCAAAGGTAACAGTAGCAGTTTTGTAGTAATTGTAACAGTCGCAACGGTAAAGTAACTAAGCAAAGATCAATATGTGAAAAGCTCGTAGGCATTGGATCAGTGATGGATAATTATGTCAGATGCGATTCCTCATGCAACAGTTATAACATAGGGTGACACAGAACTAGCTCCAATTCATCAATGTAATGTAGGCATGTATTCGAATATAGTCATACATGCTTATGGAAAAGAACTTGCATGACATCTTTTGTCCTACCCTCCCATGGCAGCGGGGTCCTATTGGAAACTAAGGGATATTAAGGCCTCCTTTTAATAGAGTACCGGACCAAAGCATTAACACTTAGTGAATACATGAACTCCTCAAACTACGGTCATCACCGGGAGTGGTCCCGATTATTGTCACTT
Organism: Aegilops tauschii subsp. strangulata; assembly: GCF_002575655.3. Taxonomy (NCBI): domain Eukaryota; kingdom Viridiplantae; phylum Streptophyta; class Magnoliopsida; order Poales; family Poaceae; genus Aegilops; species Aegilops tauschii. Next base: position 235,873,154 of record NC_053041.3, read on the forward strand.
CGGGGTTACCGGATCATAACACATAGTAGGTGACTATTGACTTGCGAGATAGGATCAAGAACTCACATATATTCATGAAAACATAATAGGTTCAGATCTGAAATCATGGCACTCGGGTCCTAGTGACAAGCATTAAGCATAGCAAAGTCATAGCAACATCAATCTCAGAACATAATGGATACTAGGGATCAAACCCTAACAAAACTAACTCGATTACATGATAAATCTCATCCAACCCATCACCGTCCAGCAAGCCTATGATGGAATTACTCATGCACGGCGGTGAGCATCATGAAATTGGTGATGGAGGAAGCTTGATGATGACGACGGCGACGGATTCCCCTCTCTGGAGCCCCGAACGGACTCCAGATGAGCCCTACCAAGAGAGATTAGGGCTTGGCGGCGGCACCGTATCGTAAAATGCGATGAATCCTTCTCTCTGATTTTTTTCTCCTTGAACATGAATATATAGAGTTGGAGTTGACATCGGTGGAGCCTCAGGGGGCCCACGAGGCAGGGGGCGCGCCCCAGCGGGTGGGCGCGCCCTCCACCCTTGTGGACAGGGTGTGGCCTCCCTGGTGTTGATTCTTTGGCCAATATTTTTTATTAATTCCAAAAATATTCTCCGTGAAGTTTTAGGTCATTCCGAGAACTTTTATTTCTACAGAAAAATAACACCATGGCAATTCTGCTGAAAACAGCGTCAGTCCGGGTTAGTTCCATTCAAATCATGCAAGTTAGAGTCCAAAACAAGGGCAAAAGTGTTTGGAAAAGCAGATGCGTCGGAGACGTATCAAGCACTCAGCGGACGCCGGAGTTGGTGGTGATCAGCCTGGACGCTAGCCCCCGACACAGCCCCCAGCATGAGTTCACTACTCACTTCCTGTCGGTGTGTGTTGGGGCACGATCCCTTGGTGCTGCCCTTGCCGGGTTCGCAGGAGGAGAGCGGCAGCAGGAGGAGCCGCTGAAGGCCACCCCCAACATGCCACCCCCGTCGACCACGCCGCCCAGAGGGGCGTCCCCGACAAGGGCACCAAGCACCGAGCCCACATGCACGGAGGAGGAGGAGGTGAACTTGGGTGGCAGTGGCTCCATCCTGGCAATGAACGTCGGCAGGGAGGGAACCACTTCTTCCCAGCTTGGCACGGGTGCGTGGCCTGCCTCCTGTCCCTGTCTTTTCTTCTTCTTCTTCTTTTTTGAACCTTGATTTTGGCCCCGTCTCATTCTCCTTCTTGGTATCCAGACCCTCCCTCGGCAGACCAAGAGGATATTGATACCATCATCGAGAAGGTCGCCAAGGACGAGGCCAACAAGATTGCTGCCGAGGAGGCCACCAAGACTGCCGCTGAGGAGGCCGCCAAGGGGCCTGCTGGGGAGGCCGGCAAGGCCGCTGCCGAAGAGGCCGGCAAGGCTGCTACCGAGGAGGCCGGCAAGGGGCCTGCCGGGGGGGGGGGGGAGGTGGCCGACGACCAACCTTCCTCCCCTACAGCCCCTAGCCCGGGCAAGTACTTGAAGGTGGGCGATGACCTGTTCGTCCACCTCCCAGGGACAGCGAGCACCAGGGCACCAGCCAAGGGGGAGGTGTTCGACGACGAGGCACTCACCACCGCCGGACTCCAGGTTGTTGATGAACCGAGCGCTGGCGGTGGTGGTTCCCAAGAGGAGCAGCTTCTCCGGGCCATGTGCGTCAACTTCCAGAAGCTCCAGGCGCTCCACCGTGCCCACCTAGACAAGGCAAAATCCAGGATGGCGGCAGCGGACAAGGCGGATGCGGATCTTGAGGAGCGCGTCGCTCAGACGCAGACCTGGTTCCGCGAGGCTCGGGAAGAACTGAAGGCTACCCAGGGGGAGCTGGCTGAGCGCAAACATGAGCTTATCCTGAAGCAGGCTGACGTCAAGAAGGCCCAGGAGGTGGTGAAGGAGCAGGCCGCCAAGGACGAGGCCGCTCGGCAACAACACCAGGCTCTGCTGAACTCCCAGGAGGAGGACCTTGCCGCCCGTGAGGAGGCGCTCGCCGCCACACTCCACGGCAGGGATGAGGAGGTCGAGAAGCTTGTTGTGCAGCGGACCCAGGAGCTGGAGCAGAGGCACAAGGAAGCGCTCGATGCTCGGGCTCGGGTTCACGCCGGCGAATTAGAGAAGCTAGAGCTGGAGCGGGATGGGCTGAAGAAAGTGGTCTTGGAGCTGACGGAGGAGAGGGACACGGCCAAACGCGCTTTGGCGGATGCCCAGGCCGCAGTCTCTGACAAGGACAAGCTGCTCTCCGAGGCCGATGACTCCATCAATGACCTTAAGCTAAAACTAGACGGCTTGGAGGGGAAGCTTTCGGAGGCCGGAGCTCGTGAGGAGACCCTGAACAAGGCCTTGGAGGACGAGAAGCAGCTGCGGAGCAACGACGCTGCCGAACACGAGGATTATGCGAAGAGCGTAAACCTCTGGATCAGCCGCCTCGTCGACGTCGCGAAGAGGCTCACCACGCAGCTGGCCACCATGGGCATGCCGAACTTCAAGTACTCAATGGAGGCGAACGTGAGCCCCAACGCCAGGCTAACCTTGTTCTTCGAGGGCGTCCTTGAAGCCCTGGAGCAGCTTCGTTCCAACCGAGCGACCTCTCTAGCCAATGAGCCCCGGAAGCTCTGCCGGGGCGCCCTGACTAAGGTCCTCACCAAGGTGGCGTACTGAACCCCAACGTCGACTTTGTCGATGCGCTGGAGAGCTTGCTGGAGGATGTGGACCTCGTGGCGCTCGAAGAGCGTATCGAGCCCATCATCAGGCGCGTCGACGGAGTCAGGAGGGTGGAGGGCCAGCACCGAGACTAGGCACCCAGTTTCTCTTTGCTGCTGTGAGTTCATGACCAAGACGATTTTATCTTAAGTTAGAACCACAGCAAAAATTGATGTAATATAACTCTGCAGTACTTTTAAAATGAAGCATGTTATCTTCCTGTATTGATCTTTCTTTGTACGTACACACCCTATGCCTAGTAGGATAGGTTCGTCGACGCATAAACCCATCCTATGGCGCTTTGAGGATTGATCCTTAGCAGCCTGCCGGGGGGCGCTTGCTGCCAGACAAACCACCTTGCCGTTCTCAGCGCGGCCGCTTGAACTGTTGAGCGGACTCGAAACAGAACAAGGGCGTTGCTAATAGCGGGCAGGTCACCTTGCCGTTCTCAGCGCGGCAGCTTGAACTGTTGAGCGGGCTCGAAACAGAACAAGGGCGTTGCTAATAGAGGAAGGGTCCCATTTCATGCAGGTTTTCCGTACAAAGAGCAAGATCTTTCGAGGAGAATAACCTTATATTAAGAAGAATTGCTCAAAGTTGTGCGTGACTTAGCTTTTTGCAGCCACGCGGATGGTCGTCGCAGCTGCGGACGGCACCAGAGTGCGGCTGATTGACGTGGCCTTCTCTTCTTGAGCCACCGCGACAAAGGAGTCGGTAAGTTGACTCCAAAACCGGATTTTCACAGCTTGCGTCCCCCTACCTGGCGCGCCAAAGATGTCGGTGGAAACGACACCTATGGGATCACAGGGAATCCCTTCTACGGTTGGCGGGCGCGGGGCTGTGGAAAGAGCGGGTTTAGAAGATCAACACGGGGGAATTTATCCAGGTTCGGGCCGCAAGTGATGCGTAATACCCTACTCCTAATGGTTTGTGTTTATCTGGTGTTCTTGGACTAGTTACAAAGCGTGCAGGGTCCAAAAAGTCCGAATCCCCCTCCAGTATGCCTCGGGCCTCCTTTTATAGCCAAAGGGGTCGCCACAGTGGCACACAGGAGGTGGAAAGTTTGTACTGTATACAAGTCTTTCGCCTGGCTCCGTAGGACAAACGCATTTAATGCACTGCCGACGTGCCCTCTCACTTTATCGGGGACGTCAAGGAAGCTCGTCTCGTCCATCACCGCCTCGTCTCACACTGATGCGCGTCCAAGCTGAGTAGGCGTGCAGTGCCATGCTGGCTGGCTGCTGAGTTGGTGCGGTGGCAGAGTCTTCACGAAGATCTGCATGCCACCACGCAGGTGCTTGCTGAGTTGGCCTGGAAGCTGCACGTCGCCACGCAGGTGCCTGCCTTTTTGGCGGGTTGACTGCTGTGTTGGAACAGCGGTGGAGCCTTGGCAGGTGCGGGCCTGGCTGCAGCCCCGCAGATGTCCCCGGCAAGGGTCTTGCCGGGGGTTTCCATCTTCTGGTTCTCATCTAGTCTTGTATGTTCTTGGTCTTCACAAAGATCTACATGCCACCATGCAGGCGCCTCCCGAGCCTTGGTTCCAACGTTGTCGACGGTGTCGGAACTCTTAGGATCAAGGGTGGCGGCTCCGCTGGTGTTGGGCAAGTTGCCCCAGCAAGGCTCTTGCCGGGGAGAGCCCACCTTGTCCCTTCGCTCCTCGCGCCTCTGTCTTGGCGTTGCTCTGGTCGTCTTGTGTCTTTGCTTCCTCTTCTGTCCCGCCAAGCGCGGCCGCAGGCGTGGGGCTGCGACTGCCCGCGCACAAGTAAAGGGGTACAAAAAGGAGCCCTACTTTTGTACACCGACACAAGTGTTAGAAGAGGAAGTCAATGAAATGTTTGGCACTCAATATTTGATTGATGAGCATGATTGCAATGTTGTTAGTATGAATTCTTTGAATATCCATGATGCTAATGATATGCAAAGCCACAAGCTTGGGGATGCTATGTTTGATGAAGATGATATTTTTTCTCCCCAAAGTTTTGATGAGAAAATTTATTATGATGATAGCATGCCTCCTATTTATGATGATTATGTTGATGAAAGTGGGTTTGGAAGAGTGTCAACTCTAGGTAATGATCCCACTATTTTGGAGGGTGTTGGATCTTATAATATTTATGAAAGTGGATTTGGAGAGGTCATGACTTTATTTAGTGATGAACCCACTATTTCGGAAGAGGTTCCAATTGATTATGAGAACAAAGTTGCTATCTATGATGATTATTGTGATGACATGTATGCTATGAAGAATAATGATAACCAACTAGTCATCATAATGTTAATTTTCAATTGGATTATGCCTCACGTGATAGTTATTTTGTTGAGTTTGCTCCCACTACTATTGATGAGAACAGATTTGCTTACGTGGAGAGTAATAAATTTTCTATGCTTGTGGATCATGAAAATAATGCTTTATGTGATGGTTATATTGTTGAATTCATTCGTGATGCTACTGAAAATTATTATGAGGGAGGAATATATGTTTGTAGGAGTTGCAATAATATCAAGTTTCCTCTATATGTGTTGAAAATCTTGAAGTTATCACTGGTACGCGTCGGTGCTATAAAAATGGTTTTTAACACCTTTCCGCAACGACATTTGGAACCGTCGCCAAGTGAGTGTGGGTGATAGGGGGGCCTTCCCACACGACCCAGAAATCGTCGGGGATAGGCCCTCCTGGGACACAGGATGGGGCAAAATGAGCTCATGTGCGATCGGGCGAGGCATCGAAACCCAATCATTTTCGTTCGTATGTACATCCCACACGGTGAATCCCAGAAAAACATTTCCGCTCGTATGTGTATCACACACAGTCAATCCAAGGAATACATTTCCGTTCTTATGTACATCCCACACAGTCAATATAGGGAAAACGTTTTCGTTCGTATGTATATCACACACAGTCAATCCAAGGAATACGTTTCCGTTCTTATGTACATCCCACACGGTCAATCCAAGGAAAACGTTTCCGTTCGTATGTACATCCCACACATTTTTATGTGTAGGATCGTGTGTGAAAGGTGTAACTATCACACACGCTCTGCCTTGGTTAATGATATGTCTCTAACGTATCTATAATTTATGAAGTATTCATGCTATTTTATTATCATTCTTGGATGTTTTACAATCATTTTATAGCAACTTTATATCATTTTTGGGACTAACCTATTGAACCAGTGCCCAGTGCCAGTTGTTGTTTCTTCCTTGTTTATTACATCGCAGGAAATCAATATCAAACGGAGTCCAAACACCGCGAAACTTTTTGTGGATTTTTTGTGGACCAGAAGACCACCAGTGGGCTAGAGAAGCACCTGGGGGTGCCTTGAGGGGGCCACAACCCACCAGGGCACACCTGGGGTCCCAGGTGCGCCCAGGTGGGTTGTGCCCACCTCGGAGGCCTCCCGCACCCCCTCTTTACCCTATAATTCCCAAAAATTCCAAAAACCCTCGGGGGTTAACCTAGATCAGAAGTTTCACCGCTGCAAGGCTCTGTAGCCACCGAAAACCAATCTAGACCCCGTTCCGACACCCTGCCGGAGGGGGGAATCATCTCCGGTGGCCATCTTCATCATCCCGGCGGCCACCACGATGAGGAGGGAGTAGTCCACCCTTGGGGCTGAGGGTTTGTACCAGTAGCTATGTGTTTAATCTCTCTCTGTGTCTCTCGTGTTCTTGAGATGCCACGGTCTTGATGTATCGCGGGCTTTGTTAATATAGTCGGATCATATGGTGTTTTCCCCTCTCTATCTTGTTGCGATGAATTGAGTTTTCCCTTTGAGATTTTGTTGTTATCGGATTGAATACTTTCATGTATTTGAGAACACTTGATATATGTCTTGCAATTGAATACTCGTGGTGACAATGGGGTACCTAATTGATTCACTTGATATATGTTTTGGCAGTCAACTCGTGGATTCCCGAGGTGACATTGGGGTAATCTATGCATAGGGGTTGATGCATGTTCTTATCTTTTTCTCTCCGGTAGAAATCTTGGGGCACTCTTTGAAGTTCTTTGTGTTGGATTGAGTATTATAAATATGAATTTGCTTTGGTGTTATTTTAGTACGAATTCTAGGATAGATCGAACGGAAAGAATAGCTTTGTGTTATTTTAGTATGAACTCTTGAATAGATTGAACGGAAATAATAGCTTTGAGGTGGTTTCGTACCCTACAAACAATTTATTCTTATGTTCTCCGCTAGATAGGAACTTTGGAGTGATTCTTCATCGTAGTTTGAGGGATGGTTATATGATCCAATTATATTAGCACTGTTGAGAGATTACACTAGCGAAAGTACGGACCCTAGGTCTCGTTTTCAAGCATTGCAATACCGTTTTTGTGCCCGTTTACTATTTGCTACCTTGCTATTTTTATTTATTCAGATTATAAAAATAAATTTCTACCATCAATATTACACTTTTAACACGATCTCTTCGCCAAACTAGTGCACCTATACAATTTGCCATTGTATTGGGTGTGCTGGGGACACAAGAGATTTCTTGTATTTGGTTGCAGGGTCGTTTGAGAGAGACCATCTTCATCCTACACCTCCCGCAGATTGATAAACCTTAGGTCATCCACTTGAGGGAAAATTGCTACTGTCCTACAAAACTCTGCGCTTGGAGGCGCAACACGTGTCTACAAGAATAAAGTTGCGTAGTAGACATCAAGATCCTTTCTGGCGCCGTTGCCGGGGAGGTGAGTGCTTGAAGGTATATCTTTAGATCTTGCAGTTGAATCTTTTAGTTTCTTGTTTTATCACTAGTTATAAAAGAAAACTACAAAAAAATGGAATTGAGGTTGCATCATATTATTGATCATCTTTATAATATCTTTCTTGAAAACGATGGTTCGAAAAATTGTGCTCAGTTGTTAGAAGAAGAAGTCAATAAAATGTTTGGCACAAAATATTTGAATGATGAGCATGATTGCAATGTTGATAGTATGAATTCTTTGAATATCCATGATGCTAGTGATATGCAAAGCCATAAGCTTGGGGATGCTATATTTGATGAAGATGATATTTTTAGTCCCCCAAGTTTAGATGAGAAAATTTATTATGATGATTGCACGCCTCCTATTTATGATGATTATATTGATGAAAGTAGATTTGGAGAGGTCATGACTCTATTTAATGATGAATCCACTATTTTGGAAGAGGTTGCAATTGATTATGTGTAACATCCCAAATTTTCAATTTGGAATGTTATACATAGGTCATCATATGCATATCATATTTTATTTGCATCTCCTTTGCGATCCTAGAAATCCTAAGCAACTCAAGGACCCACGGAGAGAGTTGGGGATTTCATTATTTTCATATTTGAATTTCTCTCAAATTTGAAAAGAGGATCATTGTGGTTTTAATATTTTTCTCTCCGAAATATTCCCAATATCAAAAATAAAAGAGAGGAGATAAAATGACTTCTCCAAAATAAAAGAAATATTGGAGAAAAAATATTAAAATCAAATAAATATTTTGTTTGGATTTTATTCGAGATTTTATTTGAATTAGAAATATATGCATTTTTTAAAATTGCATTTTTAGGCCAGAAATATGTTCACCTTGTTCTAAATATTTTCTTTAGACGGTGAAAATTGTTTTTGGCATTCTTAGAATTTTTTATGTTTATTTAGGATTTTTCCATTTTGGCGGAATTTATTAAAAAAAACGTTTCGCCCGACTGGGCCAACGGCCCAACCGAGCGGGCCGAAGCCGAGCGCCGCCAACCGCCTCCGTCGCCGTGGTCGGCACGGACTCCGAGGAGTCCGGCGTGCCGCCGCCGCCGCCCGACTTCGGCCCAAGTCGGAGCCCCCCGAGGCTATTTAAGCCCCCTGCCTCTCACCACCACCACCGCCGCCGCCCGCCGCCGCAGCGCAGCAGCAGCCGCCGCCGCTTGCCACGCTCGCCGCCGCCTGCCGCGCCGCCGACCGCCGCAGCCCCACCATCCCGCGTCGCCGCCCGAGCCGCCTCACCTCGCCCCGCCACAGCCTCGCCGGAGCCGCCGCTCGCCGCCGTTGACCGCCGCCGTGATTCGGTAAAGAATACCGCCGCCGGCTTTTTTCCGATTTAGATCTAGTTTGGTTTTTTATTTAGTTTGGTTTTCTCGGTTTTCCTCGGTTAGATCTATTCTGCGAATGTTCACTTGTTAGTTCGTTTTAACGAACGAATTCGTTCATTTGTCTCTGTTAGCGAACGTTCGTCCGATAGATTTTTCTTTTTCTATTTTATTTTCGCCAGGAACCTATCTGTGATTATTTTTATCGCAGATTAGCCCTTGATCTTCAAACCCTCGTAACTTTTTAACCGTTTGTCCAAATCCAGTGAAACCAACGCCAAAATCTTCGTCTCGAACCCCTCTTTCCAGTTAATCCACTTGAACATGATTTTGACAATTTAAAATTTGGTTTCAAGCAGATTTGAATTCGAATTTCTTTTTATCGTAGTTTGAGTTTCGTAGCTCCGATTTGATTGATTCTTTTTGCAAATCAAAGCTCTTCAGTTGAAATTTTAGATTTGATCTTTCTCATCTGAGTTTTACCCTTGAATCTATGCTTGAGTGCTTATGTATGCTATTGTTTGTTTGCGGTAGAATTCCCAGAGTGCAAAGCGTGCTACTACGAGTCTCTAGGGTTTGCGGATCATCAACAAGGCAAGTAACACATTTATCATACTTCTTTATTACCCAGTTTTTATGCATTAGTTTCAACCCTCAAACATTGCATGAGTAGGATCTCTTAACATGTGGGTTTGGGAAGTAGATGATGAGGTAGAACCTATTGTCCTTTTATTATCAAACCCTGGGAGTTACTTCTACGTTATGCTTATACCGCTATGCTATGCTAGTAGACATGGTTTGGGTTTGAGTGTATCCATGACAGATGTGAGATTGTTAATTAATGGTTAACTTAAGGTGGCTACTTAAATACACATCTGGGTGGATTGGTTGCAGGCACCTGGAGAATCCAGTGTTGTCCTAGGATATCCCGGAGTACCCGTGTGATCATCCTACGGTTCACCACCCAGGCTCAAAGGGATCATAAGATTATTCATGCTAGAACTTCCGTGTGCAGCCACAAGCCATTATGGGCTCTGGCATAGTTGAGTATGTTGTGTGACCTCTTTCAGCGGTAGGCTAGCAGATGTAGGGGAAAGTAGGTGTAACTGTCTACCCAGAGTAAAGAGTTAATGCTTCTGAAAGACTGTGTCTCGGTCATCCGTTTCTCAAACACCATGTAGTGCGAGAAATTCAACGGACGAGATCGAGTCTTGTGGGGAAAAGTGCACAAACCTCTGCAGAGTGTACAAACTAATCATGGTTAGCCGTGTCCTCGGTTATGGACATCTTGAGTATCTGGTTCTTGAATTATCATGTTGATCTCATCACTCTAAATTAATTTGTCGGGTTATTAATACTGTTTAATTGGGATTGAGTTGGAGGAACCTTCTCAATGTTTATCAACTACCATGATAGTTAAACAAAAATATATTCCTTTGTTGTAGGAAAAAATTGGCTTTTCGCAAAAATATGTTAACCATATAGCCTCCACCAGCCATATATGCATGTAGTGATAGCAATTACTAGTTCATTGCTCTACTGTGTTATTTTGCCAGCATATTCCATGTGCTGACCCGTTCCGGGCTGCAACGTATTACGTTGCAGACTTTTCAGACGAAGAGTAAGGTGCGCTAGGTCGTTGTCGTGCACTCAGCTATGCCGTTGGAGTTGATGGACTCATTTACCTTCGATGCTTCCCCAGTTATCTTATTTAGATGGCCTTAAGCCATATTATTGTAATAAGTTCTCTTTTGAGACATTTGATGTAATAAGTGTGTGATTGCACTCTGCTATAAATCCTTCAAGTACTGTGTGTGTCAGCATTACCGATCCAGGGATGACACTTATGCATAGAGATTCGACCGTTTGAGGTTGGATCACAACAAGATGGTATCAGAGCACATGCTGATTGTAGGACACAACCACTAAGATGAGCCATAGGTCACTCTTCTCTACTCATTTCTGACTCCTCTCCATTTTCCACTCTATAGATGGGGGACTCAAGGAACAAGTTTGCACAACCGGATGAAGACACACCTTTTGGACGACACTTGAAGGAAGTCACTAGCTACCTGAACATCGGAATACCAAGCTTCACCGGGACCTACACCGCCACTTTACTAGAAGGGGAGCGTTGGATGATTCGAGTTCAAGTTCCAGGAAGGGCATTTACGCTAGTTACTGAGCCCATAGAGTTTTCCTTTGATGCACTACCCTGGAGTCTAGGAAAGAGCATGGCAGCTCACAGCGCCATGGGACGCATCAGCGAAGTTTATCACAAGGATCTTAAGGACACTATCTACTAGATATGTGGGCGCCGAGATGAGCAATGGGAGATGATCAGCACCAGGAGGGACAGGTCCATTGCATCATTCATCCAGGAGTTAAACTAGCACATTCGTCGCCAGGAGAACCAAATGTACGCAAGCATGATAGATCTGAAGAAGGTGATGACCAGGAACATGGAGCTTGAAGAGGAACTCAAGTCTACACGTGACGGATACGAGGAGGAAATCGCGATACTAGTAGAAAAGAATGACAACCTAACAAGGAAGCTAGGAGAATTCATGGGAGACCCCGCGCCAGGAGGAGATGATGACCGTCCCGAGGACTACATCATCATCGACGACACCGACTCCAACCCCAACAGTAGTGATGGTGATTACGAAGATGAAGCTGGAGCAGATATGATGGAGTCTTCAACCGATCAAAATTTCTAGATGACCACCATATTATCAAGTAGTATTCCCCCCATGTATATAGTAGTAGTCCGAGTATCTTGTAACGGTAGTTAGATCGTTTGTATGCCCTTGTTTGAATTGAGTGGTGTGATATGAATGTGTTTGTCTCATGTGCATATAGGTAGTGTTTTCTCACTAGAGCTCACTCTATTCTAATCTCTCCCCTCTAAAACCCATCAGATGCCTCCGAGACGTGACCCCGGATTTGTCTTCCCACCGGAGCTCACTCAGTTGATCCAACAATAGAATGCCTTGATGCAGCTACTAGTCCAGAACCAAGGCAACAACAACAACAACAACAACAGCAACTCACCGCCACCACCTCCAGTTGACCTAGCCCGTTTTCTGAGGTTGAATCCGCCGGTGTTTTCCAGTAGCACCGAGCCGATTGTTGCTGATGACTGGCTACCCTGGATTGGAAGGGAGTTGACCACCGCAGGTTGCACAGATGCTGAGAAGGTGCATTTTGCTGCACATCAATTGGATGGACCCGCAGCCTCGTGGTGGGAGAATTACACAACCACTTTCCCTATAGGCAATGACACTTGGGATCAGTTTCAGCAAGCGTTCCGCACTACACATGTCTCAACTGGAGCTATGAACATGAAGAAGCGTGAGTTTCGCAACTTATGCCAGGGAAACCGTACTATGGGGCAGTACGTGGAGGAGTTCAGTAAGTTAGCTCGCTATGCCCCAGACGATGTGGCCACAGGTGTCGTGAAGCAGGAGAAGTTTACGGAAGGGCTGAATGATGAGATGAGTATGCAGTTGATGGTAGCAACATTTGCTAACTACCAGGAGTTGGTAGAGAGGACTCTTATGATTGAAGGGAAGCAACTGCAGATAGAGAGCTGCAAGAGGAAGTATGGACAAGGGAAGTACAATTCAGGAGCTCAGCAGAGACCTTGTTTTACCCCGAACTCGGGAGGACACACTCACCACAACCATGGAGGCCACACTCACAATGGAGGAAGTTCGCATAATCACAATGGCCCCAAGAATGGGAATGGGAATGGAGAAAGCAGCAGCCAGAACCGTTCCAACCCCTCTACACCCGCCAAGAAGGATCTAAGTCACATTACTTGTTTCAAGTGCGGGAAGACTGGACACTACGCCACCGAGTGTTCTGAAGCAAAGAATGGAAATGGCAATGGAAGCTCTGGGAAGAAGCCCAACCCTTTCAACAAGGGACACGTGAACCACGTTAACATGGAGGAGGTTGAAGAGCAGCTAGATGCAGTTATAGGTAAGTTTTTGGTAAAGTCATTTACTGCAATCATTCTTTTTTATACCGGTGCATCGCATTCATACATATCAAGGGGATTTGTGGATAAGTATAAGTTGCCCACTAAAGTTCTTAGGACACCTATGTTAGTAAGCTCGCTAGGAGCGGAGTATATGGCAAGCCAAGGATGTTTTCAGATGCCATTGACCATAGGTAGGCATGTTTCCCCTCAGACCTGATAATTCTGGAGTCGCAAGAATTGGATGTGATACTAGGCATGGATTGGCTATCGAAGTATGGAGGAAACATCGACTGCGCGAGTAAGTCAATTCGGCTCACCACTCCGGAGGGAAAAAGGATTACGTATGTATCCAGGCATGCGCCAAGGAGGACCCAAGTAAATTCCCTCTCAGGAGTTGTTCAGTAGGAAGTGCCTGTAGTGAAGGATTACCCAGATGTATTTCCAGAGGAACTACCAGGCATGCTGCCGGATCGAGACATTGAGTTTTTGATAGAGCTGTTGCCAGGCACCGGACCAATATCGAAGAGACCATACCGGATGCCAGCAAATGATCTGGAGGAGATTAAGAAGCAGATTAAGGAGTTATTGGAGATAGGTTACATTCGATGAAGTTCGTCACCGTGGGGAGCCCCAGTGCTCTTGGTTGAGAAGAAGGATGGATCTTGGAGAATGGTTGTTGAATATCGTGCATTGAATGAAGTGACGATCAAGAACAAGTAGCCACTACCGATGATCAACGATTTGTTTAACCAACTGCAAGGAGCTAAAGTATTCTCCAAGATTGATCTGCGATCAGGATATCACCAGTTGAAGATCCGAGAGCAGGATATACCTAAGACAACGTTCACTACAAGGTATGGGCTATATGAGTACACGGTTATGTCATTTGGATTGACTAATGCCCCTGCCTATTTCATGAGTATGATGAACAAGGTGTTCATGGAGTTCTTGGATAAGTTTGTTGTGGTGTTCATTGATGATATTCTGGTGTACTCGAAGAATGAAGAGGAGCATAAGGAGCATTTGCGTTTAGTTCTCGAGAAGCTCAGGGAACATCAGCTTTATGCCGAGTTCAACAAGTGTGAGTTTTGGTTGAAGGAAGTTGGATTTCTTGGACATGTTATATCAGGAGAAGGTATAGCAGTAGATCCTACCAAGGTTCAGTCTGTCATAGATTGGCTGGCACCCACCTCAGTTGGAGAGATCCGCAGTTTTCTTGGACTCGCGGGATATTACCGGAGATTCGTTGAGAATTTCTCCAAGATTGCGAAGCCTATGACGGAGTTGTTGAAGAAAGACACTAAGTTTAAATGGACAAATGATTGTGAGGCAAGTTTTCAGGAGCTGAAGAAACGTTTGGTTACAGCCCCAGTGCTGATTCAGTCGGATATATGCAAGGATTTCCAAGTGTATTGCGACGCTTCTCGCCTAGGACTTGGAGGTGTACTTATGCAGGACGGAAGAGTTGTCTCGTATGCCTCACGACAGCTTCGACCGCATGAGTTGAATTATGCCACATATGATTTGGAGTTAGCAGCCGTAGTGCATGCACTCAAGACCTGGAGACACTTTCTTATTGGAAACCGTTGTGATGTGTACACGGATCACAAGAGTTTGAAGTACATTTTCACACAGAAGGAGCTGAATCTCAGGCAAAGGAGATGGTTGGAGCTTATAAAGGACTATGATATGAAGCTACACTATCATCCAGGCAAGGCCAATGTAGTAGCAGACGCCTTGAGCCGGAAGAGTTATGTCAATACCCTGATAAGCGGAGGATTACCAAAGGAGTTAGCCGAAGATCTCAGGGATCTTCGCTTGGAGATAGTCCCTAGAGGTTTTGTTGTAGCAATGGAGGTTCAATCAACATTATTGGGAAAGATTCGAGAAGCTCAGAAGGATGATAAGGAGATTGCTGAGATAAAGGAGAGAATGAGCAAAGGAAAAGCCAAAGGTTTTCGTGAGGATGAGCACGACACTTTATGGTTTGAGGACCGTGTATATGTACCCAATAAGGCTGAGATCAGGAAGTTAATACTTCAGGAGGCCCATGACTCGCCATACTCGATACACCCCAGAAACACGAAGATGTATTTGGATTTAAAGGAGCGTTTCTGGTGGACAGGAATGAAGAAGGATATTGCCGAGTATGTAGCGTATGTGATGTATGTTAGAGAGTGAAGGCAGAGCATCAGAAACCAGCATGATTACTGCAGCCTATGCCGATACCCGAGTGGAAGTGGGACAAACTTGGCATGGATTTCATCACCGAATTACCTAGGACCCGATCGGGATATGATTCTATCTTGGTAGTAGTGGATCGTTTGACCAAAGTGGCTCACTTTATCCCAGTGAAAACCACCTATACGAGTGCGAAGTTAGCCAAGAGATATATGACCAGGATCGTATGTCTGCATGGAGTTCCGAGGACCATCATATCTAATAGAGGAACGCAGTTTACTTCGAAGTTTTGGCATCAGCTGCACCAGACTTTGGGTACCAGGCTATAGTTTAGTACAGCCTTTCATCCGCAGATAGACGGACAGACGGAGAGAGTCAATCATATTCTGGAGGACATGTTGAGAGCTTGTGCGCTGGATTATGGATCTAGTTGGGATGATAATTTGCCGTACGCGGAGTTCTCGTACAACAAGAATTATCAAGCTAGTTTGAAGATGGCCCCTTTCGAAGCCTTGTATGGAAGGAGGTGCATGACACCATTGATGTGGGATGAAGTTGGAGACCATCAGTTGTTTGGACCAGATTTGATCAAAGAGTCCGAAGAGGAGGTTAAGTTGATTCGCGACAGACTAAAGGTAGCTCAATCCAGGCAGAAGAGTTATGCAGACTCAAAACGCAAGGAGGTAGTATATGAAATCAGAGATAGAGCATATCTTCGTGTGTCACCTCTCCGAGGAGTTAAACGTTTTGGAGTGAGGGCAAAGTTAGCCCCGAGATTTGTAGGACCATACCGAGTTTTGGAACGTATGGGAGAAGTGGCCTACAAGTTGGAGTTACTCGAAGGACTGTCCGGAGTTCATGATGTGTTTCACGTTTCCCAGTTGAAGAAGTGCCATGCAGAGATGGCCGATATTCCTCTAAGAGATACAGTGCCCCTGGAAGCAATTCAGTTGGATAGTGATTTGACCTACGAGGAGAAACCCGACAAGATTCTCAAGTTTGCCAGCCGAGTTACGCGTAGCAAGGTTATCAAGTTCTGCAAAGTTCAGTGGAGCCACCATACCAAGGATGAAGCCACCTGGGAACGAGAGGAGGACCTACGGAAAGACCACCCACACCTATTTTCTAGCCAACCCGAATCTCGAGGGCGAGATTCATCTTAAGGGGGGTAGGTTTATAACATCCCAAATTTTCAATCTGGAATGTTATACATAGGTCATCATATGCATATCATATTTTATTTGCATCTCGTTTGCGATCCTAGAAATCCTAAGAAACTCAAGGACCCACGGAGAGAGTTGGGGATTTGATTATTTTCATATTTGAATTTTTCTCAAATTTGAAAAGAGGATCATTGTGGTTTTAATTTTTCTCTCTCCGAAATATTTCCAATATCAAAAAATAAAAGAGAGAAGATAAAATGACTTCTCCAAAATAAAAGAAATATTGGAGGAAAATTATTAAAATCAAATAAATATTTTGTTTGGATTTTATTTGAATTAGAAAAATATGCATTTTTTTAAAATTGCATTTTTAGGCCAGAAAATTGTTCACCTTGTTCTAAATATTTTATTTAGATGATGAAAATTGTTTTTGGCATTTTTAGAAAAAATTTATGTTTATTTAGGATTTTTCCTTTTTGGAGGTATTTAATTAAAAAAACATTTTGCCCGACTGGGCCAACGGCCCAGCCGAGCGGGCCAAAGCCGAGCGCCGCGAACCGCCTCCTTCGCCGTGGTCGGCACGGACTCCGAGGAGTCCGGCGCGCCGCCGCCGCCGCCCGACTTCGGCCCCAAGTCGGAGCCCCCCCGAGGCTATTTAAGCCCCCCCGCCGCCTCTCACCACCACCACCACCGCCGCCAGCCGCAGCAGCCGCCGTCGCCTGCCGCGCCGCCGCCCACGCCGCCTCGCCCCGCCCCGCAGCAGCCTCGCCGGAGCCGCCGCTCGTCGCCGTCGACCGCCGCCGCGATTCGGTAAAGAAAACCGCCGCCATTTTTTTTCCAGTTTAGATCTAGTTCGGTTTTTTATTTAGTTCGGTTTTCTTGGTTTTCTTCGGTTAGATCTATTCTGTGAACGTTCACCCGTTAGTTCGTTTTAACGAACGAATTCGTTCGTTTGTCTCTATTCCGCGATTATTTTTATCGCAGATTAGCCCCTGATCTTCATACCCTCGTAACTTTTTAACCGTTTGTCCAAATCCAGTGAAACCAATGCCAAAATCTTTGTCTCGAACCCCTCTTTCCAGTTAATCCACTTGAACATGATTTTGACAATTTAAAATTTGGTTTGAAGCAGATTTGAATTCGAATTTCTTTTGATCGTAGTTTGAGTTTCGTAGCTCCGATTTGATTGATTCTTTTTGCAAATTGAAGCTCTTCAGTTGAATTTTCAGATTTGATCTTTCTCATCTGAGTTTTACCCTTGCGTCTATGCTTGAGTGCTTATGTATGCTATTGTTTGTTTGGGACAGAATTCCCGGAGTGCGAAGCGTGCTACTACGAGTCTCTAGGGTTTGCGGATCATCAGCAAGGCAAGTAACACATTGATCATACTTCTTTATTACCCAGTTTTTATGCATTAGTTTCAACCCTCAAACATTGCATGAGTAGGATCTCTTAACATGTGGGTTTGGAAAGTAGATGATGAGGTAGAACCTATTGTCCTTTTATTATCAAACCCTGGGAGTTACTTCTATGTTATGCTTATACCGCTATGCTAGTAGATGTGGTTTGGGTTTGAGTGTATCCATGACAGATGTGAGATTGTTAATTAACGGTTAACTTAAGGTGGCTACTTAAATACACATCTGGGTGGATTGGTTGCGGGCACCTGGAGAATCCAGTGTTGTCCTAGGATATCCCGGAGTACCCGTGTGATCATCCTACGGTTCGCCACCCAGGCTCAAAGGGATCATAAGATTATTCATGCTAGAACTTCCATGTGCAGCCACAAGCCATTATGGGCTCTGGCATAGTTGAGTATGTTGTGTGACCTCTTTCAGCGGTAGGCTAGCAGATGTAGGGGAAAATAGGTGTAACTGTCTACCCAGAGTAAAGAGTTAATGCTTCTGAAAGACTGTGTCTCGGTCATCCGTTTCTCAAAGACCATGTAGTGCGAAAAATTCAATGGAGGAGATCGAGTCTTGTGGGGAAAACTGCGCAAACCTCTGTAGAGTGTACAAACTAATCATGGTTAGCCGTGTCCCCGATTATGGACATCTTGGGTATCTAGTTCTTGAATTATCATGTTGATCTCATCACTCTAAATTAATTTGTCGGGTAATTAATACTGTTTAATTGGGATTGAGTTGGAGGAACCTTCTCAATGTTTATCAACTACCATGATAGGTAAACAAAAATATATTCCTTTGTTGTAGGAAAAAATTGGCTTTTCACAAAAATATGTTAACCATATAGCCTCCACCAGCCATATATGCATGTAGTGATAGCAATTACTAGTTTATTGCTCTATTGTGTTATTTTGCCAGCATATTCCATGTGTTGACCTGTTCTGGGCTGCAACGTATTATGTTACCGACTTTTCAGACAAAGAGTAAGGTGCGCTAGGTCGTTGTCGTGCACTCAGCTATGCCGTTGGAGTTGATGGAATCATTTACCTTCGATGCTTCCACAGTTATCTTATTTAGATGGCCTTAAGCCATATTATTGTAATAAGTTCTCTTTTGAGACATTTGATGTAATAAGTGTGTGATTGCACTCTGCTATAAATCCTTCAAGTACTGTGTGTGTCAGCATTACCGATCCAGGGCTGACACTTATGCACAGAGATTCGACCGTTTGAGGTCGGATCGCTACATTATGACAACAAAGTTGCTATCTATGATGATTATGGTGATGACATGTATGCTATATTGAATAATGATAACCATGAAACTTGTCATCATGATTTTAATTTTCAATCACGTGATAGTTATTTTGTTGAGCTTGCTCCCACCGTTATTGATGAGAATAAATTTGCTTACGTGGAGAGTAATAAAATTTTCATGCTTGTGGATCATGAAAAGAATGCTTTATGTGATAGACATTTTGTTGAATTCATTCATGATGCTACTGAAAATTATTATGAGAGAGGCACTTATGCTTTTACATATCTCAATAATATCAAGTTTCCTCTCTTTATGTTGAAAGTTTTGAAGTTGCACTTGTTTTGCCTTCCTATGCTGGTTGATTCTTGTTCCCATAAGTTGTTTGTTCACAAAATCCCTATTCATAGGAAGTGGGTAAGGCTTAAATGTTCTAGTCATATGCTTCACGATGCTCTCTTTATGTTTCAATTCTTATCTTTTATGCGAGCATCATTGAAATCATCATGCCTAGCTAAAAGGCATTAAAGAAAAGCGCTTGTTGGGAGACAACCCAACACTTTTACCAACTGTTTTTGTGTGTTCACATGATTAAGTTACTGTAGTAATCATGTTTTTTTGCTTTTGTTTCAATAAAGTGCCAAGTAACTTATCTCACGAGTTCTTGTTGAGTTTTGTGTGGATGAAGCTTTTGAGATTTAAGAAAACCGTGATATGAGAAGAATTAAGGAGACAAAAAAGCTCAAGCTTGGGGATGCCCAAGGCATCCCAAGGTAATATTCAAGAAGTCTCAAGCATCTAAGCTTGGGGATGCCCCGGTAGGCATCCCACCTTTCTTCATCAACAATTATCGGTTAGTATCGGTTGAGCCTAAGTTTTTGCTCTCCACGTGAGTTGTGCTATTGTTGGAATGTCATTTTATTTTGTTTTGCTTGTTGTTTTAGTAAAATACTTAGATCTGAAAGTTTTTAAATAAAATAGAGTCCTCAAATAGTTGCCAGGGAAGCTAGGTAAGCGGCATTCACATCCCGTCAACGAAGCTCTTTTCTATGGAATTGTTCTAGTGCTTCACTTATATCTTTTTGAGCAAGATGTGATTTAGTACTTTTGAAGAAATTGTCTCTTGCTTCACTTAAATTAATTTGAGAGAAAGAAATATTATGCTCATGATCTTCATTTATATCTTTTTGGAGTAGCTTGTCATTTACTCTTGTGCTTCACTTATATCCTATGAGTAAATTGTTTAATAAATTGAATGTCATGAAGTTGAAATCATATCATGCCTAGTGGTAGCTTCACATTGGGTTTAGAAAGTGAAATCTTTTGAGGCTTGACAATCACAATATTGGTCATACAAGCAATTCACGAATAATTAGTATAAGGAAGAGAACCTTCACATGCAAATACACTATCTTGGAATTCTTTTGTGATTGTGAGACCCCATCAAAATATTGTATGCCAAAATTGTTGACGTCAGACAAGGAAGACAACGTAATGGTTTATGTTTGTTCGTATGCACACAGAAGTTATATTGTCATAGATCCTTCAACATGTGGTGCTTTCCCCCCATCTTTGCTAGCCAAAAATTCCGCACCAAGTAGAGATACTACTTGTGCATCCAAAACCACTTAAACCCAAATCTTATTTTCAAGAGTCCACCATACCTACCTAAGGATTGAATAAGATCCTTCAAGTAAGTTGTCATCGGTGCAATAAGGCAATAAAAATTGCTTCTAAAAGTGTTAGATCACTTATTGTAAGAGAAAATTGAGCGTTGTACGAACTTGTGATGGCAAAGAATAAAAGCGACAGACTGCATAATAATGGTTGCTATCATAAGGGGCAATATAATGTGACGTTCTTTTGCACTAAGGGGTTGAGCATACAAACAAATAAGCGCATGGCAACCTCTGCTTCCCTCTACGAAGGGCCTATCTTTTACTCTTTAGTATTTACTTTTATGCAAAGAGTCAAAGTTTTTATCTCTATTCCTTTTTATTTTTCTCTTTTGGCAAGCATCATGTGGTGAGGAAAGATCTGGGCACATATATCCATTTTGATATGGGTAGCATGGGTTATTATTGTTGACATCACCCTTGAGGTGAATACGTTGGGAGGCGAAATTATAAGCCCCTATCTTTCTATGTGTCTGGTTGAAACGTTTTGCTCATGTGTATGCAGTGAGTGTTAGGAATCATAGAAGACTATATGATGGGGAGTATGTGGAGCTCTTACTTAGACTCTGTCTAATAAGTTGAATTACAATTGCTTGGTGACTGAGAACATAGGTTGTTGAGTTTCAAGAGAATTCCTTGTTTGAACCTTAACATGTGAATTGGTTGGTACTATAACATGAGAAATTTTATAAGAAGGAATTGCTGTTATGATGCTAGGAAAAGTGATTGAAATTATCATTGATCAAACTTGTGCACTTTGCTAGCATTCACACTTCATAAATCATTTCTTTTATCATTTACCTACTCGAGGACGAGTAGAAATTAAGCTTGGGGATGCTGATACGTCTCCAACGTATCTATAACTTATGGAAGTATTCATGCTGTTTTATTATCATTCTTGGATGTTTTACAATCATTTTATAGCAACTTTATATCATTTTTGGGACTAACCTATTGACCCAGTGCCCAGTGCCAGTTGCTGTTTTTTGCTTGTTTTTTACATCGCAGGAAATCAATATCAAACGGAGTCCAAACACCGCAAAACTTTTTGTGGATTTTTTATGGACCAGAAGACCACCAGTGGGCCAGAGAAGCACCTGGGGGTGCCCCGAGGGGGGCACAACCCACTAGGACGCGCCTGGCCCCGAGCGCGCCAAGGTGGGTTGTGCCCACCTTAGCGGCCTCCTGCACCCCATCTTTACCCTATAAATTCCCAAAAATTCCAAAAACCCTCGGGGGTTAACCTAGATCAGAAGTTCCGCCGCCGCAAGGCTCTGTAGCCACCGAAACCAATCTAGACCCCGTTCTGGCACCCTGCCGGAGGGGGAATCATCTCCGGTGGCCATCTTCATCATCCTGGCGGCCACCACGATGAGGAGGGAGTAGTCCACCATCGGGGCTGAGGGTTTGCACCAGTAGCTATGTGTTTAATCTCTCTCTCTCTCTCGTGTTCTTGAGATGTCACGATCTTGATGTATCGCGGGCTTTGTTAATATAGTCGGATCATATGGTGTTTTCCCTCTCTATCTTGTTGTGATGGATTGAGTTTTCCCTTTGAGATTTTGTTGTTATCGGATTGAATACTTTCATGGATTTGAGAACACTTGATATATGTCTTGCAATTGAATACTCGTGGTGACAATGGGGTATCGAATTGATTCACTTTTATATGTTTTGGCACTCAACTCGTGGATTCCCGAGGTGACATTGGGGTAATCTATGCATAGGGGTTCATGCACGTTCTTGTCTTTGTTTCTCCGGTAGAAATCTTGGGGCACTCTTTGAAGTTCGTTGTGTTGGATTGAGTATTATGAATATGAATTTGCTTTGGTGTTATTTTAGTACGAACTCTAGGATAGATCGAAAGAAAAGAATAGGTTTGTGTTATTTTTGTACGAACTCTTGAATAGATCGAACGGAAAGAATAGCTTTGAGGTGATTTCATACCCTACAAACAATTTATTCTTATGTTCTCCGCTAGATAGGAACTTTGGAGTGATTCTTCATCGCACTTTGAGGGATGGTTATATGATCCAATTATATTAGCACTGTTGAGAGATTGCACTAGCGAAAGTACGGACCCTAGGCCTCATTTTCAAGCGTTGCAATACCGTTTTTGTGACCGTTTACTATTTGCTACCTTGTTTTTATTCAGATTATAAAAGTATATTTCTACCATCGATATTACACTTTTATCACCATCTCTTCGCTGAACTAGTGCACCTATACAATTTGCCATTGTATTGGGTGTGTTGGGGACACAAGAGATTTCCTGTATTTGGTTGCAGGGTCATTTGAGAGAGACCATCTTCATCCTACACCTCCCATGGATTGATAAACCTTAGGTCATCCACTTGAGGGAAAAATGCTACTGTCCTACAAAACTCTGCGCTTGGAAGCCCAACACGTGGCTACAAGAATAAAGTTGCGTAGTAGACATCAGTTAACTGTTTGCTTTTATCAACTACATCCCAGACGATTTGATGAACAAAACTGTATGGCATTGGGTTATCCATCACAAGCGCTTTTACTGCTAGAACAGTTTGCAAAGTTCCGTGACACATTTAGCAGGTTTATTAGTTTACACTTAATAATTCCAACATTACGCAAATTCACATTTCATATCGAACAACTGTTTGCCAGTTTCATATCAGGCACATAAATATATTATAACATCACAGTACGATAGCTACATGGAAACATCACAGTACAACATATAACTAGTTCAACTTCATAAGAACAATGTTTTATCCACCTCTGCTTTCAGTTCAGTAAGAACCTGTTTTGCACTGGCCAACTAGGAAAGTGCCTCCTCCTTCGCCAACACCATCTTAGCAAAGTCCGATTTACAAAATCTGAGCTCATTCTCCACCTTCCTTTTTTTATCCTGCATCTTCAAATATTCTTCAGCGTTGACAACACTTTCTCTAAGCCTACCTCTGTTCTCATCCTCATACATGCTCCGAGCTTCGCTAGTCACATCTTCAAAGACTGTGGCCA
The DNA here is from genome assembly GCF_002575655.3 of Aegilops tauschii subsp. strangulata. Classification (NCBI taxonomy): domain Eukaryota; kingdom Viridiplantae; phylum Streptophyta; class Magnoliopsida; order Poales; family Poaceae; genus Aegilops; species Aegilops tauschii. The sequence goes on from NC_053041.3 coordinate 235,896,603, forward strand.
CTCTTGATCAACCCACTCCAAGAACACTTCCATTCATCCTATAATATTTAAAACTAGATCAATAACAATTGTAGGGGAAATGGGTTTATAGCAACATAGAAAATCACCAATGCTTATTTTGAAAAACTGAAGAAACATGTTAATTATGACATATCTTCTCAAAATGATCAATGTGCAAATGAATTAATTGTTACTGAGACAACAACCAAATTCTGGAACATCAGAAGCTATAATTAAGTACAACAATGCTACAAGTTCTTACTCATTTACAATAAATAACAAATTGAACATTTTATGACGAAGGTAAATATGACTGCAACAACATAGCGCAGTGTTTGGATGACAACAAATTGATACTAACAGGTGTGTACATGCACAAATTTAGTAACATAGAACTAATAGCACTAAGGTCGTCCACTATGTATGCCAAAACCGGTGTAAAGACAACTGTTGCTACATCTCGCACCGGTGCCCTGCACTGGCGAGCCGATGCAGTGGAAAAAAATCAGGGACCCGGACTCCGGAGCACCTAGTTGCTCCGATGCCCAGTTCCTTCGTGCCATAAATATTTTGTATTTTACTGCTTGGCTGCTCGGATGTGTGGACCAAAGTTGGCTGCACAAACTGCTGAAGAGGTGCCAAATAATTTTCTAATGGCACCGCTGATAAGATGGCAAATTTTTTAGATACTAGGTAAAAACTGTGACATTGTCTTAGGATGCGTTTGGTTGAAGGTGTGCTATGAATGGGTTGGGACCGTGACAGTGTCTGAATCACATCTAACAAATGATTTGTAACAATGAAAGAGGGTCTAACCTTCTATGCACATGCCAGAACTTCCTCCCACTGTCCACAGATTCAAACGCAACTAGCTTCACACATGGAGATTGATGGTTACAACGAGCAGATAGATCTTCAGCCACCCCGCTCCATTCATTGCCACTGATGGTCCTAGGGAGCTAAAAGAGGAATAAATGACTCAAATCGACCGCGGGTAAAAATCCTTCATTCCAAGTCATAGCCCGAGAGAGAGAAGAGAGGCATACCCGGGTGGTGAAGGAGGAGGAACCGCTAGAAAGGTCTTTGAACAAGAGCAGGGCGACCCCGACGGTAGGATGCGAGACAGCAAGAGCGACGAAGCAAGCGAGGAAGCAGCTATAGCTTAGGAAAGAAGGAAGGAGGAAACAGGGGAAAGTGACTTGTGGTCGGGGAGAAAAGGGTGTGGGGAAGGGGGCAGGGGTAGATATTTTGGCGGTAGGCCAAAATTATGGAAATGTGGAGGGAAACTTTGCGCGTGGTGCCGCTGGACCATTCACTTTGAACGATTGTGTGCATCGCAAACGATTCTTCTACTTTACGCGCATGGGATGAGTTTGATATTTTGGTGGAAATTTCCCCGGGTACATCATTGCATAATTTAACATCGCTTGCTAATTTGGGCACACAAAAGAGCGTACAGCAGACATACCACACTTACTGAATCGAGCAATTTTAGTAATTAAATAGAGCCAGTTGACCTAAACATTGCTCTAACAAAAGACCAGCATTAAAAACAAAGCCTAAGTATGCATAATTTTATCAAATCCGCCGCCGCGCCGGCCTATGCATCGCCGGCGTGAGATGAGACGTCGATGACTTGTCCTGGTGACTTGCCGCCGTTGGTGGACCCCGTGTCCCCCCTGCTGAAGTCGACCGCGTCCTCATCCTCGTCCTCGTCCTCGGCGCCGCCCTCAAGGTTGTAGTACTCGTAGTAGTGGTTGTGCTAGATCTCGCGTTGGTACTACACCATCGATTCCTCGACGGACAGACTCTTCTCTACCTCAACCTCGGCCACGCGCAACTCCTCCTCCCGACGCTCCTCGATCTCCGCGGCCTCCTGCATCTCTAGCTCCCGCTCGGCGACCTCATGAGGAAGCAGGTGCTCCATGGCCACCGCCGCCTTTTCAAATGTGGGTTGCATGCTGGATTCCGAGGTGGACTGCAATATCTTGGCGTGTGCATCCTCGATCTTGGCGTGGATGGCCTCCACCCGGGCCAGGGCGATATCGGCGGCACGGACGGCAGCTCGAGCGCTCTCGGTGTTTGCAGCTGCCATCGCAGTAGCAACTGCAGCCGTCTCGGCTGCTGAAGCTGCCCTATCGGCTTACGCAGATGCCCTCTTGGAGGAAGCGTCCGCGCTCAATGCGGATGTGGTGACACTCTCGGCGTAGGCGGCGGCGCTCTCGGCGTAGGCGGCGGCGCTTGCGGTGGGGGTGGGGACGCGGCCATCATACAGGCCTTCACGAAGCGTTTCCATGGCGTCATCTTTGCAAGAAGGGGGTGCGGGAATGGGGATCGGTATTCGTGGATTCAGGGCTTGCCGGCACTGGAGCAGACGAGCCGGCGAAGCTTAAGGAGGAAGACTTAAATAGACCCAGATATTTTCATCGCAAACGGTTCCTAGAAAACAATTGTGTGTGATGTTGTAGATATTTTTTATTAGCTGTGAAAGACGAATTTGGAGTAAAGTGGCAACAGATGGTGTTTTAAGTGTATGAGAAATTTTGTAGTACTAATACAACTGTCATGTCAAATTTTGGAAAATTTCAGGGGTCATTTGTCCTTTTAAGACATTTAAGTGATTTTCTAGCCATTTAATGACCGTAATTGAAATTTGAACTACATGTACATGCAACAGCTAACCATAACGGTTTGAAAAGTCCTATTTTGTGTACTTGTGTGTGATTTAATTCCATGTGCAGTAAATTGGAAGGAATTTTCAAACATATTGGTCAAACGGCTGTGACACAATTAAACATGGAGTGCCATGGATTTAATTTCCAAAAAAAATATCAGAAACACATGAAACCTTGGTTGATGTAATGTCATGACACCAAGATGATGTGGTAAAAAATTTGGCATGTGTGACGAAAGTTTGGACACACACCCCTCACAAACCGGAGCAACTCACTAGAAGGCTCGTGGTTCCGAGAGGGAACAATGCATGTTTGATGACGAACGGGAGATAGCTTCCTCTTACGGCCTTCAATTTTTTTCTACGTGTAACGTGCACTAATACAACTGCCAGGTGAAAATTTGGAAAATTTCAAGGGTCATTTGACCTTTTGAAGACATTTAAGTGATTTTCTAGCCATTTAATGACCGTAATTCAAATTTGAACTACATCTACATTCAACGGCTAACCATAACGTTTAAAAAAATCGTATTTGTGTACTTGTGTGCGAGTTAATTCCATGTGCAGTAAATTAGAAGGAATTTTCAAACATATTGGTCTCACGACATGTTCACATGCATATGTATGCATGGAGTGCTATGGCATTTTAATTCCAAAAAATTAAAAATTATCAAAAAAACATGAAACCTTGCTTGATATAATGTCTTGCCCCCAAGATGATGTGGTAAAATATTGGCATGTCTGACGAAAGTTTGGACACACACCCCTCACAAACCGGAGCAACTCAGTAGAAGGCTCGTGGTTCCGAGAGGGAACAATGCATGTTTGGTGACGAACAGGAGATAGCTTCCTCTTACGACCTTCAATTTTTTCTACGTTGAACGTGCACTACTACAACCGTAATGTGAAAAATTGGAAAATTCTAGGGGTCATTTGACCTTTTAAAGACATTTAAGTGATTTTCTAGCCATTTAATGACTGTAATTCAAATTTGAACTACATCTACATAAAACGCCTAACCATAACGGTTTGAAAAATCATATTTGTGTACTTGTGTGCGAGTTAATTCCATGTGCAGTAAATTAGAAGGAATTTCCAAACATATTGGTCTCACGGCATGGACACATGCATGGAGTGCCATGGCATTTTAATCCCAAAAAATTAAAAAAATGATGAAAAAAACATGAAACCTTGATTAATGTAATGTCATGCCACCAAGATGATGTGGTAAAAAGGTTGGCCTGTTTGACGAAAGTTTGGACACACCCCCTCACAAACCAGAGCAACTCACTAGAAGGCTGGTGGTTCCGAGAGGGAACAATGCATGTTTGATGACGAACGGGAGATAGCTTCCTCTTACGGCCTTCAATTTTTTTTCTACATTTAACGTGCACTAGTACAACTGTCATGTGAAAATTTGGAAAATTTCAGGGGTCATTTGACCTTTTAAAGACATTTAAGTGATTTTCTAGCCCTTTAATGACTGTAATTCTAATTTGAACTACATCTACATGCAACGGCTAACCATAACGGTTTGAAAATTCATATTTGTGTACTTGTGTGCGAGTTAATTCCATGTGCAGTAAATTAGAAGGAATTTTCAAACATATTGGTCTCACGGCATGGACACACACTACTGCAGGATGCTGCTAACGCGACACTACAATTAGAGACCCTTTGATGAAACTGTGTGCGATGCATTAATCACAAACAGGGATGTAAAAAACCGTCAAAAAAGGTGCAAAACGTTTGCGATGTCGGAGCCATCAAACACGGTTCAGATTTTAGTTGCGTGTGTGATTCAGGGCACACGGTTAACCCGTTCGAACTGTTTGCGATGAGGCAGAACAACAGAAATGGGCACCCATATCAATGTGTGTGCGATATACGGCACACAGTTCGCTTTGATGAACCATTTGCTATTAGGGAGTGCAACATAAACGGTTAGCCAGATCAAGGTGTGTGTGATATAGGGCATACGGTTCACTCGGACGAACTGTTTTCGATTAGCGAACACAACAGAAATGGTTAAACTTAACAAGATGTGTGTGATACGTGGCAAACAGCCGACTCAGATGAACTATTTGCGATGAGAAACCACAACACAGACGGTTAATACAGTTAGTTCGTGTGCGATTCTGTGTGTACAAAAAACTTTGAAAAATGCAAACTAGTTGCTTGCGGTGGCTAGGAGTATCGCACACGATGCGTCTGCGGGTACCGTGTGCGATGATTAGTAAGTTACACACATGTTTCCTTATGTTAACACTTGTGTGATAAATGACACGTGGCATCGGATACGGTATTCGGGTTGTGTGTGTGCTCCAGTTATTCTTCCCGCGCTCCAGCGAATGCTTCCCGCGCTCCACATGGGTGAATTGTAAAATCCACGCCTATTCCCTCACCGGTTTCCCGCCACCAGCTAACGGCTTGCTGCATATAACCTAGGCGGCAACGCACCGCCGCGACACTCTGCAAAGATCTAGTCCTTACCCATCTACCATTAGTTATTCCAAGCATGTCAGGCAATGACCAAAGCTTTGACGTCGACGCCTACCTGCGTTACATCTTCGGCGAGGAGAATGAGCCGGAGCAGGTCGGGGAGCAAGAGCTTCATCGGCCGGTGCAGGCACCATGGCCCATCAACAGCGATATCGGCATCACAGTCCTTGGGAGCACAATCGACATATTGCAGAGGAGGTGTGATGAGCAGTTTGCCATCCACCGTGCAAAAGATCCAGAGTTGCTCGGCGGCATGATCGACGACCCACTCGAAGAGCCGCCGTCACCAGTGCTCATGGAGAGCCTGATGCCCCGCAAGGAATGGGCAGAGGACCTATGCGATTCGGTCAAGACAAAGGGAGCCTGCAGCTTCATCATTGCCTGCGGCGGCCGTGTCAACCTCTATCCCGATGATATGGTGGCCAGGCTCGAGCGCATCCTTTGTAGAGTTGACGTCCCCGACGAAGTAGAACATCGCCAACGTGATATCTTGAGCATGCAGGTGATCGACGGAATTTGCTACTAGGCCAAAGACATGGAAATGGAGCGGTTCCGCGGAGTTGTCATGCGCGCAATTGCATGCTGTCAAGCTCTTCTCGAAGAGGCCGAGCAGCCCCAAGAGCCTCCCAGTGCCAGCAGCTCCGTAGGCGGAGGCGGGTCGGGACACTTGGAGTGAACGGTCGCAAGGGTGCTATGCTGAGCATGGAGTCCGAGAAGACCATCGTCAGAGGGCCGCCATCTCACCCTTTTAGCTTATATTTTATTATAATTGTATGCATATGTAGGTCGTGAGTGTTCTGGGCCTTGCCGCATGTGGCATTTTAAATTATCCTGAATATGTAAGACAATTATTAAGAATTATTAACTGTTGCCATTGTAACTTTGCCTCAACGGCGAGCAGAGCGCGCGCAGGGATGCCAGAGCGGAGCGCGCGCAGGGACGCCAGAGCGGAGCGCGCCGCGGCCGCCTCAACGGCGAGCAACCACGTGGTCAACCTTCTGCCATCAATAAATTTTGACCTTGTTTCTCATCACATTGCTGATTACAACGCAATAAGTAATTGCAAATATGTTCACACCTATCTAACTAATATGTGATCACACTTAGCACCGGGCTATAAAAAATACCCACTCGAAAATTACTTCACAGTTCCTCTCCTCATCACCCACAAAACTGGCTTTTTCTGTCAAGTCATTCTGCCATGACCGGTCGGAGAAGTTTAGGGTGGACATATAGCTAGGCAGCAAAGACCAAGGCCGCGGAAGCACTAGAGAGGTCCCGCCACGAAGCCGCAGCCGAAGAAGAGATGTCCTGGCATGCCGCGGAGCCCTCGAACGAGTTCTCACGGGCACGCGAGGGCTCTCACACAAGCGCATTCGCGGCGTCGGCCATCGCGACAAGCCGGCGTTCCTGAAGTCCTTCGCCGGCGACGACAACATTCTCGCTGGCGTCACTATGCAGCAGGAGCTGGTCAATGGCTTGATGAAGCTGCTCAAGATCAGCGATGCCTCGGTTGAAAAGGCACCGGCCTCGTCGAGCAACTCATGGGTGACAATGCGAAGCTCCTCAAGTTGGTCGCCGAGAAGGAGACGGAGGCTACCGGCTGGAAGATGCTGCATGAGCAGAGCAGTGCCTCGGAGATGACGCTGAAAGCGGTCGTCGAGGAACTGATGGGTGGCTTGAGGAAGCTCCAGATCGAGCGCGAGTAGGAGGTGGAGGAATCCGTGGCTGCTTTCAAGCAAAGTCGTGATGAATTGAAGAAGGAGCTGGAGGATTTCGCCGCCCGGCGATCCATCGACGAGTAGAGACAGTAGCGACCCAGATCGTTGTCTGCAATTTCCTTCTTCTCTTGCCCCCGTGTCTTCCAGGCTTTGTTGCATGTGGCATTTTAAATTATCCGGAATATGTAAGACAATTATTATCTGCGCCATTGTAAATTTGTCGTCGTATTATCCGTTGCCATTTTATTTGTGGTCGTGTTATCTGTTGCCCTATGTTGCAATTTAAATTAGGGCGGAATACGAGTTGAAAACATGAACAAAGAAAATGCTGCCATGGGATCACAAGCAAACACCCTCCGTCCAGGTGCTTTAATTAACCCATTAGTGGAGAAGTTGTGAGCAAGGCGGGCGGCATATGGTGCATGGAGGTCAAAGAGCTCACTTCCCGGTGAGCATGGGCAGCCTTGCTGCTCGCACGTGTCCCGTCGAGCTTGCGAGGTGGATATGATACACGCGTCCCGTCGAGCCTGCGCGGCGGACTGCTCGCACGTGTCCCATCGAGCCTGCATGGCGGACTTCTCGCGCTCGTCCCGTATAATCAAACAGCTGCACGCACGCCACCGAGTATGGTTAAATTTCGACACGGTTAATATAATACAACCGTTTGTGATATTAACGTGTCAGCTTTTTGTTTCAAAAAGGACTTTGTTGGCTACTAATGTGTGTGCCTCTTCTCAAACTGGACGTTTTTTTACCACGGCATATATGTGCCATGTCATGAAACCATGCCAAGTTTCATGTTTTTTGGGTGACTTTTTGATTTCCTGGGATTTAAAAACCAAGATTCTCAATGTTTCAGGATGACAACATGTTTGTAATTCATTCCCATTCCTTAAATGAGACCTAAACATGCACCCAATGACACATGTACGATTTCCCACCCATTTTGCTTCAGTGGAGCATGTGCTTGTAGTTCAAATTTGAATTATGGACTACACTAAATGCATAGAAAAGTTAGTAATTAGTAATATATATACAATGGCCAAATGAACCCTGAATAGTTTCAAATTTCAGCCCGACACTCCTGTTATTCTATGTTGCCTGTAGAAAACATAGTTCAAGGTGAGAAGAGGCAACGCTTATCGTTTCGCCCACAAGAGGAGCATGTTTCCCTACCGGAACCACGAGGGTTGCGGCAGGCTCTGGTGTGTAAATGGCTTGTAATATAGCTTCGCCAAATTGGACAATTATATGTACCATGTAGTGACACCATGCCAAGTTTCATGATTTCCTGCTGAGTTTTGGATTTACAGAGATTTAAAAACCTAGATTCACAATGTTTGTGGCCAAGCCAGGATGGTGAGACGGTTGAATTTGTTCCCATTCATTCCATGGGACCTAAACATGCACCCCAAGGAAACATGTACATTTTTAGCCATTTTGGTGCACTGGAGCATGTATTTGTAGTTTGGATTTGAATTATGGACATTAAATGCCTAGAAAACTCAATTAATGAATAAAAAAGGTCAATCAAACCCTGAATAATTTCAAAGTTCAGTGCGAATCTCCTATTGTTCTGTGTCGCGTGTAGAAGAAAATACGAGGCTAGAAGAGGGAGTGATTATTATTTGGCCTTAAGGGGACATGTTTCCCTATCGAAACCACGAGGGTTCTTGCGAGAGGCTCCGGTTTGTAAGAGGTTTGTAATAAAGCTTGGCCCAAATTGGCAATGTTTTTACCACGACATATATGTGCCATGACGTGACACCATGCCACCTTTGATGACTTTTTGGTGAGTTTAGGATTTATGTGGACTTAAAAACCAAGATTCGAAATGTTTGAGGATGAGCCAGGACACCAGTACGGTTGTAATTCGTTCCCATTCCTGGCATGGGACCTAAACATGCACCCAAGGACACATGTATAATTATTCTAGCCATTTTGGTGAACTGTAGCATGTATTTGTAGTTCAGATTTGAATTATGGACATTAAATGCCTAGGAAACTCAATTAGTGTATAAAAAGGCCAAACGAACCCTGGATAAGTTTAAATTTTAGCACGGATATCATGTCGTTCCATGTTGCCCGTGGAAGAAAATACAAGGCGAAAAGAGGCGGTGATTACGTTTCGCCCACAGGGGGAACATGTTTCCCTATGGGAACCACGAGGCTTCTTTAAGAGAAGCTCCGGTTTTTGTAAGAGGTTTGTAATATATCTTGGCCCAAATTGGACAATGTTTTTACCACGACATATATGTGCCATGACGTGACACCATGCCACCTTTGATGACTTTCTGGTGAGTTTAGCATTTATGGGGACTTAAAAACCGAGATTCGAAATTTTTAGGACGAGCCAGGACACTGGTACGGTTGTAATTCATTCCCATTCCTGGCATGGGACCTAAACATGCACCCAAGGACACATGTATAATTTTTCTAGCCATTTTGGTGAATTGGAGCATGTATTTGTAGTTCAGATTTGAATTATGGACATTAAATGCCTAGGAAACTCCATTAGTGTATAAAAAGGCCAAATGAACCCTGAATAAGTTTAAATTTCAGCACAGATATCTGATGCCTACTACACAACCTTCTTCTTGTAGACATTGTCCGGCCTCCAAGTGCAGAGGTTTGTAGGACAGTAGCAAATTTCCCTCAAGTGGATGACCTAAGGTTTATCAATCCGTGGGAGGCGTAGGATGAAGATGGTCTCTCTCAAACAACCCTGCAACCAAATAGCAAAGAGTCTCTTGTGTCCCCAACACACCCAAAACAATGGTAAATTGTATAGGTGCACTAGTTCGGCGAAGAGATGGTGATACAAGTGCAATATGGATGGTAGATATAGGTTTTTGTAATCTGAAAATATAAAAACAGCAAGGTAACTAATGATAAAAGTGAGCGTAAACGGTATTGCAATGCTTCGAAACAAGGCCTAGGGTTCATACTTTCACTACACTACAAAAAAAGACACATCCATGCCATTTTGGGCCGATAGAATTTTTTTTGTCATACTTATCACACTTCTATGACGATAATTGTGACAAAACCCGGTATCATCATAGATGTGGTGGGCTCCTACTTCTATGACAAAAAATCACGACAGAAAATGGGCTTTTCGTCCTGGGCGGGCCGGAGACGCAGCTGCATGACATTCTTTGGGCTGTCCATGACGGAAAAAACCGTGGTAGAAGCGAGGGCGAGGAAAATATCGGGGTGTTCCCGGTTACGGTGGGTGGTCGGGGCCAAGCCATGCGCGTTTCTCTCGTACACGCACGCGCGTGGGTGCGAGGCGTTGGGCTCTAACTGAACCCGAGCGAGGCATTGGGCTCTAACTGAACCCGAGCGATTGCACTGCAGGCTATGCATTACTAAACCCGAGCGATCGATCGATGGCTGTTAACTGAAGCCGATCGATGCTGCCTCTGGATGAACAGTGAGCGTTGCTGGGGGGTTTGGATGAACAGGACCCCGTGGTGTTGCCTCTGGATGAACAATGAGCGTTGCTGGGGGGTTTGGATGAACAGTTCCCGGTGGGGGTGGATGAACAGGACCACGTGGTGTTGCCTCTGGATGAACAGGACCCCGATCGATCGAGCCAGTTGGGGCTGGATGAACAAGACCCCGTGGAGGGCTGGATGAACAGGACCATCCCGTGGAGGGCTGGATGAACAGTAGACTGTGGAGGGCTGGATGAACAGTAGCCCGTGGAGGGGTGGTTGAACAGGAGCCTGTGGAGAGGGTTGGTTGAACAGGACCATCCCGTGGAGGGCTGGATGAACAGTAGCCCGTGGAGGGGTGGTTGAACAGGAGCCTGTGGAGAGGGCTGGTTGAACAGTAGCCGGTGGAGTAGCGCACGGTGGAGGCTGGATGAACAGGATCCCGTGGATGAACAGTCGCAGGTGGAGGCTGGAGGAGGTCGATGGTGGATGAATAGTAGCCCGTGGAGGCTGGAGGGGGTCGACGGTGGAGATGAACAGTATCACGTGGAGTCCCGTTTTGCGGTACGCCACACCCCTCCAGATGAACAGGACCCCCGTTTCGACCGTAGCGCTCCAACACAAGTCCGTTTCCTCCGTTTTGCGGTACGCCACACCCCTCCCGATCAACAGGACCCCCGTTTCGACCGTAGGAGGTCCGTTTCCTCCGTTTTGCGGTACGCCGGACCCCTCCCGATGAATAGGATCCCGTTTCGAACGTGGCCGGTAAAACACAAGGCCGTTTCCTCCGTTCTGCGGTACGCCAGGCCTCGTTTCCATCGGTTGTTCCGTCCAAGCCGGTTGGCTCCCACGTGTTCTGTTGCCTCTCGATGAACACGACGCATTCCGTTGCCTCCCCATGAACACGACGACGCAGCTTCTCCGTTCCGACCCAGCCATGTACACGAGCCTTGGCCGTACGTATGCACGAGTAGGCGTTCGAGACACTGCCTGCATGTACGTACGTGGCCGTATTTTCTTTCTTGCACACTGGCCGTTGTACGTACATGTACATGCTACGTGTGCGCCTCTACTACGACACGTGCGCGCCTCTACATCGACCAGTATGTACGTACACGTTCGCGACCAGAATGACAACGCTACGTACGCTTCGACCAGGTGGGTCCCACCTGTCAGGCACTTCCTTGCCTGCGAAGATGTAGCTGGTGGGTCCCAGCAGTCAGGGGGCGAATCATTTTTTTGCCCGGACGCACTTCCTTGTGTGCGAAGTATGTAGCTGGTGGGTCCCAGCAGTCAGGGGGAAACATTTTTTTCGCGAAATACGGTGGCCCATCCGATGGGTCCCCGTTGTCAGGTGGAGGAATAATTATTTTGTGCGTAATAAGGAGGCACTTCCTTGCCGCGGCCGTGGACCCAGCTGTCAGCCTCTCCACGTACAGTACTCTTCCGATGGAAATCGTTCCTTGACCATGCCATGCCGAGAGCACCAGGGCGGTGGACGACGGCGAGGCCTAGGAAGGGGACGACGCGGAGCCGGGGAAGACGCGGCAGTGGAAGCCCGTGCGGAGAGGAGTATGAGGGTTCACTGGTTCGGGTGCGGTGTGAGGCTGCCGTCGCCGCAGGGCCTAGCCAGCGGTGGGAATAGTAGGGGGCGGTGAGGCCTCCGCGGCAGCACAGACGGCCACGGGAGGCAGGAGCATGCGGCACGACCGACGCTGCTTTGGGCGGCTGGAGCAAGAAGACCAGAGGTTGAAGAAGCACTACGGCCGTTGGATGGACATCGTACGGTCACTGGAGCTAGAATCATGCATATTGACTAAGTTGACAGAGTTTCCATCCCCGTCAACTTAGTAGGCCCACAAGTCAGCCTGCCACTATACTGGGTCCCAGCTAGCAGGGGGAGTATTCATTTTTTTGGTGCGTAATAAGGAGGCACTTCCTTGCATGCGAAGATATAGCTAGTGGGTCCAAGCTGTCAGCGGTGGTAACATTTTTTCGCAAAATAGACAGACCCTTGCGGTGGGTCCCAGATGTCAGGTGGAGGAATCATTATTTTGCGCGTAATAAGGAGGCATTTCCTTGTGTGCGGCCGTGGACCCAGCTGTCAGCCTCTCCACGTACAGTCCACTTCAGATGGATGTCGGCTGTTGACAATGTTGACCAGGCCGCGCTGAGAGCACCAGGGCGGTGGATGACGACGAGGCCTAGGAAGGGAACGACACGGAGGCAGGGAAGACTCGACAGTTGTTTCCCACGCGGAGGGGAGTACGACTGTACGAGGGTTTACTGGTTCGTCTGCCATCGCCGGGGAATAACAACAGGTGTGGGTGAGTAGAGGGATGGCTAGGCCAGCGATGGGAGTACGGTGGGGCGGTGAGGCCTGTGCGGCAGCACAGCCGGCCGCGGGGAGGAGAGAGCAGGCAGTCCCGCCGGCGCTTGTTTGAGCGGCTGGAGCAGGAAGAGCAGAGATTGAAGAAGGACGACGGCCGTTGGATAGACATCCAACAGTCACTGCTTGTGCGTCAACCTTTTTTTTAGGAAAGCCTCAAATCTATGGAAAACACCATACAGCCCATCTGCCATTATTTCTAATAATTTACAGCCCATTTGCTAATTCTTAAGGTTTTTTTGGAGCCCATATTCTTTTTGTTAGCATTACAGCCCATATTGTGGCCACGGTTAAAAAATTATACGAAATTTTGCATATTTCGGTGCGGCCCGAACTGTTTTTAATCCCGAAATTTCGAGTCACATTCAAACTAATTTTAAAAATAAATGTATATCAATATAAAATCCAACAAATTGTCCATGCATAAAAATCAATGCAATTTAAAATCTCGAAATGAAAAAAAGAAATTTGAAACTAATTGCCGGTTTGATGTGTTTTAAAAATGTACAACCCATTTCTCATTACTAATAGGCCATTTTCTCGGCCAGCCAAATGAAGCTCTCCTCGTCTTGAAAGATTTGCAGCCCAACAGGCCTGACAAAGCGACTTACTTGGCAAATCACAAAAAACTGGGATGTGGCCGTGGACCCAGCTGCGGCCGTGGACCCAGCTGTGAGCCTCTCCACGTAAAGTACTCTTCCGATGGAAGTCGGTCGTTGACCACATTGACCATGCCGCACCGAGAGCACCAAGGCGGTGGACGACGGCGAGGCCTAGGAAGGGGACGACGCGGAGCCGGGGAAGACGCGGCAGTGGATGCCCACGCGGGGAGGAGTACGAGGGTTCACTGGTTTGGCTGCGGTGTGAGGCTGTCGTCGCCGCAGAATAACAGGGGGTGTGGGTGAGTAGAGGGATGCCCTGGCCAATGGTGGGAGTAGTAGGGGGCGGTGAGGCCTCCGTAGCATCACAACCGGCCATGGGAGGCAGGAGCACGCGGCACGACCGGCGCTGATTTGGGCGGCTAGAGCAAGAAGACGAGAGGTTGAAGAAGCACTACTGCCGTTGGATGAACATCGTACGGTAACTGGAGCTAGAATCGTTCATATTTACTAAGTTGACAAAGCCCTCTGTCCCTGTCAACTTGGTAGGCCCACAAGTCAGCCTCCCACTATATTGGGTTCCAGCTGGCAGGGGGAGTATTCATTTTTTTGTGCGTAATAAGGAGGCACTTCCTTGCGTGCGAAGATAGCTGGTGGGTCCGACCTGTCAGCGGGGGGTACGTTTTTTTCACGAAATACAGAGGCCCTTCCGGTGGGTCCCAGATGTCAGGTGGAGGAATCAAAGACTTGAGAAGGTGTACAGAACAAGCTAGTGTACCAGTAAAGAGACATTGCTGAGTTTTAGAAAAAAGAGAGACGTGCTCCTGTAGCTGGTTCGAATCCAAACCTAGACTATGACTATATATGGTGCTATGCTACTCCGCAAGTAATGAAACTGACATATTGAATGTTCGCTTCTCCTCTTCTCTACTTACTCTGCCTAGCATCAGAAGCTCTGGCCGCAGCAACCATGTCCGGTGGCTGCTCGTCCACCTGCTCTTCAGCAGGCAACAACCAAATATGTGCCAACTCGCCACCCGTACCATCGCCTGTGGGTCTCATCACACCCCCGCTGGCATGTGCACCGTAGCTGGTTGCTCATCGCAACCCGCTGCCGTTAGTGTGGTGCCACTGCTGCAAATCACACAGAGTCATCCGTCGCGTCTCAACCACAATCCTCAACCCTGGCCGAGTCTTCTACAAATGCCCGAATCATGGGGTAATAATATGTTTAAGTGTTGTTCTGCTGCTTTCAGTTGTTGAGTTTTTTAATAGTTTGGTTGATGATCTTCCAATTTGATTTGTGCAGAAAAGGGAAGATTCATGTGATTTGTATTTCTGGAAAGTTGCTGATGTGGGGGAGTGCAACTACGCTGATTATTTGGTTAGCCGAGGAATCCAAATACCAGCAGGTTGGGGTGTTGGACAAGTAACTGAAGGAACAACAGAAGAGGAAGATGCAGAGCAGAAGGTTAAAGATGCATTTCCTCTGATCATGGCCAAGCAACAACTGCTGAACAACCTTGACAGCAATGAGGAGATGAAAGAGCTTGTGAAGATAATGGGCAAAATCGATGTGCTCTATAGGATGATTGTCTCTTTATTTGCAGTGTATGTAGCACTCGTGATGTATTCAGTGGCTATGACATGAGCACTTTGCTGAAACTAGTAATGAATGAAACCTGTGTAGCAGGCTGGGCATAGTGTTGTGAACATCTAATGATTTCTATCAATGGAAATCAGGGGGTATCCCCTTTTGCTCATAAATAAATTAATAGCAGAGGCCCTTTTGGTAATAAATAAATAAATTAGCAGAGCCCCTGTCGGGTCAGCTTTGTTCTCATTCGAAGACGTCGAGCAAATTGCAGTCCAACAGCAAACTATGTCATCAAATTCAAGTTTCACAGCCAAATATGAGTACAACTAAACAACAATGTCATCATGTTTTAGTCGTCATACAATCACCAAACACAAATCAGCATACATAACAAGTGATGTTCTCACATGAAAATACTAAACAACATGTTCATCAGGTTTCAGTTGTCATAGCAAACACAATTTCACATAGTAGATAAAAAACGTCTTCTGACAGGCAAATACGACAAAAGCAATGTAATCATCATCCCAGTAGCAGCGTCAACATCTTCGCCATGTGTATCAGTCTGAATCGTAATTCCCCATGGTGTCATCTTCTTCTTCGTCCTCAATGTCCTCAAACGTTGGCTTCTTCTTGATCAACTCTTGTATGTCCACAGCACGACAGGCAATCTTTTCACCGGCATCATTGACGTGATGGTTCTCAAAGATATTAGGAACATCTGTGTTATCTTGTACATCAGGAGCAGTGTAAGCATCATCTTGTTGTGCAACTTCATTAAACGCCAACAGATGCAGCGGGCCTATCAGAAACCACAAAAACTAACATATCATCTGAATATCTGATCGTTTCCAGTGCCGAGTATCTAGCAGTGATCCCGAATCTAGAGCGACTCACAGAGGCGCGGCAGGGCAGGGGAGCGCGACTCACAGGTGGGGGTAACCGAGCATGTCGTCGCTTGCCTCACGCTGGCGGAACTTGTTGGTCGTGTTCGCTGTTATAGTCAAGCATCAGCCTCTTGTACTCGAAGGCCTATAAAATAAAATGGATAAGTTAGATTGATTACTGTAGGTGCAACACATTTTCTGGAAGAGGCATAAACATGAAATGAAATAGATGTAGTATCATCACTACATGAAAGGAGCTTTATACTTGGAAGGAAAAAACAGCATTCTGTCACCAAACAAACACTACTTGACAGGAAACTGTGCATTTCATCCCTGTATCCATTAGTAGCAGGATAGCAACAATGATTCACATGGCACAAATAATTCATTATGAGGAAACATGTTACTAGGTATGAAACAAACTATTTACATAGGTAAAATGGACACATGTACAATACATAGCTTGCTGTAAGCAGGAAACACTAGTGCCCATATATCAAAATCAACGGCAATACTTATGGACGATAGTAACAAGGTTAAACATCGCAGCAAGCACTTGCTAAGATATCATCATTTAGGGGCATTTACATCACCAATGTGGCAAACTGCAAAGCTGGTCTATTTTTCACCAGTTACAAGCATATTCTTGTTTATGCATAACTATAGTCAGCTCTATTTCAAAAACCAGAAGCAAATCAACCGCCCTTCAAAATTCTGTACTATCTAAGCCAACAAAGATGTCAACTCAAATCCTTCTAGAAATTAGTGCCCATACACACTTGTAGGTTGCAGAAACACTAGAGTTTCACCACAACAGTGCACAGACTGCAACAAATGAATAAACGAATTAAATAACATGCCACAATTTCCTTGGTGCCTACAGTACCACTGTGATTCATTGACATTGCCAGGGGCAAGGGAAGCACCCAGCGAGTGTTTCTAATCCAGGTTATTCTTCTAGTTCTCTAGTGTGTCAGCTACAATATTGAGCATTTGAAAAGTGATGTACTGTATGTCTTTTGCTTCTAGTTCTTTGGCCAGTTACAGTATGGGTATTTCAAAAGTATTGCATGTCTAATAACTTCACGGAAACACATTGAACAAGTATGCATCAGGTGAATGAGAGGAAGAATTTTTGGAAATGTATGGTAGAGTACATACTCAGGGTAGTGAAAACTTGGGAACGACCAACACGCGAGCATTGGAATTTGGAAAGTGTAGTGGCCTATTAGAGTTACTACCTGCACGGAAACATTGGGGGTCAGTCTTCAGGTTTGCCTCTAAAAAAACATGGAAGTTGGATTTATAAATAAACAGACTTAACAGAAGATCAAGAAAACATGTATTTTTTTTCAAAACCAAAAATTACAATGATGAGAAACATGATTGTCACGCAGTCAACAGGATTGATCCTCATGCATGCGCCACATTTTTTTGAAAGAGAATTCGCTGCGTAGTTGGAACCAAGGAAAATAAGCATATTGCCATACGAAGAGGATAAGTATCCTGTAGCAGCAGCATCTGATCTTATCCTACGCACATGGTAGCAACTAGCAACTAATCTTCTGCAGCCTCAAAGGACATTGTCCTAAGTCTTATCCGACTCAGGTGTATATTATGCCAAATTGCCAATACTATATTCTCATTTCTACTGGTTGCAATTACACCAGCTGGTGACATTGTGGCAGTACACTCGTACTGCCAAAACCCACACCGATGTGACGGAGTACCAAATTAACAGTCCAGCTACAACTACAGAAGAACTATGGTTATCTAAAGCAGCTAAAGGGAACTATAGAAGAACTGTGATGAAGTCCTACTAATTTTTTTAACCAAAGTAGTAGTTATCTAAAGCAGCTAAACTATGGTTCATACTGCTTGCTGCTAGATCCACAAACAATTGCAGAATCGCTTACAGTAGTTAACTAGTTCAATTTTCATTAACCTAACCACCACAACGCGAGCACAAAATGCAGGAGGCAACACGCAAACCAGTTCGTCCATAGCCGCGAAGGGAGGGGGTTCTCACCGCCGGTGACGCTGCCGAGCCGTCCAGATCAACCTCGCCGGAGCTCAGGCTGCTGCAAGGAGAGCACACAACCAACCTTATTAGATTAGGAATCATGATGGTCGAGATTGACCCATGTAAATAATATAAGATCATTTTTCTAGCAAATATAGTTTGAAAAACATTCTAGAACTGGGATTCTACATCGCCTGATTGAACAGTGAAGTAGAGAAGTACTATTTCATCAGATATATCAGGATTAAAACAAGTCCTTGAGCAGAGCACATGGCCGCTGTCCCGTGCTGCACCAAACGGCCGCTCGTCGGCTTCTCTCCGATCTCATCAACTCGAGGAGAGGGGACGGAGGGAGCGAGGGAGCGTACCATGCGAGCGGTCGAGCAGGGGATCGAGCGGGGAGGCGCTGGCGATCTGCCCAGGCAGGGGCGCGGTCAACGCCCTTGATCCCACGCGCGTGAGTGCGCTGGGTGTCATCCACCCGATGAGGCAGAAGAGCACCAACGCTTGATGCGTCTTGGCGAGGGCGGCGCTTGATGCAGGGGGACTTGATGCATTCGAGGAGCGACTAGATGCAGTGGAGGAAGACAGCCAGGGAGGTCCGGCGGCCGGCGGGACGACGGACTTGGGCGGTGGAGCTCGACGCGGCGACAGCTTGGCATGCGCTCGGCGGGGCATGGAGGAACAAGGGCTGACGAAGGTTGAAGAAGGTTTCGAGCGGCGCGGACTTGGAGCTCCGGCGATGGCTCGACGAGGAAGTCCATGGCGGCCTCCTTGCAAAGAGAAGTACAGAGGGGGGTTGAGACTTGAGAGAAAAAAGGAAGAGATAAACAGAGGAAGGAAGAAGAGCGGGGGAACACGGCGACCTGCGCGACTTCGGCCGACGGCAGAGCTGCTCCGGCAAGGCGCGAGGCCGAGGCAGTGGAGGCCGAGGCTGGATCGCGTTGGATCTCCCTCCCTCGGGTTCTTCTCTCCCTTCTGGTGAGGGAAGGGGAGGGGTGAGAAAAGGTGGGCGTGGAGGAGGCCATGGACGGCGGCGAGCTCCACCGGAGGGAGGTGGCGGCAGCGGTCTGGAAGGGAGGAGGCGAGCTCTCACTCTGTCTCGATCTGGAAGGGGGAGGAGGTGGCGGCGGCGAGGAGCCGAGGGAGGAGGAGTGCGGGTGCGGGTTTGGGTTTGGGTAGTTGGGCTGCGGTTGGCTTAGGGGGTGAGCTCTGCCGTCGGATCCGGAAGCATCCTACGGCGGTTGATGCATGATCCGCGTGATATGATCATGGACCAATCAGAACGCAACAAACCATTTGATGACCTTATGACCATATAAATTGGTCGTGATCGATTCAAGATAAAAATTTCATTCCATTTTTCAGTGCTCAAAATGAGTTTTTTTTGAAAGTCCTATCAAATATTTGTTCAAATGATCTCATATTGTGCACAATGGTGCATCTTGGAATTTCAAACAATGTTGCCTACGGGAGTTTTCATTTTCTTTGCACGGAAAATTCATTTTCCATTTTTCGAGTGCCCGAAAAGAGGGTTTTTTTGTGAAGGACCTACCATATATTTGTTGCAAAATTGTACCAAATCAATTTTCTAAAATAGTAGGACATATTTAATGCACAATTGACCAAATGGTTGGGTGTAAAAAAAATTGATCCACCTCTCGTGAAAAAGACAAATTTCCGCCGATTCAGCTGGAAGCGGGTCAAATTTGAACTGTAGCTACCTCGTAGTTTGCTATTTATTTTTTCCAAAAATCATTTCTAGGTACATAAGTATCTATTTAATCAGAGAAACACCAAAAAAATTCCAAGATTCAACCACTAGCTAGGAACGGTTATTCCCGCCATTTTGACCGCATTTTGAAACGGGCATAAAAAATTCAAAAAAAATCAAAAAATTGGAAAACCTTTGCATTGTTTCATTATATGTGGCCAAGTTCCCAAGAAAAATAACAAACTTTTAATACGGCAATTATTTTAAAAAAGTGTTCTCAGAAACGAGCTATCATGCGTGAAGATTCATGGCTTTCAAGCCAAATGATCAATCTTATGGCCACATTCATGGCATAGTTGTTTCAAATGATCTCATATTGTGCACAAGGGTACATCTTGGAATTCCAAACAATGTTGCCTAAGGAAGTTTTCATTTTCTTTGGACGAAAAAACCATTTCCATTTTTCGAGTGCCCAAAAGGAGGTTTTTTTGTGAAGGAGCTCCCAAATAATTGTTGCAAAATTGGACCAAATCAATTTTATAAAATACTAGGCCATATTTAATGTACAATTGACCAAATGGTTGGGTGTAAAAAGTTTTGATCCACCTCTCGTGAAAAAGACAAATTTCCGCCGATTCAGCTGGAAGCAGGTCAAATTAGAGCTGTAGCTGCCTTGTAGTTTGCTCTTTACTTTTTCCAAAAATCATTTCTAGGTACATAAGTATCTATTTAATCATAGAAACACCAAAAAAATTCCAAGATTCATCCACTAGCTAGGAACGGTCATTCCCGCCGTTTTGACCGCATTTTGAAACGGCATAAAAAATTCGAAAAAAATCAAAATATTGGGAAACCTTCGCATTGTGTCATTATATGTGGCCAAGTTCCGAGGAAAAATAATAAACTTGTAATAAGGCAATTATTTTAAAAAAGTGTTCTCAGAAACGAGCTATCACGTGTGGAGATCAATGGCTTTCAATCCAAATGATCTATCTTATGGCCACATTCATGGCATAGTTTGTTCAAATGATCTCATATTGTGCACAATGGTGCATCTTGGAATGGCAAACAATATTGCCTAAGGAAGTTTTCATTTTCTTTGGACGAAAAAACCATTTTCCATTTTTCGAGTGCCCAAAAGGAGGTTTTTTTGTGAAGGACCTCCCAAATAATTGTTGCAAAATTGGACCAAATCATTTTTATAAAATACTAGGCCATATTTAATGCACAATTTACCAAATGGTTGGGTGTAAAAAGTTTTGATCCACCTCTCGTGAAAAAGACAACTTTCCGCCGATTTAGTTGGAAGTGGGTCAAATTTGAACTGTAGCTGCCTTGTAGTTTGCTCTTTATTTTTTCCAAAAATCATTTCTAGGTACATAAGTATCTATTTAATCAGAGAAACACCAAAAAATTCCAAGATTCAACCACTAGCTAGGGACGGTCATTCCCGCCGTTTTGACCGCATTTTGAAACGGGCATAAAAAATTCAAAAAAATCAAAAAATTGGGAAGCCTTCGCGTTGTGTCATTATATGTGGCAAAGTTCCTAGGAAAAATAACAAACTTGTAATACGGCAATTATTTTAAAAAAGTGTTCTCAGAAACGAGCTATCACGTTTGGAGATCAATGGCTTTCAAGCCAAATGATCAATCTTATGGCCACATTCATGACATAGTTTGTTCAAATGATCTCATATTGTGCACAAGGGTGCATATTGGAATGGCAAAAAATGTTACCTAAGGAAGTTTTCATTTTCTTTGGACGAAAAAACCATTTTCCATTTTTCGAGTGCCCAAAAGGAGGTTTTTTTGTGAAGGACCTCCCAAATAATTGTTGCAAAATTGGACCAAATCAATTTTCTAAAATACTAGGACATATTTAATGCACAATTGACAAAATGGTTGGGTGTAAAAAGTTTTGATCCACCTCTCGTGAAAAAGACAAATTTCCGCCGATTCAGGTGGAAGCGGGTCAAATTTGAATTGCAGCTGCCTCATAGTTTGCTATTTATTTTTTCCAAAAATCATTTCTATTTACATAAGTACCTATTTAATCATAAATACATGGTTTGGTGGCGATACGTCGAGGTTTGGGCGGTGGCCGAGGGCCCCAACTCTAGAGCGCGTAAACTCGCATGCCCGCCGCGTGGTCACCGCGTGACAGTGGCGTTGCCATGTGTTTTGGGCGGCCTAGGCATGTCTAGTGGGTTGGGCACTCCCCAGGTAGGTGCTAGGAAGAAAATTACAACATAAGATTCTCACGAGGAGACCAATCGATGCTCAAACATGAATTAGCAGCCAAGTGTTTGATTAGCGGTACAGGAAATGTACATGGCTAATGGGCGTGAGTTTTGGCTGAGGATGATCAGTTACTAAGAAGACCGTCTTCACAAATTTTCAGCTCAAAGGAGGAGCCTAGGTTGTACTTGCTTTGCAAAGTACCACACTGGACATAAATACGAATGTTGAAGCTGGGCTCAAAATAATGAATGGATTGAGCTGGCATTTGGTGTAGGATGGTTATTCGGGCATAGGAAAGCACTGTAGAAAATGGATACTATTTGGACATGCCAAAGTAGTACTTCCTTCACAAAGTGCTGCTCTGAACAGAATAGGAAAATAAATATTGTTGAATTATTTTTGAACTAGGCAAGGAAGGTTTTTGACATATTTGATGAAGATAGGATCCAAACAATTTATGAGAATTTTTTGGGAATTTTTGGAATAACAGAAATATAGGTTGCTTCACAACCTAGGGCAAAAATTGACACATGGACATGACACATAGGCAAAACTGATGAGATGGCACCCAGTCATCGCAACCCACCACAATTTACAAGGCTATGACCATCTATATTGGTCGTTAACAACTAGAAATAAGGCAGCGGACTAGCGCTATTTTCTTTATGACCATTTCGTGTAAGGAAATTACGACCTTTCTGACCAAAATGGTCGCAATGGTTTAGGGTTTGGAGCCCCCCGAACAGCTTTTGACCAATTGGTCTCAAATGGTCATAGATCTATGACCAATTCTTCCAGGGTCACTGACAGAAGGTCACTAGTTGACATATTTCTTGTAGTGGGAAGGCCTTATTTGCAAATGTGGAGAGGTGTGTGGGTACCTTTTTGCAAAATTGTCATAGTTTCTTTCCTATCCGTCAGATATAAATTGGACGGCCTATATTGCAGGATGACAGGCACACCATCATCACCAACTCTGTTTTTTATAAGAGTGTATTTTATCCCTACTCTTATAAAAATCATAGTCGGTGATGATCGTGTGCCTGCCATCCTGCAATATAGGCCGTCCGATCTATATCTGACGGATAGGAAGGAAACTATGGCAATTTTGCAAAAAGATACCCACACCCCTCTCCACACTTGCAAATAAGGCCTTCCCTTGTTCATCCTTTTATCCCACAAGATAAACTATTCATACAAATGCATCTTGATGTTCCGTGCAACGCATGGGCATCTTGCTAGTATTTTATAAGAGTGTAGCTGTAGAGTAGATACAAGCCGACAGGTGGGCCTGATGGTAGTGAGATAATGTGATGCAACACTAGAGGTGCCACGTGGAGCGTTTAACTGGTCAACTAGTTGTGTCTTGAGCAAATACAGAGTTGTACGGTGAGCCCGTGACTGTATAATAACCAGAAAACGTAAATGGTGACCGTAATGAGTGGATTCTGAAGTCCAATGTACGTATCGTGCTTTCACTTCAAATACAATAATCGTCACTGTATATATCGCGAGAGAGAGATGAAACATGCGTGAATGTGCTGGGGGCTTACTTTTAGAGGACCTGGAGATAGTTTGTGTGCGTACGTGAAAGGGGCGTAGAGGGGGGGGGGTATGTGATGGAGAGAGAGATGCTCTTCGTTTCTCTTTATTATGACTAACTTTATATATAGTATAAAAATATACAAATTCACAATGCGGAATAAATATCATTGTGGGCACCATGCAATGAAAGCGTTCATACTCCTCCATATAACTTTGTAATGTTGTATATATGTAGAAATTATAAAATATTTTGTTGGCCACACTTTATTCAAAAGGAATGTTGTATGTGAAATAAACGTGAAGAGAGGGCTTTTTAGATCAATGGGGTACGTGATGTAACATGTGTGAATGTGTAGTTGATGCATTTGGCAGGGCCTAGAGAGGTATGTGTGTGTATTACGTATTCGAGAGAGGCATGGATAGAGGGGCCGGCGGGGGGGGGGGGGGCGTGGGAGAGATAGCACGAGAAATGAGAGTGGTCTAGAGAGAGAGAGACGAATATGACGTCACGGCGAGAGATTCCCTTGAGTGTGTATATGCAATGGGGGGAGTGGATAGAGGCACCAGGAGAATATATTTTTGTGTGTGGTGTCTGTGTTGGTATGTGTGGGTGTGAGAAGATAACGAGACGTGGGGGCAGAGGGTGTGTCACCGCGTGAGGTCCGGTGGGTCGAGGTGAGGCCCTTCGTTCGGTTTCGTCCTGCGCCACATTGGTCGGCCCGTGACGCATTTGGGGAGACCCATGGATGACTAGTCGTACAAGACAAAGATAGCATAATTGTGAAGGACTCTATGTCCACTGACAAAGTTGGCTAGGATTTGTAAACCTAGGTTCTCGGACTAAGGTATCCCCTTTATCTATGATATTACTATTCATCCAACCTAACTTTAAGGGGCATCATACAGAATGCTCTGCTAGAATCATACTCGTCGATTAGGAAGAGAGGTGTGAGACAATGTGTGAGAGACAGGCCTAAAGATAATGTGCGTACATGAGACACGTAGGCAGGTCTATGTATATAGAAAGGGTCGATGGGGATTGTGCGTGTGTATGCTTGCGAGAGGAAGAGTGCTTGTGATAAAGGTTAGTGAAAACAGTCGTAAATAGTTACGAGAGGGAGGGAGGGTTATATCGAGAGCATGTGTGCGAGAAAGACACCTCGGGAGAGAGTGTGTGAGCATGTGTCAGATACCACCGATGGAGAGTGAAACTACACGTACAAGACTGCTGTACACATTGATTAAAGATATAAATTGTATCCAAATATTAGGATGGTATCATGATATTTGCAATTCGCGTAAGGAACGGTCATTGATCCATCAGACATCTAGATTCTATCGAATTTGAGCATGTCTATGTTATTATTCGACACAATTGATCCACATAGTTAGTATTTTGAACTCCAGCCAATGCATCGCTTTAGCAATCGAATATAAACGTGAGTATAGTTCATGTTGTGTGTGCAAAGCACATTATACATACGAAAGTTACACAATGAACATTATAAATAGCTACCTATGAACTATCATACATTTGAATTCAAATTAAGGTGGTTTAAAAAAATCAAATTCAACATGAAGTCCATTCAATTATTTGAATTTGATATCATGGCATTTGTAAATCATACCTAAATTATGGGGGCACCAATCTTTGCTCTGATTTTGTACATAATAGCATATGTAGTCGTGTACAAAATAGATTCAAATTTAGCTCCTCCATTCCAAAATAATCGTAGTTATAGGATTTTCAAGTGTCAAAATTTCAAAAAGAAGTGCATAATTTAATGAGGTTTTCAAACATACAAGGTCAAATTTAATGTTGTCTATTTAGGTCAATCCTCAAAGTAGAAGAGTACTCTAAACGTGAATGCTTGTGTTTCAAAATTTTGAACGAAGCGCCAAAAGAGCCTCTGCTCGCCCGAAACCGCGTGAGACCAATGTTTGATAGTACAAGGAAATTACTTTTCTAATAACTCCGACCCGTGAAACCTACCGGCCCGACGTCCAAAGGTCTAAACCGGGGTAGGTTTGTAGCTTCATCTAGACGCCACGCAACCGCCTCCGAAAAACATTCATACACAATGGCCACCTAAGCACACATGCGCGCGGCCGAAATCGCTCCCGCCCACTATTTGGGACACCTGGGATTACTATCCTACCCCCGACCCGCAGTAGGTCCGAAATATAAGAGGGGGGCAAAGTTTGTACTTCCCCAAATTTCAAACAAGCGCGTCCCATCTTCTGTTCAAAAAAGCCAAAAACAAGTGCGTCCCAGACCGAAACATGGTTCTCCCCCCGTCCCCCCGCCCACCCGTCTGATTCCCCATTCGTACTCCGTGGGCACTAAGGGAGTCCTGGATTAAGGGGTCCTCGGACAGCCGGACTATATACTTTGGCCGGACTGTTGGACTATGAAGATACAAGATTGAAGACTTCGTCCCGTGTCCGGGTGGGACTCTCCTTTGCGTGGAAGGCAAGCTTGGAGATTCGGATATGTAGGTCTCCTTCTCTGTAACCGAATCTGTGTAACCCTAGCCCCCTCCGGTGTCTATATAAACCGGAGGGTTTAGTCTGTAGGACAAGAACAACAATCATAATCATAGGCTAACTTCTAGGGTTTAGCCTCTACGATCTCGTGGTAGATCAACTCTTGTAATACTCATATCATCAAGATCAATCAAGCTGGAAGTAGGGTATTACCTCCATCGAGAGGGCCGGAACCTGGGTAAACATTGTGTCCCCCGCCTCCTATTACCATTAGCCTTAGATGCACAGTTCGGGACCCCCTACCCCAGATCCGCCGATTTTGACACCGACATTGGTGCTTTCATTGAGATTTCCACTGTGCCGTCACGATAAAGGCTTTATGGCTCCTTCGATCATCGACAACGATGCAATCCAGGGTGAGGTTTGTCTCCCCGGACAGATCTTCGTATTCGGCAGCTTCGTACTGCGGGCCAACTCGCTTGGCCATCTGGAGCAGATCGATAGCTACGCCCCTGGCCATCAGGTCAGGTTTGGAAGCTTGAACTATACAGCCGACATCCGCGGAGACTTGATCTTCGACGGATTCGAGCCCATGTCAGGTGTGCCGCACAGTCACGGCGAGCATGACTTAGCTCTGCCGTCGGACGGTGTTCCGCAGATCACACCTGCGGCTACTCCGGCCCTCAATCCGGAGCAGATCGTGCCATCCGAGGATGGGTGGATGGACCCCGCCACGGAGGCCGCACACTCAGCAGCGATAGAGCCGAATACTGACTTCACCTCCTATGAGACCTGTGTCATCGGACCCTTGAATTCGTCCCCGGCCACAGGCTCCGAACCGCTTGCGTCCGTGCCTAGCGAATCTGATTGGGCACCGATCATGGAGTTTACCTCCGCGGATATCTTTCAGCACTCGCCCTTGGGCGACGTGCTAAATTCATTGAGGTCTCTCTCCTTGTCAGGAGACCCTTGGCCGAACTATGTCCGGCTTGAGTGGGAAGCGGACGACGAAGAAAATTCATTCCCTACCAACCACCCACTTAATAGCCACTGTCGACGACTTAACCGACATGCTTGATTTCGGCTCCGAAGACATCGATGGTATGGACGACGATGCAGGAGAAGAACAGGAACCACCGCCCACAGGGCGCTGGACAGCCACCTCATCACATGATATATATATATATATATATATATATATATATATATATATATATATATATATGGTGGACACCCCCAAAGAAAGCGATGGCAATAAGGCAACGGAGGATAATCCCCTCGAGAAGCAATCTAAGCACCGGCGTCATCGGCACCGCTCTAAGCCCCGCCATAGCAAAAGCAGTGATACCGGCACAAGAGACAATAACGCCGCGGATAGTGCCGAAGACAATGACAATCCCCCCCAGCCAGGCTTCGAGCGGGATGATGGGCAAGCTAGCCCTAAGGAACAGGCGACAGACGGAGAATCAGAGGATGACAATTACATGCCCCTCTCCGAAGACGAGGTGAGCCTCGGCGACGAAGAATTCATCGTGCCTGAGGATCCCGTCCAGCAGGAGCGCTTCAAGCGCCGGCTTATAGCCACAGCAAAAAGCCTGAAGAAAAAGCAGCAGCAGTTTCATGCTGATCAAGATCTGCTAGCAGATAGATGGACCGAGGTCCTAGCAGCCAAGGAATACGAACTCGAGCGCCCAACCAAAAGTTACCCAAAGCGCAGGTTGCTACCCCAACTCGAGGAGGAAGCATTAAAGCCTACACTACCAGCGTATGATGCGGCTGACTGGCCACCTCGTGGCTGAGACAAAGCTGCGTATCAGCCCGAAGTCCAGCCCGCACCCCATCGCCAGTCAAACAAAAACACCAAGGCCCGGGGCTACACACAGGACCTGCGAGACATATTGGAAAACAAAGCAGGACATACAAGATCGATATACGGATCACGGGGGCGCGCCCCAACGCGTGACGACGACCGTCACGCCGGATATACTAAAAGCAAATCCGGCCGGGCCGAATACAGCAGACCAGACTCGTATGAACTGCGTCGTGATATAGCCCGGCACAGAGGCGCTGCACACCCCCTATGCTTCACTGATGAAGTAATGGATCATGAATTCCTAGAAGGGTTTAAACCCGTGAACATTGAATCATATGATGGTACTACAGACCCCGCGGTATGGATAGAGGATTTCTTCCTCCACATTCACATGGCCCGCGGGGATGATCTACACGCCATCAAGTATCTCCCACTAAAACTCAAAGGGCCGGCTCGGCATTGGCTGAACAGCTTGCCGGCAAATTCCATCGGAAGTTGGGAGAACCTGGCAGATGCATTCCTGGACAACTTCCAGGGCACTTATGTCCGACGACCGGACGCTGATGATTTAAATCACATAACCCAACAGCCCAGAGAGTCAGCCAGGAAATTCTGGACTCGATTCCTAACTAAAAAGAACCAAATTGTCGACTGTCCGGATGCCGAATCTCTAGCGGCCTTTAAACATAACATCCGTGACGAGTGGCTTGCCCGACACCTCGGCCAAGAGAAGCCAAAATCCATGGCGCCCTCACGACACTCATGACCCGCTTTTGCGCGGGCGAGGATAGCTGGTTGGCCCGTAGCAACAACATAGCAAGCAATCCTGGCACATTAGAGGCCAGAGATAGCAACGGCAAACCCCGACGCAAGAAACACAAGCGTCGCAAAAATGGTGATAACACCGAAGACATGACAGTCAATGTCGGATTCAGTGGCTCTAAGTCCGGTCAGCGAAAAAAGCCATTCAAAAATAACAATTCGGGCCTGTCCAGTCTGGACCAAATACTCGAGCGTCCATTCCAAATTCATGGCACCCCAGGAACACCAGCCAATCATACCAACAGGGAATGCTGGGTCTTCAAACAAGCCGGCAGATTAGGTGCCAAAAACAAGGAGAAGGGGTCTCAAAGCGATGATGGCGACGAGGATCCCAGATCACCGAATACAGGAGGGCAAAAGAAATTTGCCCCGCAAATCAAATCGGTGAACGTGATAAACGCCACCCACATTCCCAACCTGGAACAGATGCGCACCCTTAGGGATGTCGACTTAACGGAACCAGTCGCCCCACAATATAAAGGGCCGATCACCTTCAACCGCACGGATCGTGCAGTTAATACCAATCAGGGCAATTCAGCCGCACTAGTCCTCGACCCAATAATTGACGGGTTCGACCTCACACGAGTCCTTATGGATGGAGGCAGCAGTCTAAACCTGCTTTACCAGGACACAATGCGCAAGATGGGTATCGATCATTCGATGATCAAGCCCACTAAAGCCACCTTTAAAGGTATTATACCAGGTGTGGAGGCCAGCTGTACAGGCTCCATCGCCCTTGAGGTAGTCTTCGGATCACCGGACAATTACCGTGCCGAAGAGTTAATCTTCGATATCGTCCGCTTTCGCAGTGATTATCAGGCACTGCTCAGACGAACCGCGTTCGCTCGATTCAACGCGGTGCCACATTGCCTACCATAAGCTCAAGATGCCCGGTCCGCGCGGCGTCATCATGGTTAATGGCAAGGCCGAACTCCCCATCGGTACCTACCGCTGCTTTAACAGCAGAAGCAATGAGTGGCACCTTTCAATCGAACCTTGAGTCGACGGCCAAGCTCCCGGACACCGTCAAAGGAGTCTGAACTACTTCGAGGCAGGATAGCCCGGCTCGTCCAGAGCTCAATTAAACACTCCGGCAAAACCCAGGACAGGCCACATACTGCGGCTCAACCGCTCTGTGGCACACAAACATTTCTTGCATTTTCGTTATAGGTTCATTTTTGCCCAGGCCAGGACCGGCGATATGGAAACAACTCAAACGCGCAAGGGAACCCTTAGATATTCCCCTCGATGACCATCCGACTGCACTCCGAATCCGCACACAACTTCTTCCCGCCTGGTCTCAGTATGTTCCGCAGTCATTTTCTCTTTTTATTACATTACATGTACTCATACGCATCGACGCATTATTCAAATACAACATGTGGATTTATATGACGCTTATCTGCTGTTATCTCTTATTGAAACTCTTTTGTCAAATGGCATCCGTACACCGCGATATGCCTTAATATGCCAGGGGCTTCGTTTTACCCATAATACGGCAATAAAGTCTGAACACTTTCATGGTAGTTCGGCACCCCGAACTTATAGCATTATATGCATCAGCTCTGAATCATGTCTTGGGTCAAATGTTGGGTTTGCCCGGCTCCCATGTTTTGCTGCCTTACGTTCCGCTATATCGGCTAAGGCGGCACAGGGAGAACTACTGCGATTGTGTCCCGGTTCTTCCTGACGAGCACCTCAGTAGAGAAAGCCGAAAACTGACTGTCATGATACGGCAAGAGCTAGTCAGCTATTCGAGAGGTTGTAAAATCTTTAAGGATTCCTCCCGCATAATGCCATAACCAATGCAGCGTGCGATGGATCGGCTTTTCTTCCGATCAGGTGCTTATAGAGCCCCTCGTGCGGTCTTCCGAACACCAGGGGCTGCGCCTACCTTCCTTTTCTAAAGCTCCTATGGCTAAGTGAGAGTGATAAAGCCCTATAGTCCAATTGCCTGGTTCGTTGTGCTGAACACCTCCTTCGAAGGACCCAAAACTGGGATAAAGAGTGATCAAGTTTATCCCGAACACCCCCGTACTTCCTACGTGGGGGCAGAAACCGACGACTGGCCAACTCTCAGGATTAATATATAAAACGGCCGCGCAGGAGGACAAACTTTCATATAACAGGCAATAAATAATAGAAATGACCTTGTTCAACATTACAGAGGACAACATGATTGTATTCATGGAAATATAATGTCCTTGGTGCATTGCTCCGCCGCAAGGCAGGATCCTTTCAGGACACTTTCATAATATAACTCAGGCTTGCGGTGCTCCTTTCCCTCCGGCGGTCCCTCGGTCACCAGCTTTTCAGCATCCATCTTCCCCCAGTGCACCTTTGCGCGGGCGAAGGCCATTCGCGCACCCTCTATATAGACCGATCGCTTGACGACGTCCTGTCGAGGGCAGGCACTCACAAACCGCTTCACGAGCCCGAAGGAGCTGCTTGGAATCGGCTCGGCGGGCCATAGCCGGATAATCAAATCCTTCATGGCTAGCTCGGCCGCCTTATGCAGTTCGATCAGCTGCTTCAGTTGATCGGCAAAAGGCACCGGATAATTCGTAGCCAGATACTGCGACCAGAAGAGCTTATCCGCAGTGTTCCTTTCTTCGGCTCGGTAGAATTGTGCGGCAACAGATATGCTGCGTGGCAGCTCCGCAAATACCCCTGGAGAAATCTGAACTCAAGATTAGAAACATGATTTTCTCCCCAAATACTTGCTTTACATGGAACAAGCCTTACCCGCCGCGATCTTCCTCGCCACTTGGATCTCCTGCAGGGCACCTTGGGTTTCCCCCTGGGCATCGCATGCGGCCTGATGAGCCTTGGTAAGTTCGGATTCTTTCTCCGTTAGACTCTGCTCCAAGGCCTCGCATCTTTTCACGACCTCTTGAAGCTCTTGCTCAGCTTCAATAACCCTGGCCTCGTGCTTCTCACGAAGAGCCCGCTCTGCGGCTGCCTTTTCCTCGGCCTCGGCAACAGCCTTCTTAAGAGCCTCGACTTCGGTCATCGCCCCTGGCGCAAATCATAAAACATATTTTAAATTCGTTTGCACTGAACGTGAGCAAGGTTTGTGCATACCTTGTTTATCCTCCAACTACCTTTTCAACTAGCCCAATTCTTCTGTGGCCCGCTCCAGACTTTGATTTAGTCCGGAGACCTCCGCAGTATGAGAGGCAGCAGTCGCTACAGACGCCTATTTATAAAAGAGGAGAGGTAAATGTCATCAAGTGAGTCTCCTGCGAACATAGATTTGATCCTCTGTCCAGTTCTTTCTCTCACCGAACAGTGTATCAGGGGCTACTATCTATACCGTGACACTCTTTGAAACCTCATAAAACATACCTCAAAGCCTCTTATAAGGCTAATACAGGCTTCATTCAGTCCACTCTCCGCAGACTGAATCTTCTCAATCACCGCACCCATAAGGGCACGGTGTTCATCGACGATATAGGCGCTTTTCAGCGCCGCCAATAAAGTATCCAGCACCTCTGGTTGGACAGAGATTGCCGGTGGAACAGGTACACCCCCTCTAGCCGAGGGAGGCCGCCTGCCTGATTCTAGAACCATATTGGTCTCCGGAATTGCGTCCGGCTGGGGGCCGAATTCAAGATGGCTCCCGCTGACGACGCCCATGGGAGCCTTCTCTCCCATGTGTCCGGCCCCTGAAGTTTGACCTCCTGGCGCCAACTTTGCAATCTTTCCCCCCCTACTTGGCCTGGGTCCTCCTGGGATGAAGCCTCGGTGTCATTCACATGTTTGGGGGAAGGGGCCTTCGGGGGTGTCCCGCTCTCCATAGCATCCGAGCCTAGCAAATCCTCTGACGAGGATTGCTCGGCGGGGGGACTCGCCGGACTACAAAAAGTATGGCCCAGATTAAAATATTATGCCATGATGAGTCTGGACGCATAAACATGTTCGGATTTTATATACTCACGAGTTCACCGGGGGCTCAGCCCTGGGATCCCACTCTGGGCTGCTATCAGCGGTGGTGGACTCCTCTGGAAGAGGAGTTTTTCCCTTCTTAGGTGACTCGGCCTCCAAGGATGTGGAGGCTGTCCTTTTCTTTCTTCCCCCACTGGGGATTCATCTTCCCCCTCCTCCTCGTCCTCTTTGGAGGAAGAACGGGCATTGGAGTCTTCGGATATCGTGTCCGAGGCGCCACGATAACGGAGGCCGCCCCTGGTCTTCTTGGCCTCTTGCTCGGCCTTCTTCTTCGGCGCCTTGTAGGGCGCCAGGACTAGCATCTTCGTTAGAAGTGGGTCGGCCGGTTCTCCAGGTAGCGGGGCCGGACAGTAGATCCGCCCCGCCTTCTTCGTCCAGCCGTAGGAGAGTTGTGGAAAACACATTAAGCGTTTCCCTTGAGTTATGCGAATAAAACTTATAATGGCTTACCGAACTTGCGGGGAGGGACAGGTGGTACCCGCGGTCCTCGGCTGAGTCCGGCCATGATTTGCCGGACTTAAAAAGCACCTTCCAGATGTCTTTGTGTGAGGAGCCAAAGAGCTCGCAGGGTCTGGTGCTTGGCCGGATCGAATTCCCATAAATCGCAAGCCCGGTGTTGACAAGGAAGGATCCGGCGAACTAACATCACCTGGACTACATTGACAAGTTTGATATTCTTGTCTTCCATATCCGTGATGCGCGTCTGGAGCGCTGACAGCTCGTCGGATGAAGACCAATCCAGGCCCTTCTTGGGCCAGGACGTAAGCCGCAGGGGGGCTCCGGATCGGAATTCAGGAGCAGCGGCCCATTTCGTGCCGTGCGGCTCAGTGATGTAAAACCACTGCTGCTGCCACCCTTTGACGGAACCATTGAAAGTACCTGTTGGCCATGTGACGTTGGGCATCTTGCTCACTATGGCGCCTCCGCACTCAGCGTGCTCACCGCCCACTACCTTGGGCTTCACATTAAAGATCTTCAGCCATAAGCTGAAGTGTGGCGAGATGCGGAGAAAGGCCTTGCACACGACGATGAACGTCGAGATGTTGAGGAAGGAATTTGGGGATAGATCATGAAAATCGATCCCATAGTAATACATGATGCCGCAAACGAATGGGTGGAGGGGAAACCCCAGCCCACGGACAAAATGAGGGAGGAAACCAACCCTCTCGTGGGGTTCCGGAGTAGGGACGATCTGTCCTACCGTTGGGAGACGGTGGCTGATTTTCTGAGCCAGATACCCGGCCTCCCGAAGCTTTTTGATATCCTTCTCCCAGACGGTAGGGGGACACGATCCAGACATTTTGGAAGGCCTTTATGGGCGGAGAAGACGAACGCTTGGGCGCTGGGGCTCGAGCGAAGGGGAATGGATAAGCAGAAGAAGAAGGCGTGGGTGAAAAGGGGAGTCCTTATCTCCTTATGAACGCGGCAGGGATCCAGCGCCTCCCCACTTGCCCGGTAAACTCGCTTATTCCCCAAGCGTCGCGCTGAAGATGCGGTTGGATTACCCATACCCGTATTGATGAGAATCCCGAGATAGGGGGACACGATCTCTGCTTCGATAAGACATGCCCATAAAACCGCCTCGCAGCATGCGCAGTAGCTGGTTAGGGAGAACGGTTCGAATAAAGACCGGGTCAAGGCGTGGTGTCACGTTAGGAAAAGTTGTCAGCGGATTAGATTTGTGGAATATTGTACTCTCTATGGTGGTATGTGGAATTTGTTTTGGAGAGCTGGACACGATCCTTGTGTTCAAAATCTTCTATGGAGTATTCAGAGAGGGAACCCGCCTTGCAATGCCGAAGACAATCTGCGCGCCGGACTCATCGTCATTGAAGCCTGGTTTAGGGGCTACTGAGGGAGTCCTGGATTAAGGGGTCCTCGGACATCCGGACTATATACTTTGTCCGGACTGTTGGACTATGAAGATACAAGATTGAAGACTTCGTCCCATGTGCGGGTGGGACTCTCCTTTGCGTGGAAGGCAAGCTTGGCGATTCGGATATGTAGATCTCCTTCTCTGTAACCGACTCTATGTAACCCTAGCCCCCTCCGATGTCTATATAAACCGAAGGGTTTAGTCCGTAGGACAAGAACAACAATGATAATCATAGGCTAACTTCTAGGGTTTAGCCTCTACGATCTCGTGGTAGATCAACTCTTGTAATACTCATATCATCAAGATCAATCAAGCAGGAAGTAGGGTATTACCTCCATCGAGAGGGCCCGAACCTGGGAAAACATTGTGTCCCCCGCCTCCTGTTACCATTAGCCTTAGACGCATAGTTCGGGACCCCCTAACCGAGATCCGCCGGTTTTGAAACCGACAGGCGCAAAAACTACCTCTCCACCAACCGCGAAACCCCGGCGTCCTCCGTCCGCCACCCCATTCCACCCATCAACCGCCGCCCTCCTCCATCACACCAGAGCCGATACCCCGACGTCATCGTCCACCGCAACCTCAACCGCAACGCCCTCCACGGCTAGTAGTTGAAGCCGAGGCCGAGCCGTCCGTACCCGAGCTAGTTCAACCACGCCGTCCTGCGCCTCACCGCTGCCGCTCCAACTTCGCCACCCTCCACCGCACCGGAGCTGTTCCTGCTACGCCATCCTTCGCCGCCTCGTATCTGCTTCCCCTCCGCCGACATACGGCCACGGCAACACAGTCAACAATTTGGCCATGGGTTCGTCCAACCCTGCACCCTCCTCCAGAACATCGGTTTCCCCGGCAAAAAGAAGAAGATCGGCGCGACATGTGGAGGCGACCACACGGGCAACCGAAAATGGTACTCCTCTTCCCTTATTCGTGCAAATCTTACGTGTCTGCTTGCACGGTATTCATCCCACAGAAGACACTAGTTGACCGCTTCTTCTTGATACTAGATGTTCCTAGTAACTCACGATGCACAAGGTTTCTCCTCATATACTATTTCACCTTAGCTAGAGGTCCGTCGCCCCCCTGCATTTCAATTCCTGGTCAGTTGATTCCCAATTAACGGGAGCATTCCCCGGCGTAACAGACGCTAGTCCGCCTATTACGCCGGGGAAGCAGCGCCTCGATGTTTATCTTAGGGGCGTGTGGGGCCTAGAGCTACTGGTGCCCGATCTGGAGGTCGGCCGGGATTAAAGGGATGGCCTGGGGGCACTGCCAAGCATGGCGGTGGTGTGAGGTCGAGGGGAGGGCGGGGCGGCGGAGGCAGGGGTCTGGGCCGGTGGTCGCTGGCGGTTCAAGAAAGATCGTCAACAGTGACTGGCGGGAGGTAGACGAAGGCCATCTGCCCGTTCCTTATAGATCGGACGGTTCATTAAAAAAATCGACTGACCTATTTATTTTCAGTCGACTGTTATCTTGATATGACCACATGTGGTAGTGTGCTGGAGGAGTACCTGCATTTCCTGTGCTCATATATTACAAAATCATACGGAGTAGAATCTAATTTTGTTTGCCATGCAATGTTGTAGAGCTATCATATGTCTCCTGTCATTTATTTTTCAGCCACCTGCTATCTGCTACTTTTACAGTGCATTAGTTCTGCACACACTTCACCCATACTCTCACTATTGTGTTTTTATGCAAGGGTATTTCAGACTCTCCTGCTATGAGAGAAGCAAAAAAGAAAAGAGAGAAGTCGCTCCAGCGTCGTACGCGGATAGGCCAGACACGTTTCAGCCTTATAATAGGTGCAGTGTCAGCAAATGGAGATGGTAAACGTAGCTCTGGAGTTGATGACCTCGCTCGCAATGAACCACCATCCCAGGTGCTTGCTTTAACTTCACAGTGTCATATGTGGTTGCATGTTCCATATGGTGTCTAGCTTGTATTCGAAAGGCCGAAGTCGGTCTTTATTAAGATAAGGAAAGATATTTTTTACATGAACCACCATCCCGTGAGCACCAGAAGACAAATAGCTAGTCAGGGCACTGGCCGAGCCAGTGACAAGCCCAGCAAAGAGAGGCATCACCTGGAAGCCAACTAAAAAGCCGCGATGGTGGCGAAGCAGCCCGCCGCCCACCAGGCTCTCAGGTCCTAGATGATCATGCTCACCACTCCAGCCGGATGTCTAGCTTGTATTGCTTCCAATTTGGTTAAATTGCATCTGCTTAGCTTACACATTATACCTTTGAATATGACATGCCTTTCTGTTTTTGGTACATACTAGTACATCTGTGTATTAACCATGTTCTTACATCAAACTAATGTTCTTGTGTATCCCTCATCAATCACTTATGATGAGGCAGTCAGGCAAGTGGATTACTCCTCATTTAAAGAATGCAGCGTCAGCCTCCCGACATGATTCTCAAGAAACAGCAAGGCTAGATGAAGATAGTGAACGTAGCTCTGTAGTTGATTACCGCATTTCCCCTACACTAGCATCACAGGTGCTTGCTCTAACTTGGCAGCGTGATATGTGGTTGCATGTTGCATATGGTGTCTAGATTGTAATTCTTCCAATCTGGTTAAACTGCATGTGCTATTCTGCTTAGCTTATACATTATACCTGTTAATGTGACATGCCTTCCTGTATTTAGTACATAGTACATCTGTCTATTAAGCATGTCCTTACATAAAACTATTGTTTTTTTGTATCCCGCATCAATCAATATGATGAGACACCTTTAGTATATGCAGTGCGATATTAGTTGCATCTTTCATATGATCATGGCATGCGCTGCTTCTAATTTGTTGAAATTCCATTTATGATGGGACGCTTTTAACTTGGCAGAGTCATATTGGTTGCATCTTTCATGTGGTGTCTAGCTTGCATTGCTTCTTATTTGTTGGAATGGTTTCTGCTTAGTTTACACAAACAGTTGTGAACATGCCATGCCGTCCTGTTTTTCGTACATATTCCATCCTGGTATCATGTGTTTGCCTTACATCAAAGTAGTGATTGTCAGTATCATGCATGAATGAGTTCTGAAGAGCAAATTTTATTGCTTTTTCTTGTCGGTTTTACTTGACAATTCAAAATCAATAAAGCGGAAGGAAGTTATCAAGGCAGCGGATAAAGGTGCTCCTTCCAAACGGAGGGCCTCTACAGTATCTACTCCTCCATCCCCCCAAGATGATTTCGAAGACAACACATGCACAGACACTCAACATAGTTGTGTTTATGATGAGCACGTATCCCCTAGTGCACCATCACCGGTGCTCCCTCTAACTTGGCACTGTTATATGTGGTTGCATCTTATGTGTGATGTCTAGCTTGTATTGCTTCTAATTTTGTTGAATTCCATCTGCTTACTTTACACATTATACTTGAATAAGACACGTGTTCCTGTTTCTAGAACATACAATATCTGTCTATCACACCATGTTCTTACATCAAATTACTACTGTTGTGTAACCTGCAACAATCACTTATCATAAGACACGTTTGACTTCAGAGTGTGATATAGGTTACATCTCACATTCTTTTCTAGCTTGTACTACTAATTTGTTGAAATGACACTTATGACGAGAGAGTTTTAACTTGGTAGAGTGATATTCGTTGCACCTTTCATATGGTGTCTAGCTTTCATTGCTTCTAATTTGTTGAAATGCCTTCTCCTTAGTTTACACATCATAAGCTGTGAATATGCAAAGTTGTGAATATGCAATGGCACTAATGACGAGAGACCTTTAACTTGATAGTGTGATGTTGTTTGCATCTTGCATATGGTTTATTTCTTTTACTGCTTCACATTTGTTTAAACGGTATTTATGATGAGACACTGTTAACTTGGCAGAGCTATATTTGTAGCATCTTTCATATGGTGTCTACCTTCCATTGCATTCCTTCTAATTTAGTGAAATGTCATCTGCTTAGTTTACACATAATAGTTCTGGTTATATCATGCCCTCCTGTTTTTCTTACATATTACATCCTCCTATCATGTGGTTGTCTAACATCAAAGTTCAGTTCGTCTGTATCACGCATCAATTTGTTCTGAAGAACTAAATTGTTATTCGTTTTTATTGTTGGCTTGACTTAACATGGCACGGAGAAAGAGGAAGCAAGACAGAACGACAGAGAAAGGGAAGCAGAAGAATCCTGCAGATTCTGCTAGTACTGATGGTGCAATAGAAGGTCAAAGTCCAGCGGAAAATTGTACCGACAGGGTATCCCGTGCTAAACGAGCTGCAGAACAAGCCAAACAGGAACAAATAGCTGCCACCAAACAAGCATAGACAACCCTAGTTGCTGCAACACCTTCCACAGTACCACCAGCTGCACGATTTACTCGTTGGTCAACTCAGCTAGCAGCACGTTCCCAAGCTCCCTTGCCACCTGACACTACTTCCGAAGCACTCTTGACACAAGATGAGTTGGCATGATCAGATGAACTTTGTGAGCTTCAACAGCAAGAAGGTAGTTGCTGGAGTCAAGTTACACTTGCATGCTTCTTTATATGTAGTCTCACAGTTTGATGTACACTAACACTTCCTATGTTTGTTGTTGGACTAGCACCTAGGCGCAAGAGGAAACAAACATCAGGGATAACGCTCGATAGGTTAACTAAATCTACAGGAGGAAGAATGGAGATCCGTTTTGAGGCAGGTTTAAAAAGGCCACGTGATGCTACAGAGTCAGCCAAGTTAGTATCAGAGGCAGCGGTTGCTGTTAGGTGTCATGTACGTATCCTCCCAACATGGATTCAGTACAGGAATGACAAAGACGAAACCCAGTTCAACACCTTCCTCGACCATTTATCTGTAAGTATGGTTATGTATGGAAACTAGTAATATCGTCTTGCTCTGTCCAATACTTTCTAGGTTGCTGATAATGTGACTCCCATAATTTTCAACAGATGAGGTTCAAGTTGGATAGCCAAGATGATGCAACTAGACAAGCTTGCACCCATGTTTTCAAGTCTGCTCTGCGACAATATCAGTATAACTTGAGGAAAACTCACTTTGAAGGCAAGGCTAACAGTGAACTTGCCCAAACATCTCCAGTGGAAAATATATCTGATGAAGACAAGAGAGGCCTCGTTAAACCCTGGTCCGATCCGAAGTACCGTGTACATTATATATATGTTGGGGATCGTTTTTGAAATTTAAAAAATTCTACACATCACCAAGATCAATCTATGGAGAGACTAGCAATGAGAGAGAGGGGAGTGCATCTTCATACCCTTGAAGATCGTGATGCGGAAGCGTTACAAGAACGCGGATGAAGGAGTCGTACTCGCAGCGATTCAGATCGCGGTTGATTCCGATCTAAGTGCCGAACAACGGCGCCTCCGCGTTCAAGACACGTACAGCCCGGGGATGTCTCCTCCTTCTTGATCCAGCAAGGGGAGAGGAGAAGTTGAGGGAGAGCTCTGGCAGCACGACGGCGTGGTGGTGGAGCTTGCAGTTCTCCGGTAGGGCTTCGCCAAGCACTACGCAGGAGGAGGAGGTATTGGGGAGGGAGAGGGCTGCGCCAGCGGAAGGGCTGCGGCTCCCATGCGCCTCCCCACTATATATAGGGGTGGAGGGGGCTGGTTTCTTGCCCTCCAAGTCCATTGGGGCGTTGGCAAAGGTGGGGGAAAGAAATCCCATCATTTCCCTTCCCCACCGATTGTTATCCCCTTTTTTAGGGATCTTGATCTTATCCCTTCGGGATATGATCTTATTCCTTCTAAGGGGGGATCTTGGTGCGCCTTGACCAGGGATGTGGGGCCTTGCCCCCACTACCCACGTTCATTTGGGCCCCCCATGCAGGCGGGCCCCACTCCGGAACCTTCTAGAACCTTCCCGGTACAATACCGAAAAATCTCGAACATTTTTCGATGGCCAAAATAGGACTTCCCATATATAAATCTTTACCTCCGGACCATTCTGGAACTCCTCGTGACGTCTGGGATCTCATCCGGGACTCCGAACAACATTCTGTAACTGCACACTAATTCCCATAACAACTCTAGCGTCACCGAACCTTAAGTGTGTAGACCCTACGGGTTCGGGAATCATGCAGACATGACCGAGACAGCTCTCTGGACAATAACCAACAGCGGGATGTGGATACCCATGTTGGCTCCCACATGTTCCACGATGATCTACTCAGATGAACCACGATGTCGGGGATTCAATCAATCCTGTATACAATTCCCTTTGTCAATCGGTACCTTACTTGCCCGAGATTCGATCGTCGGTATCCCAATACCTCGTTCAATCTCATTAACGGCAAGTCACTTTACTCGTTTCGTAATGCATGATCCCGCGACTAACTACTTAGTCACATTGAGCTCATTATGATGATGCATTACCGAGTGGGCCCAGAGATACCTCTTCGTCATACGGAGTGACAAATCCCAGTCTCGATTCGTGCCAACCCAACAGACACTTTCGGAGATACCTGTAGTGCACCTTTATAGCCATCCAGTTACGTTGTGATGTTTGGTACACCCAAAGCATTCCTACGGTATCCGGGAGTTGCACAATCTCATGGTCTAAGGAAATGATACTTGACATTAGAAAAGCTTCTAGCAAACAACTACACGATCTTGTGCTATGCTTAGGATTGGGTCTTGTCCATCACATCATTCTCCTAATAATTTGATCCCGTTATCAATGACATCTAATGTCCATGGTCAGGAAACCATAACCATCTATTGATCAATGAGCTAGTCAACTAGAGGCTCACTAGGGACATGTTGTGGTCTATGTATTCACACATGTATTACGGTTTCCAGTTAATACAATTATAGCATGAACAATAGACAATTATCATGAACAAGGAAATACAATAATAACCATTTTATTATTGCCTCTAGGGCATATTTCCAACAGTCTCCCACTTGCACTAGAGTCAATAATCTAGTTCACATCACTATGTGATTGTAATGAATCCAACACCGATGGGGTTTGATCATATCTCGCTTGTGAGAGAGGTTATTAGTCAACGGGTCTGAACCTTTCAGATCCGTGTGTG
The DNA here is from genome assembly GCF_002575655.3 of Aegilops tauschii subsp. strangulata. Classification (NCBI taxonomy): domain Eukaryota; kingdom Viridiplantae; phylum Streptophyta; class Magnoliopsida; order Poales; family Poaceae; genus Aegilops; species Aegilops tauschii. The sequence continues at coordinate 235,937,904 of NC_053041.3, forward strand.
CTTTACAAATCTCTATGTCATCTTGTAGATGCAGCTACCATGCGCTACTTGGAGCTATTCCAAATAACTGCTCTACTATACGAATCCGGTTTACTACTCAGAGTTATCCGGATTAGTGTCAAAGTTTGCATCGACGTAACCCTTTACGACGAACTCTTTTACCACCTCCATAATCGAGAAAATTCCTTAGTCCACTAGTTACTAAGGATAAGTTTGACCGCTGTCATGTGATCCATTCCTGGATCACTCTTGTACCCCTTGATTGACTCATGGCAAGGCACACTTCAGGTGCGGTACACAGCATAGCATACTGTAGAGCCTATGTCTAAAGCATAGGGGACGACCTTCGTCCTTTCTCTCTCTTCTACCGTGGTCAGATCTTGAGTCTTACTCAATGCTCACACCTTATAACAGAGCCAAGAATTCCTTCTTTGCTGATCTGTTTGAACTCCTTCAAAATCTTGTCACGGTATGTATTCATTTGAAAGTACTATTAAGCGTTTTTGATCTATCCTTATAGATCTTGATGCTCAATGTTCAAGTAGCTTAATCCAGGTTTTCCATTGAAAAACACTTTTCAAATAACCCTATATGCTTTCCAGAAATTCTACATCATTTCTGATCAAGAATATGTCAACAACATATACTCATCAGAAATTCTATAGTGCTCCCACTCACTTCATTGGAAATACAAGTTTCTCATAAACTTTTTATAAACCCAAAATCTTTTATCATTTCATCAAAGCATATATTCCAACTCTGAGATGCTTACTCCAGTCCTTAGAAGGATTGCTGGAGCTTTGCATACTTGTTAGCATCTTTTAGGATTGACAAAAACCTTCTGGTTGTATCACATACAATCTTTCCTGAAGAAAATTGTCGAGGAAACAATGTTTTGACATCCTATCTGCAAGATTTCATAAATAATGCAGTAACTGCTAATACAATTCCAACAGACTCTTAGCATCACTACGAGTGAGAAAGTCTCACCGTAGTTAACTCCTTGAACTTGTCGGAAAACATCTTAACGACAAGTCGAGCTTTCTTTATGGTGATACTTACCATCATTGTCCGTCTTCCTTTTAAATTCCATCTGTACCTAATAGCCTTACGACCATCAAGTAGTTCTTCCAAAGTCTATACTTTGTTTTCACACATGGATCCTCTCAGATTTTATGGCCTCGAGCCATTTGTCGGAATCCGGGCCCACCATCGCTTCTCCGTAGCTCGTAGGTTCATTGTTTTCTAGCAACATAACCTCCAAGACAGGATTACGTACCACTCTGAAATAGTACGCATCCTTGTCGACCTACGAGGTTTGGTAGTGACTTGATCTGAAGTTTCATGATCACTATCATCAGCTTCCACTTCAATTGGTGTAGGCGCTACAGGAACAACTTCCTGTGCCCTGCTACACACTGGTTGAAGTGACGGTTCAATAACCTCATCAAGTCTCCACCATCCTCCCACCCAATTCTTTCAAGAGAAACTTTTCCTCGAGAAAGGACCCGTTTCTAGAAACAATCACTTTTGCTTCCGGATCCGAAATAGGAGGTATACCCAACTGTTGTGGGTGTCCTATGAAGATGCATTTATCCGCTTTGGGTTCGAGCTTATCAGGCTAAACCTTTTTCACATAAGCGTCGCAGCCCCAAACTTTTAAGAAATGACAGCTTAGGTTTCTCTAAACCATAGTTCATACGGTGTCATCTCAACGGAATTACGTAGTGCCCTATTTAAAGTGAATGCGGTTGTCTCTAATGCCTAACCCATAAACTATAGTGGTAATTCGATAAGAGACATCATGGTATGCACCACATCCAATAGGGTGCAGCTATGATGTTCGGACATACCATCACACTATGGTGTTCTAGGCGGCATTAGTTGTGAAACAATTTCCACAATGTCTTAATTGTGTACGAAACACATAACTCAGATATTCATCTCTATGATCATATCATAGACATTTTATCCTCTTGTCACGACGATCTTCAACTTCACTCTAAAATTACTTGAACCTTTCAATAATTCAGACTTGTGTTTCATCAAGTAAATATACTTAGAATCTACTCAAATCATCTGTGAAGTAAGAGCATAACGATATTCACTGCGTGCCTCAGCACTCATTGGATTGCACACATCAAATGTATTACTTCCAACAAGTTGCTCTCTTGTTTCATCTCACTGAAAATGAGGCCTTTCAGTCATCTTGCCCATGTGGTATGATTTGCATGTCTCAAGTGATTCAAAATCAAGTGAGTCCAAACGATCCATCTGCATGGAGTTTCTTCATGCGTATAAACCAATAGACATGGTTCGCATGTCTCAAACTTTTCAAAAAACGAGTGAGTCCAAAGATCCATCAACATGGAGCTTCGTCATGTGTTTTATACCAATATGACTCAAATGGCAGTGCCATAAGTATGTGGTACTATCATTACTATCTTATATCTTTTGGCATGAACATGTGTATCACTACGATCGAGATTCATAAATCATTCATTTTAGGTGCAAGACCATTGAAGGTATTATTCAAATAAACAGAGTAACAATTATTCTCCTTAAATGAATAACCGTATTGCGATAGACATAATCCAATCATGTCTATGCTCAACGCAAACAACAAATAACAATTATTTAGGTTTAACACCAATCTCGATGGTAGAGGGAGCATGCGATGCTTGATCACATCAACCTTGGAAACACTTCCAACACATATTGTCATCTCACCTTCAGCTAGTCTCCGCTTATTCCGTAGCTTTTTATTTCGAGTTACTAACACTTAGCAACCGAACCGGTATTTTAATACCCTGGTGCTACTACGATACTAGTAAAGTACACATTATAATGTATATCCAATATACTTCTGTCGGCCTTGCCAACCTTCTCATCTACCAAGTATCTAGGGTAGTTCTGCTTCAGTGACCGTTCCCCTTATTTCAGAAGCACTTAGTCTCGGGTTTGGGTTCAACCTTGGGTTTCTTCACTAGAGCAGCAACTGATTTGCCGTTTCATGAAGTATCCCTTTTGTTGAGGATATAGACCTGGGAGTCACCCGCCAGGAGGGCCGGGTTACACTAAGGGTCATTGCCAGAAGCCCGGAGCTAAATTTCAGATAATGGGCCAGAGATGGGCTGAGACCCGGCGATGGCTTAAAGCTCGTAGTACAATCTTTATTGTTATAATAGAACTTGTAGTGTAAGGCAGGTATTGTTTAGAGTCCGAGCCGGACACTCTTATGAGCCGGCCGGGACTCTAAGGGCTGCTGGGCGTCAGCCTCCCTATATAAAGGGACGACCCGGCAGCGGTTTAAGGGCGACAACGATCTCTCCGAGAGCCGGGCATAGCTGTTTAGCTCCCTGGCGATCGTAACCCTAATCAATAACACCTCGAACTGGACATAGGCTTTTACCTTCACCGTAAGGGGCCAAACCAGTATAAACCCTCGTGTTCCTTGTCCCGCATAACCCCTTCAAGCTTCCTAGTTGCGATGGCTCCACGACTAAGTCCTAGCCCAAGGACATTTGCCGTGACAATTCCACGACAGTTGGCGCCCACCGTGGGGCTGGCGCACGGTGGATTTGAGTTCTTGAAGGGCAGCTTCGAAGGGCTCAAGGGATACGCTGTGGGCCGGATGACCAAGAGTCGTCGCGGCAAGCTCTACATCGACGATGCGGACTGGGGCCCCGACGCCGGCTCAGTAGAGTACGGGTACCGGGTCCCCTTTGGCGGAATTCATGTCTTCATTGGCAAGGTTGGTGAGCCGGGCCCCGAGCCGGATCTCTGCGCCGATCTCGTCGAAACGGCTCAGCGCGCACGACCCGCCCGGGCCCGGCCTGCCTTAAAGCGCACTTTTTTGGGATGCATCCATGGAAGGCCCTCCGATCCATCTGGGTCTGGGGATGAGGCGGCCGCCGGCTCTGACGGCGAGTCGGCCGCTGATGAGTCAAACTCGTTGTACCAACTTCAGGATGGCAGGCTCATGAGTTATTCCGATGGCAACAGTATTCCGGACCTTTTTGAGCCGCCAAGTCAGGTCGGAGTTTTTATGGCTGGTGCGCAGCCTGTTCAGAACCCCGCTACCGGATCAAAAAACCCGGAGCCTTCCCCGGCTCAGGTGCTGATGGATCTCACAGATAAGATGACGGCCCTATTAACTGCCACGGTTGACCCGGCAGATCAAGCCCAGCATGACGCGGAGGTGGCGCAGTTAAAATTGGATCTGATGAAAGCTAAAGAGGATCTTGCAGCAGAAGGGATCAGGCTGGCGGCGGAGCGGGCGGCTCTCGACGCCCGGACTCAGTTGATTCAGGCGCAGTCCTTCCAACTCACGATGGATCAGAACGCGGCCAACAAGGTCATGAGAAGGAGGCATCAGAAGGCCCAGTCTCGACTCCCGCCGGTTTACGATCCGCGCAATCTCTTCAACACGCCGGGTGCGGGATCCAGTAACCCACCAGGGGTCTTTGCGCCCGGGTCGGGACCCCTCATTCAGCCACTAGTAATGGGGCCTCCCCAGGTGCCCCCTGCCCCGCCTCAGTATGTGCCAATACCCCCGGGTCATTACGATAACCCGCTGGAGAACATGGTAGCTGCGGCAGCATGACTGGCGGCTCTTCCCGTTGACGGCAATTCTCCGGCAGCTGTCGAAACCCGCCGGGTCAGGGAACTCCTGCAGACGGCTCTAGCACAGCAAGAGGCGTACTCCTACAGCCGGGACAGGATGCACTCAACTCCTCGCCCAGGCCAGAGCCCGAGTTACAGCCGGCACATGGACTCAGCAACCGGCTCAAGTAATGTCCGACGCCATGACCCACCGCCTGGCCATGGCCCGGCTCATGTTGGAGCCTTCTACGCAGTAGACCAAGCACGGCAAGAGGCGGAGCAGGTGCCGCAATTGACGGCTTATCAGACCCCCCCGGCTTATCCGACGGCGTCCGTTGATGTGGGTATTTCTACCAGGACCGGGGGTGTCCCTTGTTTGGTGCCGGCCATCCGTAATGAACGTCTACCTAAGGATTTCAAGGGCCCTAGGAAGGTGCCTAACTATACAGCTGACTTACAGCCTGCGGCCTGGATTGAGAGTTATGAGATGGCTATGGAACTGCTAGAGGTCAGCGAGGCGGCCATGGCCAAATATTTCACCATGATGTTAGATGGAACTGCCCGCACGTGGTTAAAAGGGCTGCCACCGAACTCCATTGGGTCTTGGGCTGAGCTGAAGGCCCGGTTCATTCAAAACTTCAAGGACACCTGTAGGCAGTCTATGTCAATTGTGGATTTGACTAACTGTAAGCAGCAGGAGGGTGAATCCACGACCCATTGGGTTCGCCGGGTCAAGGAGATCATACATTCATCAGATAAGATGGACGCCGGCTCTGCAGTCTTGATGTTAGAACAGAACTATCGTTTTGTGCCCCTAAAGATGAAACTTGGGCGGCTTAAACGCGACTGCACGGATATGGGTACACTAATGGCGGCTCTTGTCAAGTACGCCGATTCTGATGGTACCAAGGATCCCCCTTCAGACGATGAAAGGACAGGGAAGGGAAAGAAGAACGGCAATGACAAGGGTCCTCAGTTTAACCCGGGGAATCAAGGAGGAGGCAAGCGCAAGGCTGATGGCAGCCTGGAGTTCGTAGCCAACGCCCAAGGCAACAACCAGCGACGCAAGGGGAGGCCCCCTCCCCGAGGCGGCGGGTCAGGACCTTCTCTGGAGCAGCTGTTGAATGAACCTTGTCCGAGACACGGCTCTAGAGAGAAGCCAGCGACTCACCTGTGGAAGGATTGTGCTATCATGAAGGCATTTAAAAACTACAATGGCCCGGGCGGCGGCTCAGGCGCTGGCGCCTTTCATGGCCCGGGCGGCGGGTCAAATTCCGGTCCTCAGAACGGTCAAGGGGGCTTTAATCAACAGTCTGGTCAGGGTCATCAACAGCAACAGGGGGGCTATCAGACCAACCCAAAGCAGCTTAGCGGTGGACAGTATCACATGTTCACCACTAGTTTGTGCAAACGAGACGAAAAGCTTCACAAGAGGGCTCTTAATGCTGTCGCGCCCGCAGTTCCACGCTACTTACGGTGGTCGGAGCAGCCCATAGTGTGGAGTAGGGAGGATCACCCTCCCCGGGTGGATAACCCGGGCCACCTGGCCTTAGTGGTGGCTCCTCAAGTGGGAGGCTATAAGTTCACAAAGGTACTCATGGATGGAGGCAGCAGCATCAACATCCTCTATTATGAGACTTTCCGTCGTATGGGGCTAGTTGATAAGAACCTCAGCCAGTCAAATACTATCTTCCATGGTGTGGTACCCGGTAAATCGGCTTATCCAGTCGGCAAGATCGAACTGGAAGTGGCCTTCGGTGATGAGAACAACTACAGGGTGGAAAAGTTGACATTTGAGGTGGTCAAAATAAGAAGTCCATACCATGCTATATTCGGACGGCCGGCTTACGCCAAGTTCATGGCACGGCCGTGTTATGTGTACTTACAACTCAAGATGCCAGGTCACAACGGGACCATTACGGTTCACGGCAGCCGGAAAGTGGCTCTGGAGTGTGAGGAAGGTGACGCGGCTTATGCAGAGTCTGTTTGTGCCACAGAAGAGTTGAAATTTTATAAAGACAATGTTGACCCAACAGATATGACCTCTCCGAAAAATCCAACCACGGAGAATGAACCAGCAATGAAGTTTAAATCAGCTGATGAGACTAAACTTGTTGATTTTGTTCCAGGTGACTCGTCTCAGCAGTTCAGCATCAGTGCAAATCTGGACCCGAAATAGGAAGGCGCGCTCATCGAGTTCATCCGTGAGAATAGGGACATCTTTGCATGGAAACCTTCTGACATGCCAGGTGTACCTAGAGAACTCGCTGAGGACACTCTCAATGTTGATCCAAAATTTAAGCCGGTCAGACAGTTCCTTCGACGGTTTAATGAAGAGAGGCGGAAGGCTATTGGTGAAGAAGTGGCCCGGCTTTTGGCGGCCGGGTTCATTGTTGAGGTTCTTCACCCAGAGTGGTTGGCTAACCCGGTGCTTGTACTTAAAAAGAACGGCACCTGGCGGATGTGTGTGGATTACACGGATTTGAACAAGGCGTGTCCGGCTGATCCTTTTGCTCTCCCCCGTATCGATCAGATCATTGATGCTACGGCAGGTTGTGCACGCTTAAGTTTCTTGGATGCTTATTCCGGGTATCATCAGATTAAGATGGCAGTTAAGGACCACGAGAAGACGGCGTTCATCACTCCCTTTGGAGCCTTCTGCTATGTATCTATGCCCTTTGGACTCAAGTGTGCACAGGCGACTTACCAGCGTTGTGTGCAGAATTGTCTTCATAAACAGATCGGGCGCAATGTTCACGCTTATGTGGACGACATTGTGGTTAAATCCATCAAGGAGGAAACCCTGATAGATGACTTAAGGGAAACCTTCGACAATCTCCGGGTCTATAAGATGATGCTTAACCCGGCCAAATGTGTTTTTGGTGTTCCTGCAGGCAAACTATTGGGTTTCTTGGTTTCTGACAGAGGCATTGAGGCTAACCCGGAGAAGATCAAGGCCATCACTTCCTTGGCTAGGCCGGCGTGCGTAAATGACGTTCAACGTTTGGCGGGTCGCATCGCTGCTTTAAGCCGGTTTATAAGTCGTTTGGGTGAGAAGGCTATGCCCTTATATCAGTTGATGAAGAAAACTGACAACTTCATCTGGAATGATGCAGCTAATACCGCTTTTGAGGATTTGAAAAAGCAACTGGCAGAGCCCCCTGTCCTTGCTGCTCCGGTTGATAAGGAGCCCTTGCTACTATATGTGGCAGCAAACGCACGAGCCGTCAGCGTGGCTATTGTGGTGGAGCGCAAGGAGGCGGGTAAGGAGCATCCGGTTCAGCGGCCGGTTTATTATATCAGTGAGGTGCTCATTGAGTCCAAACAGAGGTATCCACATTGGCAGAAGCTTGTGTATGGGGTGTTTATGGCGAGCCGGAAGCTTAAGCATTATTTTCAGGGTCATCCCATCACTGTGGTCAGTTCCGCCCCTCTTGGTGATATTATCCAAAACAGAGAGGCTACAGGGAGAATTGCTAAGTGGGCTATAGAACTTGGACCTCATGATCTTAAATATGTGCCACGCACTGCTGTCAAGTCTCAGGCCTTGGTGGATTTCATCAATGATTGGACAGAGTCACAAGTACCCGAGCAAAAGCCGGATAACACTTATTGGACTATTCACTTTGATGGGTCCAGGCAGCTGGAGGGCTCGGGGGCTGGTGTTGTCTTGGCTTCCCCTAAAGGTGACAAGTTCCATTACGTGCTACGGTTGATGTTTCCTTGCACTAACAATGCGGCTGAATACGAGGCTTTGCTCCACGGTCTTCGGGTGGCTAAGGAGATGAGCTTAAGCCGGGTGAGGTGTTTTGGTGACTCAGACTTGGTGGCTCAACAAGTATCAGGCACCTGGGATTCTAAGGATCCTCTAATGGCGGCTTATCGCCGCGAGGTTGATGCCATTGCCGGGCACTTTCAGGGATATCAAGTGGAGCACATTGACCGCAGGAAGAATGAGGCGGCTGATGCTTTAAGCCGGCTCGGCTCTCAGCGAAAGCCGGTGCCGCCTAACACTTTCCTGGATGTCCTATATAACCCTTCGGTTAAGTTGCCTACAGAGGAGGACTTGGCTATCCCTGACCCGGAGGCACGACTGGTGGCGGCTCTGCATATCATACCAGACTGGACAATGCCATATCTGGCTTATATAACCCGGGAGAGTTGCCTGAGGATGAAATTCTGGCCAGGCAAATAACCCGGCGGGCTAAGTCAATGATTGTTATCGATGGCGAGTTGCATCATCGCAGTATTTCAGGGGCATTCCAGCGTTGTATCTCCCCTGAGGAAGGTCAAGAGATCTTGCGCGAGATCCATGAAGGGGATTGTGGCCATCATGCCGGTTCAAAATCTCTTGTGGCCAAGGCTTTCCGTCATGGTTTTTATTGGCTGACGGCTCACGCTGATGCAGAGGACTTGGTCAGTAAATGTGATGGCTGCCAAAGGTTCTCCCGACGGGCTCATGTGCCGGCTCAGGAATTGAGGATGATCCCGATCACTTGGCCCTTTGCGGTCTGGGGGCTTGATATGGTCGGGCCTTTTAAACGGTCCAAGGATAAGAAGACCCACCTCTTGGTGGCAGTGGACAAATTCACGAAGTGGGTAGAAGCTGAGCCAGTTAGCAAGTGTGATGCAGCCACGGCGGTTCAATTTATGAAAAGGGTGATCTTCCGCTTCGGCTTTCCACACAGCATCATAACAGACAATGGCACTAATCTGTCCAAAGGCGCTATGGAGGAGTTTTGTCAAAGAGAACATATCCGGCTTGATGTCTCTTCAGTGGCACACCCCCAATCCAATGGTCAAGCTGAGAGAGCTAACCAGGAGATTCTGAAGGGCATTAAACCCCGGCTCTTGGTCCCTTTGCAACGGACGCCGGGTTGTTGGGTGGAGGAATTGCCCTCCGTTTTATGGAGCATCAACACTACTCCTAACAGGTCTACAGGCTTCACGCCTTTCTTCATGGTTTATGGAGCAGAAGCAGTTCTCCCCAGCGACATCCGTCATGATTCACCTCGTGTGGAGGCTTATGTTGAGACGGATAATGAACAGGCGCGCCAAGATGCTCTGGACTTGTTGGACGAACAGCGTGATGTGGCAGCCGCCCGTTCAGCGATTTACCAACAAGACCTGCGCCGTTATCATAGCCGCCGGGTCAAGTCACGGGTCTTTCAGGAAGGCGACCTGGTGCTCCGGCTCATCCAGGATCAAACGGATGCGCACAAGTTATCCCCACCTTGGGAAGGGTCTTTTGTGGTCAGTAAGAACTTGCACAACGGGTCATATTACCTCATTGATATCCGGGAGCATAAGGACCCGCGTAAATCTGAGGAGGAGACCCGTCGGCCATGGAACATAGCTCAGCTTCGGCCTTACTACACTTGAGCTACCGGCTCTTGTGATGTACATATTTATCTCAGCCATGTATATATTATGATAAAGCAATAAAGCAGGACCTCTATCCTTTGCTCTCTCCCAAGTATGTGTGTTGTTTTTTACATGCTGACTTACAGAAGTTCCGGCTTATGATCATCTTCAAATCTAGCTGTAAGCAATAAAGTCACTTGGGGGCTTCCTGTTCACACATGGGTCGTATTCGAACCAAAGAGAACATAGCTGTCGATACCCATTTGATTGGCAAAGTGCCGAGCTCATTGGGAGGTGGCCTTTGGTCATATTTGAATCATAGTGTAACCCCTCTGAGAACCGACGTGGATCGTATTCGAATCAGCGTCGTTAAACAATTTTCAGAATCACTTGGGGGCTTCCTGTTCAAACATGGGTCGTATTCGAACCCAAGAGAACATAGCTGTCGATACCCTCTTGATTGGCATCGCCGAACCCACCGGGGGCTATATGATCATATCCGAATCTTAGCTTAACCCCTTTGGACCGAGGTTCTGGTCGTATTCGAACCGGAAGCCCTTAAATTTTTACATTTTACCACAAGTTTACTCTGATCATGTCAAAGTATGTACTGCCGGGTTTCACTTGCCGGCTTAATTTTGGTTTATCTTGTTAGTTGAGCATCATGGATGTCATCAAGACAAGTAAATTCGAGTTCAGATAATAACCGTGCTACCCGGGTTATTTAACCCGGAAGTATGCTTACAAGCTGTTGAGTGTGTTATCACGACTATGTTCAGAATATAGTGAAGGACCAGTCTTTTTGGTTTGAATTTCCAGGTTATCCATCTCAGACACCTGATTCTCAGGGCGGTAAGCCGCCTTGTGACTTGCGGTTTGCCTTCTTATGCAGATAATTAAAGGTACTTTTTTAAAAGGTTGAGAAGCACGAAGGATAATTATAACCCGGAGGAGCATCAAAAAAAAGAATGACTTCAAAGGATTTCAGCATTCCTTGCGTGCACGATGGCACGGCAGAGATAAATTGTTGCACCTATTCTATTACAAAAATCTTTCAAAGTTCCAAGGGTGGAGCGCTGCTTGGTGAGCCGCTAGCCGGTTTATGACGCCTGCTGAGTCGAAGTCCCCGGCTCATCTTCTGCTCCGGCTGATCCCAAGGCTTCGAAGGTCGACGACTTCCAGTTGATGCCACTGAGAGCTTCGAACTGAGCTTCTTCGTCAATTAACCCGGCCGGGTTAATCTCCGGGGCGAAGGTGTGCTGGCGAGCCGGAGGAATCAGATTGATAGCTTCATAGCGAGGGGTTGGAATCCTCTGATTCTCCGCGTTGTATCTCGGCTGATACTTGGTTAAATCGGTGTCGTTCCCGATGATGGTGGCCACCGGGCGCACAGCCTTCACACAAGCCGCGAAGTCCTTCTGGTCGAACGCTGAGCCGTCTTCTTTCAGGCTGGGGTAACCCAGGGCGATGTCTGCCGGGTCTAGCTCCGGCAAGAAGGCTTTGGCCCGGCTCAGTGCGGCGATTGCTCCGGATCTCGCGGATGCTCGTCGTAGCTCCTGGATCCGCTGCGGCAGAGCTGCGAGCCGGCGCAGGACTTCGGCCAGATGAGTCGGCACTTCATTCGACAGGGCCACCACAGCTAAAGCCCGCTGTGACCCAGTGTAGAGCTGTTCCACCAGGGTGTACATGGCCTTTAACTTGGTGACCACGCTCTGGTTCAAGTTGGCGCTTCTGGAACCTGTTTAACAACATCAGATGACCTGGTGATAAGGATGAGTTAAGAGATGTAAACATTCCAACGTGAATGAAAGCCGGTGAGGCGACTTACCGAAGATGGCAGCTACCATTTGGGACACTTGGCGCTTTAGACCGGAGAGCTCAGCGGTCTTCTCAGTAAGGGCCTTCTCCGCCTGTTCTGCCCGGGTCACCAGTGCAGCTTTCTCCTCAGCCCAGGCCTTCCGCTCAGCGTCGAATTCAGTCTTCAACTTCTCCTGAGCGGCGATGCTGGAGACAAACTTGGCATTTGCCTTCCGGGTCTCCATCTCTTGTGCCTTCAGCCGGCTCTTGAGATCCGCCAGGTCCGACTCTAATTTCTTGCCAACAGCCTGCATATATTTCCGGGTTATTAACAGTCATTCTATAAAGTCCCAAGCGCTTTCCAAGCAAAGACACTTGGCACTTGGGGGCTAATGCATATTGAACGTATCTATTTATGTACGGCCGGCTCAGTTCAGTAAGCCGGAATTTAAAGTCTACGACATGTTCAAGTATAAGTCCTAGACTTGGGGGCTAGAATGACAAGGATCACTATGCAGAAATAAGAAAACAGCAGAAGGTTACCTCAGATTTCTGTTGGATCTGGCTGACCATGGCGATCTCGGCGTCTCGGCTCTTGTGAACCTGGCTGATATAGCCTGAGACAAGCTCTCCAATGCTTAAATCGGTGTAGCTGGAGAGATCCAGATTCACCCGATGGGGTTGCAGCAACTCCCCCTTCGCAGAGCATTTGGCCAGTGCGGTCGGCCTCCCCGGCTCAACATACTCCGTCCAGGTAATTACCACGTCCGGGTCGTTAGCTGGTGGGGCTGAGCCGGACGCCTCCGGGTTAGCTGATGCTTCGGTTGTTCTCTTGGTGCTCGGGGCAGGGGCTTCAGGCGCCGTGTCCATGGGAATGGTGGCTTCGGGGGCGGAGGCGGCTGGCGGCTCTTGAGCCGTCGTCTCCGGTTCAGGCAAGTCTGGCACTCCGGCTGACCTTGTCTTCTTTGCTCTTTTGGTGAGCTTTGCCTGGGCACTGAAAAGGCAGAAGTGTTAGGCATACAAAGGGTAAGTACAGACAGATAATGTAAGAAGATTGTTATTACCCGGGGGCAGTCTTGAAGGCCGGCAGACTTGACTGCATGGAGTCACCCGAAGAGGGGGAGGTCTCCTGGTAATTGGAGTCAGAAGAGTTGAGTGGCTGACGGATGACACCCGCCAACGGATGAAAAGGGTACAGGTGAGAAAAAACCTCTGTGCGGCGTTTCCTCGTTGCGTCGGGTAACCCGATGGAGAGGTCGGTGTCCTTGCGGGCCCGGGTGTGGCGCCGGCTCTCGTGAACCTGCTGCTTCAAAAGAAATTGAGGGTCTCGGTGAGCTAATGGATGGGAAAAGCTTACTTTCCGGGTTACCCTTCGGAATTTCAGCTGTGGTAAAGGCTCCGAGCCGGAGGAAAGTGATGTTACCTCTTCGACCACCGGGTTACTGGCGCCGGTGTCATCCTGTCAATAAGCAAGTGTTGATAAGGCGGACAGCATCAGACAACATTTATAGCAAGAATTTAAAAGGTTTAAGGGTTACCTCTGACTCGGAGCTATCGCTTAACTGCATTAGTTCCGAAGCAGTGGATCTGCTGCCCTTCTTGCGAGGGGCGGCTTTCTTGGCGGCCTTTTTTGCCTTCCTGGCCTTCTTGGCCGCCTCATGGTCATACTTGACCCGCCAGAATTTATCATCAGCCTGAGAAATACAGTAATGGATTCCTAAAATGGTTCAAAGCAAGGTGACATACCAAAGAAGTTGAAAGGTTAAAGTCAGCGGCTTACCGCTGGGGCTGGATTGGTCTTGCAGAACGGGGCTAGCCCGGTTCTTCCACAGTCTGCCAGGCTCTCGTTTAACAGAGCCTTGGTCTCTTCTTCAGCAATGTCTTCTGGAAGATCATTGCGACTGTGCCTCTGTGGGTCATCCTTTCGCCCGGTGTACTCACACATTAAGCCGGGGCGGCGGCTCAACGGGATCACCCGCCATGAGATCCAGACCCGGACTAGATCAATTCCGTTCAGACCGTTGCCTAGCAGGGCCTTGATCTTGTTGATCATTGGAAGCAGTGGCTGGCGTTCCGCGGCAGTCAGTTTGTCGGAGAGAGGATGAGTCGGCTCCAGGCGTGTTGGGCGAAAACCGGGCAGCGGATTCTCGTCAGCCGGGGATGTATCTTGATAGTAGAACCAAGTCAGGTTCCAGTCCTTAGGGTGGCTCGGCGGTTCTGCGTAAGGTAACAGACAGTCCCTACGTCGCTGGATGGAGATGCCGCCTAACTCTAGACTTGGCCCGTTGGCACACTCATTCTGGCGGTTTAAATAAAACAGCTCTCTGAAGAGCAGCAGACTCGGCTCTTCTCCAAGATATACTTCACAAAAGACTTGGAAGTTGTAGATGTTGGATATGGAATTTGGTCCTATATCCTGAGGTCGAAGGTCAAAGAAGTTGAGCACATCCCGGAAGAATTTTGAGCCGGGCGGTGCGAAGCCCCGGCTCATATGGTCCGCAAAGATCACTACTTCCCCGTCCCTCGGCTGTGGTCTTTCTTCTGACGGATCAGGGGCACGGTAGGACATCACTTCCTTCCTGGGCAGATATCCGGACTTAACAAAGTTGGCCAGGGTTTCATCAGTGACGTTGGATCTCATCCAGTTGCAAGTGATGGGAGCCTTGGGAGGCATGGTGACGGTTGGTGGTTCTATGATAAAGAGAAAGGTGTCCGGGTTAATTATAAGCCGGAGTTTATCATTCAAGCTACAATGACGGCTTATGAAGGGGACTAATGATATATATTGATACGATGGGTTATCTAAGCCGTCGGGGCTTTCAGGATAAGTTGATCATCTACGGTTTACTACAGTTAAGCCGGAAGAGTTGACAGAGCATGTTTCTCTTTAAACCGGAAAGTTTTTCGGCGCGTGTATTCTTTAAGTCGGAAGTGTAAGCCGCCAAGGTTCAAGGGCTGCAGTTTTTACTAAGTGTGGTAAAACAGATTTCACATATTGCAGTAACTTTTTTGGATCAAAATGGTCGGGTGAAATGAAAATTTTCTAGACCTAAAAACAGAGGCAGGAGAAGTTCTTGAGGTGGAGCATAGTTCTTATGCAGTAAAAAGAAGGTTCTTTGCAGAAGAAACGGATTTCAAACATCTACCGCACTGACTCTAGATGAGGTTACAAATCAACTAAGTATGGTGACTATAAGAAGTACGGAGGTTTGCGGCAATGGGGAAGAACGCGAAGAACACAAGATGAACCCTACAAGTAGATCTATCTGGCAGAGCGAAGAAGACTTACTGGAGTTGGAAGGAGCGGAGGTCGCCGCCGTGAGTCTGGTCTGAATCAGGGTGATGCAGCGGCCGGGTTGATGAAGACCAGGGGCGCGACGGCGGCGGCAGTGACGGAGCTCGAGCAGAGGAGCGATGGCACGAGGAGGAAGAGGGAGAGTGTGAGAAGAAAGTGCTGGGCCGGCCTATTTATAAGGCCGAGTCATAAGTGGGCGCGGGATTCAAGGAGGCCACGGCGTGGTTATCTCCCCCTCACGGCGCCTCGATTCTCAGAAGGACAGTAACAGCAAAGATCTGTTGCGGATCTGGCGGAGTAAAAAACGGACTTAATGGAGGATGACGTCACGGCGGATTATCCGGAGTCCAGAGGATGACGTCACTCCGGGTTATGACCTTCACATGAATGGTAAGCCGGAGATTTTTTCTGTCTGCAGAGCTGAAGATTGACACGAGCCGGCTCAAGTCAATCTGGGGCCTAATGTTGAGGATATAGACCTGGGAGTCACCCGCCAGGAGGGCCGGGTTACACTAAGGGTCATTGCCAGAAGCCCGGAGCTAAATTTCAGATAATGGGCCAGAGATGGGCTGAGACCCGGCGATGGCTTAAAGCTCGTAGTACAATCTTTATTGTTATAATATAACTTGTAGTGTAAGGCAGGTATTGTTTAGAGTCCGAGCCGGACACTCTTATGAGCCGGCCGGGACTCTAAGGGCTGCTGGGCGTCAGCCTCCCTATATAAAGGGACGACCCGGCAGCGGTTTAAGGGCGACAACGATCTCTCCGAGAGCCGGGCATAGCTGTTTAGCTCCCTGGCGATCGTAACCCTAATCAATAACACCTCGAACTGGACGTAGGCTTTTACCTTCACCGTAAGGGGCCGAACCAGTATAAACCCTCGTGTTCCTTGTCCCGCATAACCCCTTCAAGCTTCCTAGTTGCGATGGCTCCACGACTAAGTCCTAGCCCAAGGACATCTGCCGTGACAATTCCACGACACCTTTCTTGCCCTTGCCCTTCTTGAAACTAGTGGTTTTACTAACCATCAACAATTGATGCTCCTATTTGATGTCTACTTTCGCGGTGTCGCGAATAGCTCAAGGATCATCATATCTATCCCTGATATGTTATAGTTCATCACGAAGCTCTAGTAGCTTGGTGGCAGTGACTTTGGAGAACCATCACTATCTCATCTGGAAGATTAACTCCCACTCGATTCAAGCGATTGTAGTACTCATACAATCTGAGCACATGCTCAACGATTAAGCTTTTCTCCTTAGTTTGCAGGCTTAAGAAACTTGTCAGAGGTCTCATACCTCTTGACGTGGGCACTAGCCTGAAATCCCAATTTCAGTCCTTGGAACATCTCATATGTTCTGCGATGTTTCAAAAACGTCTTTGGTGCCTCAATTCTAAACCATTTAGCATTACGCATTGAACTATCATGTAGTCATCAAAACGTGTATGTCAGATGTTCGCAACATCCACAACCGACGCTCGAGGTTCAGCACACTGAGTGGTGCATTAAGGACATAATCTTTCTGCACAGCAATGAGGACAATCCTCAGTTTACGGACCCAGACCGTATAATTGCTACTGTCAACTCTCAACTAAATTTTCTCTAGGAACATATCTAAAACAGTAGAACCAAAGAGTGAGCTACGATATAATTTGCAAAGACCTTTTGACTATGTTCATGATAATTAAGTTCATCTAATCAAATTATTTAATGAACTCCCACTCAGATAGACATCCCTCTAGTCATCTAAGTGATACATGATCCGAGTCAACTAGGCCGTGTCCTATCATCACGTGAGACGGACTAGTCATCATCGGTGAACATCTTCATGTTGATCGTATCCACTATACGACTCATGTTCGACCTTTCGGTCTCTTGTGTTCCGAGGCCATGTCTGTACATGCTAGGCTCGTCAAGTCAACCTAAGTGTTTTGCATGTGTAAATCTGGCTTACACCCATTGTATGCGAACGTTAGAATCTATCACACCCGATCATCACGTGGTGCTTCAAAACAACGAACTTTCGCAACGATGCACACTTAAGGGGAACACTTTCTTGAAATTTTATGAGGGATCATCTTATTTATGCTACCGTTGTTCTAAGAAAATAAGATGTAAACATGACAAACATCACATGCAAATCATAGAGTGACATGATATGGCCAATATCATCTCGCATCTTTGATCTTCATCTTTGAGACGCGACATGATCACCTTCATCACCGGCATGACACCATGATCTCCATCATCATGATCTCCATCATCGTGTCTTCATGAAGTTGTCTCGCCAACTATTACTTCTACTACTATGGCTAACGGTTAGCAATAAATTAAAGTAATTACATGGCGTTTTCAATGACACGCAGGTCATACAATAAATTAAGACAACTCCTATGGCTCCTGCCGGTTGTCATACTCATCGACATGCAAGTCGTGATTCCTATTACAAGAACGTGATCAATCTCATACATCACATATATATAATTCATCACATCCTTTTGGCCATATCACATCACATAGCATACCCTGCAAAACAAGTTAGACGTCCTCTAATTGTTGTTGCATGTTTTACGTGGCTGCTATGGGTTTCTAGCAAGAACGTTTCTTACCTACGCAAAAGCCACAACGGTGATATGCCAATTGCTATTTACCCTTCATAAGGACCCATTTTCATCGAATCCGATCCGACTAAAGTGGGAGAGACTGGCACCCGCTAGCCACCTTATGCAACAAGTGCATGTCAGTCGGTGGAACATGTCTCACGTAAGCGTACGTGTAAGGTCGGTTCGGGCCGCTTCATCCCACGATGCCGCCGAATCAAGATAAGACTAGTAACGGTAAGCAAATTGAACAAATCATCGCCCACAACTACTTTGTGTTCTACTCGTGCATAGAATCTACGCATAGACCTAGCTCATGATGCCACTGTTGGGGATCGTTGCAGAAATTAAAAAATTTCTACGCATCACCAAGATCAATCTATGGAGAGACTAGCAACGAGGGAGAGGGGAGTGCATCTTCATACCCTTGAAGATCGCGATGCGGAAGCGTTACAAGAACGCGGATGAAGGAGTCGTACTCGCAGCGATTCAGATCGCGGTTGATTCCGATCTAAACGCCGAACAACGGCGCCTCCGTGTTCAACACATGTACAGCCCGGGGACGTCTCCTCCTTCTTGATCCATCAAGGGGAGAGGACAAGTTGAGGGAGAGCTCCGGAAGCACGATGGCGTGGTGGTGGAGCTTGCAGTTCTCCGGCAGGGCTTCGCCAAGCACTACGCAGGAGGAGGAGGTGTTGGGGAGGGAGAGGGCTGCACCAGCGGAAGGGCTGCGGCTCCCATGCGCCTCCCCACTATATATAGGGGTGGAGGGGGCTGGTTTCTTGCCCTCCAAGTCCATTGGGGCGTTGGCAAAGGTGGGGGAAAGAAATCCCATCATTTCCCTTCCCCACCGATTGTTATCCCCTTTTTTTAGGGATCTTGATCTTATCCCTTCGGGATATGATCTTATTCCTTCTAAGGGGGGATCTTGGTGCGCCTTGACCAGGGGTGTGGGGCCTTGCCCCCACTACCCACGTTCATGTGGGTCCCCCCATGCAGGTGGGCCCCACTCCGGAACATTCTAGAACCTTCCCGGTACAATACCGAAAAATCCCGAACATTTTCCGGTGGCCAAAATAGGACTTCCCATATATAAATCTTTACCTCCGGACCATTCCGGAACTCCTCGTGACGTCCGAGATCTCATCCGGGACTCCGAACAACATTCGGTAATTGCACACTAATTCCTATAACAACTCTAGCGTCACCGAACCTTAAGTGTGTAGACCCTACGGGTTCGGGAATCATGCAGACATGACCGAGACTGCTCTCTGGCCAATAACCAACAGCGGGATCTGGATACCCATGTTGGCTCCCACATGTTCCACGATGATCTCATCAGATGAACCATGATGTCGGGGATTCAATCAATCCTGTATACAATTCCCTTTGTCAATCGGTACGTTACTTGCCCGAGATTCGATCATCGGTATCCCAATACCTCGTTCAATCTCGTTACCGGCAAGTCACTTTACTCGTTTCGTAATGCATGATCCCGCGACTAACTACTTATTCACATTGAGCTCATTATGATGATGCATTACCGAGTGGGCCCAGAGATACCTCTCCGTCATACGGAGTGACAAATCCCAGTCTCGATTCGTGCCAACCCAACAGACACTTTCAGAGATACCTGTAGTGCACCTTTATAGCCACCCAGTTACGTTGTGACGTTTGGTACACCCAAAGAATTCCTACGGTATCCGGGAGTTGCACAATCTCATGGTCCAAGGAAATGATACTTGACATTAGAAAAGCTTCTAGCAAACGAACTACACGATCTTGTGCTATGCTTAGGATTGGGTCTTGTCCATCACATCATTCTCCTAATGATGTGATCCCGGTATCAATGACATCTACTGTCCATGGTCAAGAAACCATAACCATCTATTGATCAACCAGCTAGTCAAGTAGAGGCTCACTAGGGACATGTTGTGGTCTATGTATTCACACATGTATTACGGTTTCCAGTTAATACAATTATAGCATGAACAATAGACAATTATCATGAACAAGGAAATATAATAATAACCATTTTATTATTGCCTCTAGGGCATATTTCCAACAATATATGTGATCAGATCACATGTTGAAGTCCTATTTACACATGTGCCACACAAATCCATCTTCTTGTAGGTGAACTATTCAAAGAACAAGGCCAACCGTACGAAAGTGAAATTCCAACAGACGACAAGATCTCGTAGCTATATTGCACACTGCGAGGCTCTTGTAATTAGCTGTTGTTTCACTCCTTTCGCTGTACCATATTATCAGATCTATATTGACTTGTTCCAAATGCAGAGGAAAGTCCGCAAGGACCAAAAAGTACCTGAACCAAATGTTGTGGAAATCTTCAAGGACTGTCACACCAGCAAGAAGAAGGGCATGACTACACCAGTCAAAGCCGCTATTGTAAGTCCTTAATCCTCATGCCTTTTAACTACTACTTACTCTGACTTGTGCCTTGAACTGCATGGTTTGCAGCCAATGTCTATTACTCTTTTCAATTTTATGCACAATTGTCTTAGCGTATCATTGCACCTTACAAGGTTTAAAAGAGAGGAGTGATGTTCCTTTGATCTTGACATGTAATCTAGTTCCGTGCTAGACTTGCCCACACAACGTTACAATTGCATGTTTGTCTATTCTCAGTTGTTTTGTGATATGAATGATGTCATACTATGCTTACTGTATTATAAACTTTGTCTCTTTATCCTTAGCCCTCAATACAATGTGAAGAAATAGACAATACATTAGCGATGGTACATGGTCATATGTTTGGAACCTGGTTTTATTATGTACTTTGCAATAAAATACAACTATTATTTTACATGGGTTCACCAGAATAAGTTCTGTATATAGACCAAAGCTATTTTGTTTGGTTTTGTTGCCTCCTTAATATCTTCTGTTATGGTACTACTAATGTAAAACCTCAACTTTTCAGCGAGCTATGGAAAAAATGGTGGAACCGCCACCTTCTGAAGGTGGTGAGGCAACTATAACCGCAATGTCAGCTCTTGCTGCAGTGGGTCAGTACCTGTCCACTAATAGTGCCAAAATCACGTTCCTGCGTAATACTGGCTTGGTTGTTAAGGCAATCTCGTCCAAACTGCCTCATGATCAAGATATGCAAGCTCAAACAATGTTGTATCTGCGCTCCAGACACAAGTCCATTCCCTAACAGAGACCCTTTGTGAAACAAGGAGAGACATTGTTCGATGTTGTCAAGATATGCATGGTTTTGAAACCAGACTATCAGACATTTGCTATGTTGTTCAGGAGCCTAGGAGAACTGAAGGCGAAGGTTATGGTGCTCCATCGGACAATACAACATGAAAACGTAACAGTCAGGTCAAATGAACTAAGCTTCTGAACTTCTGGTGGTGCATTTATCTGCTAGACTGTTAACTTTTATGCCAACCTTCCTTTTGTATAGTGTAGGGTGTTCCCTATATTTGCACTGGTGGCGAAATTTGATGCCCAGTGGATGTAATATGTGTAATAGCCGTGATAGCCTAGCATAAGTTGCTTGCTTATTTATTTCCTTATTGTCTTGTTTATTTGTTTTCTTGTAGTCAGTGCAGTTCTTCCGCGGGTTGCTACTGGCCGCAATAACCTATTTTTTAAAACTAGGCCACATTAACCATGGGCTACATATTTACTGTAGTTAACATGGGCCTCCTACGGGCCATAGAAACAATGGGCCTTCTAAGGGTCGTAGAAACAATGGGCCTTCTATGGGGCGTAGAAACAATGGGCCTTATACGGGCCGTAGACACAATGGGCCTTCTACGGGCCGTAACATCAATGGGCCTTCTATGGGCCGTATGATCGGTTGGCCAAACATGGGCCAATAACAGACCACATTATGGCCGTAAATGGGCTAGAGCTGAAATCGTCTGTTCATGGGCCGACCATAACGTGCTGTCGTTAATCGGCCGTATTTGATGACGCTATGAAAACGGCCCAATGTATTAACAGGCCACAAACGGGCCGACTGTAACCACAGGCTGAATTTGGCCCACAAACAGAAAATGACGGTAACGGGCCGTAAGTAAACGAATGCTGGAAATGAGCCCAAGAATAAATGGGCCCTGAGAAGGCCGAAAGATAACAGGGGCTGGAAACGGCCCAACTGAATAATGGGCCGTTAATGGGTATAAAGTGATACACTGTTCATTACGGGCCAGTTTTACCACGGGCCGTTAATGGGTATAAAGTGATACACTGTTCATTACGGGCCAGTTTTACCACAGGCCGTTAATGGGCCGAAGTTACTAAGGGCCTCATATGGGCCGAAAGACGTCATGGGCCATACATGGGCCGGAAGTTAAAATGGGCTGGAATTATATTGGACGGCCCAGATGATGCTACCGGGCCTAATTCGGATAGGCCGTAAACAGGCCCTGGGTTAGCGGGCTGTAAATGGGCTATATGCGAACAGGCCGTTAACAGGCTTGCTGTGGGCCGGCCCGCCACCTTTTGACCAAGTCAAACGGGTCGGCCTTTTCATAGGAATGGGCCTCTGTTGGGCCGTGCCACGTGTCGATGTATCATAGGCGCTTTGGGTCCAATGAGTGGATGACATCTGTCCCAACGGTGAGCCGACACGTGTTTCCTCCTGCCAATGATGATTTTACACATGGAAAATCCAAATTGGTCGGGGCTGTTAACGGGTTATCGGATCCAAAACCGGACCCGATAGCTTAACAGCGTTCTGTTACGGTGGATGCCATGTGTCGGTCACCCTTGATGAAAGCACTTCTGTGACGCGCGATTTATCGTCATGGAAGTGGACACTTCTGTGAGGATAATTTTGGTAATGTCATGGAAGACTTCTACGACAGCACAGGTATGACTATCTTGATTCTGTCATAAATTTGTCATGGATGTACATGCATGACAGAAAACGTGACCTACTGTGACAAACACGTATCATTACGGAAGTGTATTTTTTTGTAGTGTTAGTGCAAGTTCTCTCAACAAGAATAACATAATTGGGTCATATAACTATCCCTCAACATGCAACAAAGAGTCACTCCAAAGTCATTAATAGCGGAGAACAAACGAAGAGATTATTGTAGGGTACGAAACCACCTCGAAGTTATCCTTTCTGATCGATCTATTCAAGAGCCCGTAGTAAAATAACATGAAGCTATTATTTCCGTTTGATCTATCCTAGAGTTCATACTAGAATAACACCTTAAGACACAAATCAACCAAAACCCTAATGTCACCTAGATACTCCAATGTCACCACAAGTATCCGCGGGTATGATTATACGATATGCATCACACAATCTCAGATTCATCTATTCAACCAACACAAAGAACTTCAAAGAGTGCCCCAAAGTTTCTACCGGAGAGTCAAGACGAAAACGTGTGCCAACCCCTATGCATAAGTTCACAAGGTCACTGGACCCGCAAGTTGATCACCAAAACATACATCAAGTAGATCACGTGAATATCCCATTGTCACCACAGATAAGCACATGCAAGACATACATCAAGTGTTCTCAAATCCTTAAAGACTCAATCTGATAAGATAACTTCAAAGGGAAAACTCAATCCATTACAAGAGAGTAGAGGGGGAGAAACATCATAAGATCCAAATATAGTAGCAAAGCTCACGATACATCAAGATCGTGCCATATCAAGAACACGAGAGAGAGATCAAACACATAGCTACTGGTACATACCCTCAGCCCCGAGGGTGAACTACTCCCTCCTCATCATGGAGAGGGCCCGGATGATGAAGATGGCCACTCGTGATGATTCCCCCCTCCGGCAGGGTGCCGGAACAGGGTCCCGATTGGTTTTTGGTGGCTACAGAGGCTTGCGGCGGCGGTACTCCCGATCTAGGTTTATTTCTGGGGATTTCTGTATTTATTGGAATTTTTGGCGTCGGTCTCACGTCAGGGGGGTCTCCGAGTCGTCCACGAGATAGGGGGACACGCCCAGGGGGGTAGGGCGCACCCTCCACCCTCATGGACGGCTCGGGACTCTTCTAGCCCAACTCTTTTACTCCGGGGGCTTCTTTTGGTCCCTACAAGATCCACAAAAATTGGCAGATCAATTGGACTCCGTTTGGTATTCCTTTTCTGTAAAACTCAAAAACAAGGAAAAAAATAGAAACTGGCACTGGGCTCTAGGTTAATAGGTTAGTCCCAAAAATCATATAAAATAGCATATAAATGCATATAAAACATCCTAGATGAATAATATAATAGCATGGAACAATCAAAAATTATATATACGTTAGAGACGTATTAAGCATCCCCAAGCTTAATTCCTACTCGTCCTCGAGTAGGTAAATGATAAAAACAGAATTTTTGATGTGGAATGCTACCTAACATATTTATCAATGTAATCTTCTTTATTGTGGCAAGAATATTCAGATCCATAAGATTCAAAACAAAAGTTTAATATTGACATAAAAATAATAATACTTCAAGCATGCTAACAAAGTAATCATGTCTTCTCAAATAACATGGCCAAAGAAAGTCATCCCTACAAATTCATATAGTTTGGCTATGCTCCATCTTCGTCACACAAAATGTTCAAATCATGCACAACCCCGATGACAAGCCAAGCAATTGGTTCATACTTTAGTATTGTCAAACTTTTTCAACTTCCATGCAATACATGAGCGTGAGCCATGGACATAGCACTATAGGTGGAATAGAATGGTGGTTGTGGAGAAGACAAAAAAGAGGAAGATGTTCTCACATCAACTAGGCGTATTAATGGGCTATGGAGATGCCCATCAATAGATATCAATGTGAGTGAGTAGGGATTGCCATGCAACGGATGCACTAGAGCTATAAATGTAAGAAAGCTCAACAAAAGAAACTAAGTGGGTGTGCATCCAACTTGCTTGCTCACGAAGACCTAGGGCATTTTGAGGAAGCCGATCGTTGGAATATACAAGCCAAGTTCTATAATGAAAAATTCCCACTAGTATATGAAAGTGAAAAAATAAGAGACTATCTATCATGAAGATCATGATGCTACTTTCAAGCACAAGTGTGGAAAAAGGATAGTAGCATTGTCCCTTCTCTCTTTTTCTCTTTTTTTTTTGTTTTTTTCATTGGCTTCTTTGGCCTCTTTTTTTTCCTCACACGGGACAATGCTCTAATAATGATGATCATCACACTTCTATTTATTTACAACTCAAGGATTACAACTCTATACTTAGAACAAAATATGACTCTATATGAGTGCCTCCGACGGTGTACCGGGATGTGCAATGAATCTAGAGTGACATGTATGAAAAAATTATGAATGGTGGCTTTGCCACAAATACGATGTCAACTACATGATCATGCAAGGCAATATGACAATGGTGGAGCGTGTCATAATAAACGGAACGGTGGAAAGTTGCATGGCAATATATCTCGGAATGGCTATGAAAATGCCATAATAGGTAGGTATGGTGGCTGTTTTGAGGAAGGTAAATGGTGGGTTTATGGTACCGGCAAAAGTTGCATGGTAATAGAGAGGCTAGCAGTGGTGGAAGGGTGAGAATGCGTATAATCCATGGACTCAACATTAGTCATAAAGAACTCACATACTTATTGCAAAAATCTACAAGTCATCAAAACCAAGCACTACGCGCATGCTCCTAGGGGGATAGATTGGTAGGAAAATATCATCGCTCATTCCCGACCTCCACTCATAAGGAAGACAATCAAAGAAACACCTCATGCTTCAAATTTGTTACACAAGGGTTACCATATGTGCATGCTACGAGACTTGCAAACCTCAACACAAGTATTTCTCAAATTCGCAATTAATCTACTAGCATGACTCTAATATCACCATCCTCATGTCTCAAAACAATCATCAAGCATCAAACTTCTCATAGTATTCAACGCACTTCATATGGAAGTTTTTATTATACCCATCTTGGATGCCCATCATATTAGGACTAAATTCATAACCAAAGTAAATTACCACGCTGTTCTAAAAGACTCTCAAAATAATATAAGTGAAGCATGAGAGTTCATCTATTTCTTCGAAATAAAACCACCGCCGTGCTCTAAAAAGATATAAGTGAAGCACTAGAGAAAACGACAAAATACTCCAAAAGATATAAGTGAAGATCAATGAGTAGTTGAATAATTATGCAACTATGTGAAGACTCTCTAACATTTAAGAATTTCAGATCTCGGTATTTTATTCAAACAGAAAGCAAAACAAAATAAAATAAAATGACGCTCCAAGCAAAACACATATCATGTGGTGAATAAAAATATAGCTCCAAGTAAAGTTACCGATGAACGAAGACGAAAGAGGGGATGCCTTCCGGGGCATCCCCAAGCTTAGGATGTTAGTTGTCCTTGAATATTACCTTGGGGAGCCTTGGGCATCCCCAAGCTTAGGCTCTTGCCACTCCTTATTCCATAGTCCATCGAATCTTTACCCAAAACTTGAAAACTTCACAACACAAAACTCAACAGAAAACTCGTAAGCTCCTTTAGTATAAGAAAATAAAACCACCACTTAGGTACTGTTGTTAACTCGTTCTAAATTCATATTGGTGTAATATATACTGTATTCCAACTTCTCTATGGTTCATACCCTCCGATACTACTCATAGATTCATCAAAATAAGCAAACAACACATAGAAAACAGAATCTGTCAAAAACAGAACAGTCCGTAGAAATCTGATTTGTTCGAATACGTATGGAACTCCAAAAATTCTGAAATAAATTGGTTGATGTGAGGAATTTGTCTATAATCATCTGCAAAAATAATCAACCTAAAATCACTCTCCAGTGAAAAATGGCAGCTAATCTCGTGAGCGCAAAGTTTCTGTTTTTTACAGCAAGATCACATTAACTTTCACCCAAGTCTTCCCAAAGGTTCTACTTGGCACTTTATTGAAACAAAAGCTATAAAACATGATTACTACAGTAGCTTAACCATGTTGACACACAAAAACAGTAGGGGTAAATATTGGGTTTTCTCCCAACAAGCGCTTTTCTTTAATGCCTTTCTAGCTAGGCATGACGATTTCAATGATGCTCACATAAAAGATAAGAATTGAAACATAAAGAGAGCATCATGAAGAATATGACTAGCACATTTAAGTCTAACCCACTTCCTATGCATAGGGATTTTGTGAGCAAACAACTTATGGGAACGAGAATCAACTAGCATAGGAAAGCAAAACAAGCATAACTTCAAGATTTTAAGCACATAGAGAGGAAACTTGATATTATTGCAATTCCTACAAGCATATATTCCTCCCTCATAATAATTTTCAGTAGCATCATGAATTAATTCAACAATATAACCATCACATAAAGCATTATTCTCATGATGCACAAGCATAGAAATTTTATTACTCTCCACATAAGCAAATTTATTCTCATGAATAGTGGTGGGAGCAAACTCAACAAAATAACTATCATGTGATTGAAAATTAAAATCAAGATGACAAGTTTCATGGTTATCATTATTCTTTATAGAATACATGTCATCACAATAATCATCATAGATAGGAGGCATGCTTTCATCATAGTAAATTTGCTCATCAAAACTTGGGGGACAAAAATATCATCTTCATCAAACATAGCATCCCCAAGCTTGTGGCTTTGCATATTATTAGCATCATGGATATTAATAGAATTCATACTAACAACATTGCAATCATGCTCATCATTCAAATATTTAGTGCCAAACATTTTAATGCATTCTTCTTCTAACACTTGAGCACAATTTTCCTTTCCATCATTTTCACGAAAGATATTAAAAAGATGAAGCATATGACGCACCCTCAATTCCATTTTTTGTAGTTTTCTTTTATAAACTAAACTAGTGATAAAAGAGGAAACTAAAAGATTCGATTGCATGATCTAAAGATATACCTTCAAGCACTAACCTCCCTAGCAAAGGCGCCAGAAAAGAGCTTAGTTGACGGGGTGTTAGTGCCGCTTACCTAGCCTCCCCGGTAACGGCGCCAGAAAAGAGCTTGATGTCTACTACACAACCTTCTTCTTGTAGAAGTTGTTGGTCCTCCAAGTGCAGAGCATTGTAGGACAGTAGGAAATTTCCCTCAAGTGGATGACCTAAGGTTTATCAATCTGTGGGAGGCGTAGGATGAAGATGGTCTCTCTCAAACAAACCTGCAACCAAATAGCAAAGAGTCTCTTGTGTCCCCAACACACCCAATACAATGGTAAATTGTATAGGTGCACTACTTCGGCGAAGAGATGGTGATACAAGTGCAATATGGATGGTAGATATAGGTTTTTGTAATCTGAAAATATAAAAACAGCAAGGTAACTAATGATAAAAGTGAGCGTAAACGGTATTGCAATGCTTCGAAACAAGGCCTAGGGTTCATACTTTCACTAGTGCAAGTTCTCTCAACAATAATAACATAATTGGATCATATAACTATCCCTCAACATGCAACAAAGAGTCACTCCAAAGTCACTAATAGCAGAGAACAAACAAAGAGATTATTGTAGGGTACGAAACCACCTCAAAGTTATCCTTTCTGATCGATCTATTCAAGAATCCGTAGTAAAATAACGAAGCTATTCTTTCCGTTCGATCTATCCTAGAGTTCATACTAGAATAACACCTTAAGACACAAATCAACCAAAACCCTAATGGCACCTAGATACTCCAATGTCACCACAAGTATTCGCGGGTATGATTATACGATATGCATCATAGAATCTCAGATTCATCTATTCAACCGACACAAAGAACTTTAAAGAGTGCCCCAAAGTTTCTACCGGGCAGTCAAGACGAAAACGTGTGCCAACCCGTATGCATAAGTTCACAAGGTCACTGAACCCGCAAGTTGATCACCAAAACATACATCAAGCAGATCCCGTGAATATCCCATTGTCACCACAGATAAGCACATGCAAGACATAAATCAAGTGTTCTCAAATCCTTAACGACTCAATCCGATAAGATAACTTCAAAGGGAAAACTCAATCCATTACAAGAGAGTAGAGGGGGAGAAACATCATAAGATCCAACTATAATAGCAAAGCTCGCGATACATCAAGATCGTGCCATATCAAGAACACGAGAGAGAGAGACCAAACACATAGCTACTTGTACATATCCTCAGCCCCGAGGGTGAACTACTCCCTCCTCATCATGGAGAGCGCCAGGATGATGAAGATGGCCACCGGTGATGATTCCCCCCTCCGGAAGCGTGCCGGAACAGGGTCCCGATTGATTTTTGGTGGCTATAGAGGCTTGCGGCGGCGGAACTCCCGATCTAGGTTTATTTCTGGGGGTTTATGTATTTATAGGAATTTTTGGCGTCGGTCTCACGTCAGGGGGGGTCTCCGAGTCGTCCACGAGATAGGGGACGCGCCCAGGGGGTAGGGCGTGCCCTCCACCCTCGTGGACGGCTCGGGACTCTTCTGGCCCAACTCTTTTACTCCGGGGGCTTCTTTTGGTCCATAAAAAATCCACAAAAATTGGCAGGTCAATTGGACTCCGTTTGGTATTCCTATTCTGTAAAACTCAAAAACAAGGAAAACAGAAACTGGCACTGGGCTCTAGGTTAATAGGTTAGTCCCAAAAATCATATAAAATAGCATATAAAACATCCTAGATGGATAATATAATAGCATGGAGCAATCAAAAATTATAGATACGTTGGAGACGTATCAATATCATGCTGTTCCATGTTGCTCGAGCAAGAAAATACAAGGCGAAAAGAGGCAGTGATTACATTTCGCCCACAAGGGGAACACGTTTCCCTATCAGAACCATGAGGCTTCTTTGAGAGAAGCTCCGGTTTTTATAACAGATTTGTAATAAAGCTTGGCCCAAATTGTATTATGTTTATACCACGACATATATGTGCCATGACGTGACACCATGCCACCTTTGATGACTTTCTGGTGAGTTTAGGATTTACGGGGATTTAAAAACCGAGATTCCAAATGTTTGAGGATGAGCCAGGATGCGGGTACGGATGTAATTCGTTCCCATTCCTGGCATCGGACCTAAACATGCACCCAAGGACACATGTACAAGTTTTCTAGCCATTTTGGTGAACTGGAGCATGTATTTGAAGTTCATATTTGAATTATGGACATTAAATGCCTAGGAAACTCAATTAGTTTATAAAAAGGCCAAGCGAACCCTGAATAAGTTTAAATTTCAGTACGGATATCCTGTCGTTCCATGTTGCCCGTAGAAGAAAATACAAGGCAAAAAGAGGCGGTGATTATGTTTCGCCCACAAGGGGGACACGTTTCCCTATCGAAACCACGAGGCTTCTTTGAGAGAAGCTCCGGTTTGTAAGAGGCTTGTAATAAAACTTGCGCCACAATGGACGAAAAAAATTCCTCGACATATAAGTGCCATGTCATGACACCATGCCAGGTTTCATGATTTTCGGCTTAGTTTTGGATTTACGGGAATTTAAAAACCGAGATTCTTCTCACGAAATGTTTTCAAGTAGCACACGGTTCACTCACGAAAGCCGATATTCAATGAAAACTTCGTGGAAACCATATTTTAAAGTTTCATAAAAATCTGAAAAAAATGTGGGATGTTAAGAAGGTGATGTTTTATCGCGACACAAAATTTCAAGTTGAAAAACATTACGAGACGTGAGCTATGAAAAAGACAAATTCAGTGCTGAATAGTGACATTACTATTCGGCCTATTCAACGCTGATTTTGTCTTTTTCATAGGTCACATCTCGTAATGTGTTTCAACTTGAAACTTTGTGTGGCAATAAAACATCATCCTCTTAACATCCCACATTTTTGTCTTTTTCATAGCTCACATCTCGTAATTTGTTTCAACTTGAAATTTTGTGTGGCAATAAAACATCATCCTCTTAACTCGCATGCGGAGGCGAGTCCGTCACATCTGTGACCCCACTATCTATCTTAGGGGTGTGTGCGGTGTGGGGGTGGAAACAAAATAACCGCATTGCGTCCTGTCAAAACCTAGCGCAGCTATGCGGTAGCGCGAGGCCGAGCAGGGGGGAGAGGGGAGGGACCCCCCTGCGAGGCCGAGACAGGAACGAGCTGGAGCAGGCGCCGCATCATCGCATGCGGAGGCGAGTCCTTCACATCCGTGACCCCACTATCTATCTTAGGGGCGTGGCTCTGGGGTGCGTGCGGTGTGGGGACAGAAACAGAATAACCGCATTGCGTCCTGTCAAAACCTAGCTCGCAACAATGCGGTAGCGTGAGGCCGAACAGGGGGGAGGGGGGTCGGGACCCCCCTCCCCTCCCCCTGCGAGGCCGAGATAGGAACAAGCCGGAGCAGGCGACGACGCGGCGTGCTGCGTCTTCGCATGCGGAGGCGAGTCCGTCACATCCGTGAACCCACTATCTATCTTAGGGGTGTGGATCTGGGGTGCGTGCGGTGTGGAGTGGAAACAGAATCACCGCATTGCGTCCTGTCAAAACCTAGCGCGCAGCAATGCGGTAGCGTGAGGCCGAGCAGGGGGGAGGGGGAGGGACCCCCTCCCCTCCCCCTGCGAGGCCGAGATAGGAACGAGCCGAGCAGGCGACAACGCGGCGTGCCGCGTCGTTGCATGCGAAGGCGAGTCCATCACATCCGTGACCCTACTATCTATCTTAGGGGTGTGGATCTGGGGTGCGAGCGGTGTGGGGGTGGAAACAAAATAACTGCATTGCGTCCTGTCAAAACCTAGCGCGCAGCAATGCGGTAGCACGAGGCCGAGCAGGGGGGAGGGGGAGGGACCCCCTCCCCTCCCCTTGCGAGGCCGAGACAGGAATGAGCCGGAGCAGGCGATGACGCGACGTTTGCGTCATCGCATGCGGAGGCGAGTCCGTCACATCCGTGACCCCACTATCTATCTTAGGGGTGTGGCTCTGGGGTGCGTGCGGTGTGGGGGTGGAAACAGAATAACCGCATTGCGTCCTGTCAAAACCTAGCGCGCAGCAATGCGGTAGCCCGAGGCCGAGCCACATGTGTACTTTGTGTGTATTTGAATTTTGAACTTCTATATTGTTTTTAAGTTGTCTCTTTTAGTTAGATATGGACCTCATCTGTTTTTGTATTTGAACTTCTTCTTTTTGTTTCTTAGTGTTTATTTATTCATATGCCTTTACTTCTCTAATTAGTGTACTTGAACTTCTGTTCTTTATTTTTTGAACTTCTTTCTCTTGTTTGTAGGTGCTTATTTGTGTATGTATTTTTCTTCCCTTGGTAGAGTACTTGACCTTTCTGCTTGCAATCAATTTTTTGTTTTAAGGATACCAGCAGATTTGTTATGTGATCTTAACTTTTTAAAAATAGATGCATTCAAATGGTGTATTCATTTATCAATAGATGCATTTACTTTTTTAGTTGTTGGGGGGGTAAAACTGTAATTAGCCCGACGCTCCAACACCCCACTACAGGGAGGCATTAAGTGTCGGACTCCCTCGCCGCCACCTGTCAGAAATCCCCTCCCCCTGTCGCTCGCCCTCTTCTCCCTCTCTGACGCTCCGCTGCTCTCGTCTCCTCCAACCTCCCCCGACTTCTCCGCCGCTGTCCCCTGCGCTCGTGTGTGGAGTAACCGCCGCGCGCCACGCTCCTATTTCCCCCCACGCCCCGCTCTCCCTTGCCCAGTCCACGCTCTTCTCCTCTAAAGCGAAGCCGCAACTGCCCGCGCGGTTCCAAAGTGCGCGTGGCATCGTGGGGGTGGAAGAACCGCCGTGGATTCATGCGTGCAGGGGTCGTTTGGAGAGGTACAAATGCTGCCTCCCCCTAATGCTTGCTCTTAGTTTCGCCAGATCTGACGAGGCCTGTCTGTTTCTTCTATGTGCTCTTGCATCCGCCTCCTACCCCTTCTTCTGATGGTTGGGTGGGAGATTAGGTAGGGTTCTTGTGCGCGTGGTGGGTGGATTCCATTCCCCCGTGGTCAGATTTGTCTGTGAGATGCTTGTGTGTGCTATTTCTCCCTTCAGACTTGAGTGGATTCCATTTCTCCTTTGGTGATTTCAGCAGTCAGATGCATGTAAGAGAGGGTGTGGTGTGATGGTTGATGCTGGATCTGATGTATCTAATTGTCTTAGTGTTGATGATTTCGAAGTCTAGATTGTGTCTGTCACATGCTAGTTAGTTTATGGATACTTTTTTGTTGTGATTGCCTAGATGTGCTACTGCTCATCTTTTCATACTTTTTGATATGTTCTAGTTGTTTCATCCTAGGGTTATATTTAGTTGCTTTTTGTATTTGTTGTATGATTTTCTACTTGCTAACTATATGCAATCTATCCCCTGTTTTTAGTAGGTTGTTCTAGGGTTTGGAGTTCCATTCATCAAGGGGTTGTGTTGTCATGGCTTCAAAACCTTCTCTAGGTATTTTATTGTAGTTGGATCTTGTATTTTAAATAGTAGTTTTCTTATATATGTCTGCCCATATCTGCACTTAGTTGTCTTGTTGGACTGCCCTTTCTTAAAAGTGTGAGCTTCTAGCAAAGATCATGTGTATGCATTTTTACCCTTAGTTTAAGTTAGTAGAGTGTTTCTTAATTTTTATTTGATGAATTGCTGGTGAACTATGTCACCAAGTGTTGTTGGACTTCCCAAATGTTTTCATATTTATAGTGTATATCTTTGTTTTTTTTGTGTGATCATTTTCATGTATTGATATTTAGTTTGCGTGTGAAATAGTATTTCTGCTCATGCTACATCTTTTTTATGTGCTACTTGCTTGGGTCACATAGTTGAACTTCTGGTTTTAATTATTGCTTGTTTATAATGAAATTTGGTTGAACTTCTGTTCTACGCATTTGTTTTACTGCTTTGTTATATATTGTTGAACTTCCGGACATTCATCTTATATGTAGTAGCCCCTCTGGTGTAGATTGTTCTATATTTAGTATGTAAATTGTAGATTGTTCATTGTGTTTACTGCTTTGTTAGGTATTGTTGAACTTCTGGGTATTGGACATTGATATAAAAGTAGAACTCCCTTTGGTGTAGGATTGCGGATTAGAACTCAACTGCCTTTTTACTTGCATTTTTGTAGTTAGTGAGGAATTGAATAGTTCTGAAAAAATGCCTGCGATCAAGATGGAGCTTCAGAAGTTAATACTGATGCTCCAATATCTGATGCGGCTAAATCACCCATTATTCCTTTGACTTTGATTACTGAGGTTGCTTCGAGCCTTGCGAATAATTCAAGCCTCGAGGATCTTGCTTCTGCAGCTCTTGCTTCACCTAGTATGTGCAACTCCTTTTCTTTTCATTTTAAATTATCGAGCCATGTTTTTTAAAATTTTCCCCGTCGGGTGTTTTTGTTTTTGCTTTTGCTTTTGCTTTGCTTTTTTGTGTTCTTGCAGATGTGTCCACAAAGGAGGAAGCTGTGAACACCATCAACGATGTTCTATCTGAGTTGGATTTATCAGAAAACAATGCTGCTGCCGAGTAGGGGGCTCCGTCAGTCGAAGGTTGTGATCCCGTTCCGGATCCTTTGTGCTCTCTTCAGATGTCAAAGACGCAGTTGTCGGCGTTCTGGGAACGGGGGTCCCCAGACTTGCCTGCCTACGGCCCACGGCGTGGCTAAGCCAGCAGGCCGTACGGCCCATCTTCATCAACAAGGCATCCAAGACCCTCGCGAGGGGCCAAGCCTCGCGAGGGGTACGACACAAGACCTCCTCAGGAGTGACCTAGTCAGGAAGGCTCACGAGGAGCGGAGATATCAAGGCGGGGCAAACCTCACGAGGCTCTCGTGACGTGAGCCATGTCGATCGACACCAGGCGGGCGCCCGGCGGGCGCCAGCGCGCGCAGCGTCCTTGTTTCCTCTTTGGTGCTAAGGAAGCAAGCGCAGGTGAGGAGTACCGAGGCATCAGGCAAAGGTTGCTATATCGGTGCAACGAGACCAAGACCAGGAGGACGGCAAGACGGAGGTCATCGTGGAGCCCAAGACGACGTCACCACCAGAACCTTTTGCAGGAGAAGGCCACTTTTGTCAGGATAGCTTGTACTAGTTGTCCCCCTTCAAATTTGCCCGCCGTTGTTGGCTCCCTTCCCGCTCAATATTTGGGAAGAGGACCAGGGCCTATATAAGCACAGCTAGCCACCACCGTAGGGGCATCGAGCAGTTCACCCAGCTCTCACCCGCTAAGTCACCAAGCACAAGAACACCTCAACATCAGGAGGCTGTTCTTCCCACTGTATTGTTCATCATCAGCCCAAGAGGCAATCCACCACCACCACACTGGAGTAGGGTATTACACCACAATGGTGGACCGAACCAGTATAAATCTCGTGTCCCTTTGTGTTGTGAGTTAGTCGAGTTCGTCCGCGAGATCTTAGCGAGCTAGGGCGTAGATCGGTAGGAGGGAAAGACTTCGCGCGCACCCCAGTGTTCGAACCTTAAGGGTTTGCCGGAACCCCACATCCGACATTTGGCGCGCCAGGTAGGGGTGCGCCGGAGCTTCTTCTCCGCCAGTTGACTTGCCGACGCTCCGCGATCAAGATGTCCGGTGTCCCAAGAGCTGACTCCGACCGCTGGGCGGCCTGGTCGGCACGGGCGGCGACACCTGCCCATGAAGACCTCGACCCCGCGCTCCAGGCGGCGCGGGTGTCGTCCAACACCGCGGGGTGCGGGCGGCGCGGCCAAGCGTTGTCCACCCCCACCCCATGACAGGTACAAGCCGCTGCAAGGGCAACAAGCCACGCCGCGGCAACGGCGCCGCACTCGCGGCGAGAGCAGGCAAACATGCGGGCGGCACTCACCGTGGCAAGGGAGCTGCTGCGGTGCCGGCTGATGGAGAGCGGCCGGGATGCCCTGCTGGAACGCGTTGCTGAGCTGCTGGACGCTGCGGCCTCGGGAGCGCCGCCTTTCTGCTATCGACTCCCTTCACATGCCGTTGCGGGAACTCATGGTGGGCCTCGCCGCACCCACGCGCCGGCGGGCGCGCATGGGGGCTTCGTCGACCCCAGCGCGGCCGGCGGCGCCGGAGGCCCCGCCGCCCCCGCACCGCCCGCAACAAGCACGGGCCCAAGCGTCGCCCCCCATGGTCCCGGCGAGATGCCACGCTACTACCCTCAGGACGCTATGTTGGGCCGGGCAACATGGAGTGTGGTGCACTACGGCGAGGTGTTCGGGGTAACAGCCCCGGAAGCCTACGTGCCCCGAATGACGGACCTGGAGTACACACCGGAGGACGACCCCGTCTCGTTTGTTGGAGAAGATTGGGAAGAGGGAGCGCTAGGAGTCGAAACCTTCCAGGAGCCGCCGGGGAACCACCACGACCGCGTGTGCAACGACCACTACAGGGTACCTCTAATCCCTCAGGAGCAAGCTTACGCTAACCATGAGTCGCAGGAGGAACAGATCACCACAATGGCCGGCGGCCCCAGCTCGGCAGCCTCCCTGCCGGCAGGGGGATCGCGTTGGGGCTGCAGGAGAGGGGTCGGGAGCCAGACCCCTACCCATGGCGCGCGAAGCCAGGGGACACCCGGAGGTAGGCCCTCTGTCGGGGAGGCTTCGACAACCCTTCCCCCGGCAGAGGACCTGTGGTCGCCGAGGGCACCGCTGGCGTCCTCTTTCCCTCTTTTGTGTCGTCCTGGCGACCGGTCGGCTCAAAGGAGGTCAAGGGTGGCGCAAGGTGGGGCCCTCGTCTGGCGATATGAAGCAAGGCCAGTACCTGTGAAGAAGGCCCAGTGCCTGTGAAGCTCGCCGCCCGTGACACTCTCACGTAATAATGAGGTGGGGCTGTACACGCCCCGGAGTCTCAGGAGCGTCGGCCTCAGGCCCTGGGGCTGCCTCCCACGCCTAGTGGCAGCACTTAGCTCCGCGCTGGTGAGAGGACTTGAAGACCGGAAGACTAGACTAGGTACCGGACGCGACCTTTTGCTTTGGATCTCTCTTTCTGTAGCTTTGCTTTCTGGATCTGGATTTAAGTTGAAGCCGAATTTTTATCGATGCAGGTGTGGGGTGCCTTTTCTCGTTCGAGCAATTTCTTGCCTTCTGGATCTCGTTTTGTCTGGGACTCACATCCATCGCCTTTCCCTCACAAGCTCCTCGTGAGCTGGACCGCACGAAGCGCACGCTCGTCAAGCACGCGCCAGCGCTGCGGCTGGTGCTCACCCCTTGCGGGGCCCCCTCAGATGGGGCGATAAGCTCCGCAGGATTCTCAGAAACTCGTCACTTCACGACCCAGATCGAAGCGGGCGCTGGCTAAGGTAAACCATGATGAAAAACTAGCCCCCGGATTCGCGGGTTCACGAGGGCACATACTCACATCGCATGGGAAAGCAAAAACTGCAATTTGCTTACATGAGGGGCTCCCCCTCTCAAAATGCTCTTACAAGTCTTCTAAGGGCTACGCCCGAGTTTTTTGTACAGGGTGAAACGACAGGAGAACATGGGATCAGCTAGAAATGTCACTCGCTACATCACCCGCGGACGCGTCACTCGCGTCGTCATCGTCTTCGTCGGCATCGTCGACGCCGTTGGCGACGCCCCCGGCGCCATCGTCAACCACGTCGCCTTCGTCTGTGACAACCACCACCACGTCATCCTCCGAAATGAAGGCCCTGACCAACGCGTCCACATTGTCCCCAACCTAACACGCCAGGTCACCCCGGACGACCGAGGGTACGGGGGCGATGGCGGCGTCGAAATCGAAGTTGGGGTCGGCATTCAGAAGGTGGCTGAAGGCACGGGAGAAAGCGTGCTCAAGCAGGCCACGCCCCCTTTCCTCCACAAGCTGGCGAGCTCTGGCAGATCGAGCCTCCAGGCGCGTCACCACCTCGGTGAAGAAGGTCAGGTGGCTGGTATAGTCATTCGAGTGAGGGGCTGGCACATCCACGTCGCAAATATGGCCCAGGGCGATATTGGCCCTGTTCCGGAGATCCTGAAGCATAGGGGCATGCTCGCGCTCCAGCATTCATCGTTGGAGCACTTCCTCCGTGTTTTGTCGTGCGACGGCCTCAACGTCATCAATCCGCCTCCGAAGGGAACGCGGCTCGGCGCGGGCGGAGGCCAAGTCCGCCTATGCCGTAACCAGGGCGGCCGTGGCTTCCGCGTGCCTCTTAGCCTCATCCAACCTGGGCCTGAGGGCAGCGGCCCTGCCCGCATCCTCCGTACCCGCGAGCTTCAGCTTCAGGTCGTATCTACCCTCCAGGTCTGCGCGAACCTCGGCCACCCGGCGACTGACCTCCTCCTCGACTCTGGCCTCGCGAGCCCCGATGGCATCTTCTGCTTGAGCAACTTGACGCTCCCTCGTCTCCAGTTGCTCGAGCTCGAGGCTGCGCTCCACGGCTTCCAGGGCTAGTGCCTCATCGCGCTTCCGGACCTCCTCTTCCTCTGCGGGCGTCCCCTCAGCGATGCAAGAGCGGCCCTGCGCGCCTCCACCTTCTGCTCAAGGGATGCGCTCCAGGCCTGGAGCTCCCACGCGCGCTCCTCCGCAGCCTCGCGATGGTGGTCAGCCTCGTGAGCCTCTTCCAAGGCTCGCGAGTGAGCTTCATGGGCGATCTTGAGGGACGCCTCGACCTTTGCATTCTCAAGGTCGCGCTGGTAGCGACCCAGGTTGATAGCCACCCTCAGCTTGCGCCGCTCCTCCACCAGCCGGAGACCTTTAGCCTCAAGGCGCGAGTCGACACCCGCGAGCTCTTCACCAAGTCGACTCATCGCGCCCATCGCCTTCTGGAAGAGCTCGTGACGAACTATGCTCAGCCCGCGCTCGAGCACGAACGCTCGGCCCACCTCGTCCTCCACCTCCGGGGTAGCGGGCGGGGCGCCAAGTGGCGCGCCACCTCCCGGCAGGGGGCTGGGGGCTGACGCCGCACCAGACATCAGCCAGTCCTCGCGAGGAGCCCGAGCCGATCGGGGCTCGCTGCTTGAAGAGATGCCAAAGATCGAAGCCAACCAGCTGCTGTCCATGAGCAAAGGAGGAGTTTTGGGCACACCCGCCAAGCTCCACGCCAAACCGTGGGGGAGGGGTGGCCAAACCGCGGGCTCAGCGCGCCACGAAGGCGGAAACGCTCCCTCGACCGACCCTGCTCCAGGGGCAGCAGGTAGACTAGGAACGCTCAAGGCCGATGGGGGAGCTGGTGAAGGAGGAGGCCGCTTCTCAGAAGACGCAACAGCTTCAACAGAAGGAGCCCTGAAGGACTGACGTCAGGATATGAAGACTACATGCAAGAAGCCATGACAATAAGATACTTACGCGTCAATGGCTATGTACTTTCGTTGCTTCAATGGCCCAAAGATATTGCTGCCGCTAGGGGATCCTTTCCTCTTGCGGAGCTCCTCGAAGTCCACACAAAGGCGACCGAAGCGCTGGACGTGGCGGCCGGTGTGCGGCGGGGCCGAAGAAGAGCTTGGAAGGGTGTCTTCAGGGGTGCCCGGTTGCGGCGAACAGCCGGGCACCGCTCACCACAACCTCCTGAGGCTCCTGGAGCCTTGGCCTCGGGAGCTGCATGCCGCGTCTCCTCGGTGACCAACGCCTCACGAGGGGGGTCGCAGGCCCCCGAGGACGACGCCCCAGGATCACCACTCGGCATGTGCTGCTCAGCACTCGAGTCACCGGCCCCCGCCGGAGCTCGCCCTCCCGCACCTTCACCAGGGGCGAGCTTGGCACCGGCGGCGAAGAAGGGAACCACGACGACGGGGTTCTCGCGGGACCCCACCAGGCCGATTGGGCGCAGCCCCCACTCATCAAAGGAAGGCATGCTCGCGGCAAATACGGCTTTGTTCTCGCAGCGGTACAACAGGCAGCTGTTCCTGGGCATCTCATCCGGCAGAGGGACACCTGCTAGGACCATGAGCACCGTTTGCTGCATCGCTAGAGGAAGCCCCTTCTCCTGAAACCTCATGTGGTCCTGGCTACGGAGCAAGTCCCACATCGGGCGGGAGTGGCGCTGAAGTGGAGCGGCTCGGCGCTTGACGAACTCCTTCACCACCATGGGCGCAGTCACGCCGAGGTCCTTCAACCAGCTCAGCCTGGCCCAGACGGGGGCAAGGCGGGAGCTCGTGAGCTTCTAATGGCCCCAGCCGGAGTTCGGAACAGCAGGCCCCGCCGGAACTTGGAGCAGAGGGCTGAGCACGCCGGCGTCAACAAATACCCATCGTATGCGGAACTCACTCGTGGATGGAGGGAGCTCGAAGTCAATCCCCGCGCCTGCAGTCGCGGCCATGGCCTGGAAGCCCACGCACCCCAAGCTCTGCGGGGGACCGGTCAGATGCAATGAGAAGAAATGGCGAAGCAGGGCCACGGAAGGAGCGATGCCCACCATGGCCTTGCACAAGAAGGCGAAGACGGCAAGAAGGGTCACAGATTGAGGGTCGAGATGAAGCATGTGGATCTGATAATGCTCGAGCACCGCGTT
Organism: Aegilops tauschii subsp. strangulata; assembly: GCF_002575655.3. Taxonomy (NCBI): domain Eukaryota; kingdom Viridiplantae; phylum Streptophyta; class Magnoliopsida; order Poales; family Poaceae; genus Aegilops; species Aegilops tauschii. Next base: position 235,977,875 of record NC_053041.3, read on the forward strand.
GAAGAAGGCGGAGAAGGGAGGAATCAAGCCAGCCCAGAGGGCATCAATGAAGATCGGGACCTCAGTGGCTGCCCGATCCATGCGAGTGCAGGACGCGGGCCGAGCCACCATCTCTCCCCACTCGTTGAAGCTGGAGGCAAGCATGGGGCGCACCTTGTCCATGGCCTAGTCGTTGAGCACCCGAGGCCGGCCGAGCGCAGGCTCAAAGGGCGGAGGCGCAGTTGGCAAAGACAGAGGTTTCTTCCCCTTTTCAGCCTGTTTCGGCGCCATGGCGATGAAGCAGGCGGAGCGCAAGTCAGATTGGAAGGGCAAAGCAGGGCCTCGAGGAAGCAGGGAGATTGGAGGAGCCGGGCGTGGCCGAAGGAAGAATAGTTGTGCGAGAGGCGGGGCCGCATAGCCAGGCGAATTCAAGGGCAGTGTGGGGAAGCAAGACGCCCACGTCCAATCAACTTCCACGCGTCAACCGAGGCCGCAAGATTTTGGGGCCCGCGGTGCTCCGTACTTGACCCTTGGCTTCTCCGCGAAGCCAAGCCCGAGCGCACCTTGGGTCCGGGCGCTACTGTCGGCGTTCTGGGAATGGGGGTCCCCAGACTTGCCTGCCTGCGGCCCACGGCGTGGCTAAGCCAGCAGGCCGTACGGCCCATCTTCATCAACAAGGCATCCAAGACCCTCGCGAGGGGCCAAGCCTCGCGAGGGGGACGACGCAAGACCTCCTCAGGAGTGACCTAGTCAGGCAGGCTCACGAGGAGCGGAGATATCAAGGCGGGGCAAACCTCACGAGGCTCTCATGACGTGAGCCATGACGATCGACACCAGGCGGGCGCCAGCGCGCGCAACGTCCTTGTTTCCTCTTTGGTGCTAAGGAAGCAGGCGCAGGCGAGGAGTACCGAGGCATCAGGCAAAGGTTGCTATATCGGTGCAACGAGACCAAGACCAGGAGGACGGCAAGACGGAGGTCATCGTGGAGCCCAAGACGGAGTCACCACCAGAGCCTTTTGCAGGCGAAGGCCACTTTTGTCAGGATAGCTTGTACTAGCTGTCCCCCTTCAAATTTGCCCGCAGTTGTTGGCTCCCTTCCCGCTCAATATTTGGGAAGAGGACCAGGGCCTATATAAGTCGAGCTAGCCACCACCGTAGGGGCATCGAGCAGTTCACCTAGCTCTCACCTCGCGTCAACCGAGGCCGCAGGATTTTGGGGCCCGCGGTGCTCCGTACTTGACCCTTGGCTTCTCCGCGAAGCCAAGCCCGAGCGCACCTTGGGTCCGGGCGCTACTGTCGGCGTTCTGGGAACAGGGGTCCCCAGACTTGCCTGCCTGCGGCCCACGGCGTGGCTAAGCCAGCAGGCCGTACGGCCCATCTTCATCAACAAGGCATCCAAGAACCTCGCGAGGGGCCAAGCCTCGCGAGGGGGATGACGCAAGACCTCCTCAGGAGTGACCTAGTCAGGCAGGCTCACGAGGAGCGGAGATATCAAGGCGGGGCAAACCTCACGAGGCTCTCATGACGTGAGCCATGACGATCGACACCAGGCGGGCGCCAGCGCGCGCAACGTCCTTGTTTCCTCTTTGGTGCTAAGGAAGCAGGCGCAGGCGAGGAGTACCGAGGCATCAGGCAAAGGTTGCTATATCGGTGCAACGAGACCAAGACCAGGAGGACGGCAAGACGGAGGTCATCGTGGAGCCCAAGACGGAGTCACCACCAGAGCCTTTTGCAGGTGAAGGCCACTTTTGTCAGGATAGCTTGTACTAGCTGTCCCCCTTCAAATTTGCCCGCAGTTGTTGGCTCCCTTCCCGCTCAATATTTGGGAAGAGGACCAGGGCCTATATAAGTCGAGCTAGCCACCACCGTAGGGGCATCGAGCAGTTCACCTAGCTCTCACCTCGCGTCAACCGAGGCCGCAGGATTTTGGGGCCCGCGGTGCTCCGTACTTGACCCTTGGCTTCTCCGCGAAGCCAAGCCCGAGCGCACCTTGGGTCCGGGCGCTACTGTCGGCGTTCTGGGAACGGGGGTCCCCAGACTTGCCTGCCTGCGGCCCACGGCGTGGCTAAGCCAGCAGGCCGTACGGCCCATCTTCATCAACAAGGCATCCAAGAACCTCGCGAGGGGCCAAGCCTCGCGAGGGGGACGACGCAAGACCTCCTCAGGAGTGACCTAGTCAGGCAGGCTCACGAGGAGCGGAGATATCAAGGCGGGGCAAACCTCACGAGGCTCTCATGACGTGAGCCATGACGATCGACACCAGGCGGGCGCCAGCGCGCGCAACGTCCTTGTTTCCTCTTTGGTGCTAAGGAAGCAGGCGCAGGCGAGGAGTACCGAGGCATCAGGCAAAGGTTGCTATATCGGTGCAACGAGACCAAGACCAGGAGAGACGGCAAGACGGAGGTCATCGTGGAGCCCAAGACGACGTCACCACCAGAGCCTTTTGCAGGAGAAGGCCACTTTTGTCAGGATAGCTTGTACTAGTTGTCCCCCTTCAAATTTGCCCGCCGTTGTTGGCTCCCTTCCCGCTCAATATTTGGGAAGAGGACCAGGGCCTATATAAGCACAGCTAGCCACCACCGTAGGGGCATCGAGCAGTTCACCCAGCTCTTACCCGCTAAGTCACAAGGCACAAGAACACCTCAACCTCAGGAGGTTGTTCTTTCCACTATATTGTTCATCATCAGCCCAAGAGGCAATCCACCACCACCACACTGGAGTAGGGTATTACACCACAATGGTGGCCCGAACTAGTATAAATCTCGTGTCCCTTTGTGTTGTGAGTTCGTCGAGTTCGTGCATGAGATCTTAGCGAGCTAGGGCGTAGATCGGTAGGAAGGAAAGACTTCGCGCGCACCCAAGTGTTCGAACCTTAAGGGTTTGCCGGAACCCCACATCCGACAACAGTCACAGTCTGTTGATGGCACTGAACCTGTCACACAACCTGAGGATGTGCCTCTTCAGCTTCTTCTGGAGGACCAACGCAAGAGGAAGAAGCAAGAAGATTTTGACAAGAAGAGGGCGGCCCGCCTTCAGAAAGGTTATGATGTTCCTGAATCTATTGATGTTGCTGAGCCCATGGTTGGGCATTGCTCTGCTGCTGAGGAAGATGTGTCGTGTGGCACTGATGGCACGGTTGTCCCTGTTAAGAAGAAAATCAAGAAGATCGCTGCGAGGAAGCATTTAGCTTGGCGCTGGTGCATCTAGTAAGGGGAAGAAATGCAGCGTTAAGTGCAAGGTTGCACCTGCAAAGGTTAACAAGGGTGACAAGAAGCGTTCTCGTGTTAATCCAAAGGACAAGGATGATACTGATTTCAACGCTGATGACTAGGACGACGGTGATGATGATGCTGCCGCTAATCAGGTATGAATGTCTCATGTTTACTACTTTTAGAGCATTTGTAGATTTCGTTGTAGTTTTTGTGTTTTTAGCACTGCCTTGGAGTACATAGCTGACCTTCTACTTCATATATACGAATAAATTAGCTGAACTGCTTTGCTTATATGGTATTACTGCCTTTGTGTACATAGTTGGACTTCTAGATATATACATGAAGAAATTAGCTTAACTTGTTGGTATCCATGTTTTATTACTGCCTTGGTGTACATGGTTGAACTTCTGCTATGTAAATTTCTAACATTTTGAAAGCATGTTAACTTCTGGTCATACATGGTTGTACTGCCTATGTAGACATAGTTGGACTTCTGAAACACATGTTTTATTACTGCCTTGGTGTACATGGTTGAACTTCTGCTATGAAATTTCCAACATTTTGAAAGCAACTTTACTTCTGGTCATACATGTTTGTATTGCTTTTGTGTACATAGTTGGACTTCTGGATATATACATGAAGAAATTAGCTTAACTTGTTGGTATACATGTTTTATTACTACCTTGGTGTACATGGTTGAACTTCTGCTATGTAAATTTCCAACATTTTGAAAGCAACTTTACTTCTGGTCATACATGTTTGTACTGCCTTTGTGTACATAGTTGGACTTCTGGAATGTACTGTGTATGTAGGCATTAGTGGAATTTTGGTGTAGCTTGTGTATCTCATTGTTCTGCCTTTTTTCCTTGTCATTGTATTTTTTTCAGTATCAGCTTGTGGAGCGGCCTGAGAGGAGGAAGAGAGGAGGCAAAGTGCCCAAAGAAGGTGGCCAAGGAGGGGATGAGGCGAAACGTTTTAACAAGACGGTTCGCTGCTCACTGAAAGAGGTCAAGACGTGTGCGAAAATGCTACAACTTAGGCACAAGACGAGGGTTATCAAGGCTGGTTTTGGTTGTGTGTTTGACTTGAAGGTTGATTCCAACATTTCTTGTCCTTTGATGGGCAACATCTACACAAGGATTGACACTACAACCATGATTCTGGACACGGGTGAGGCGAACAAGGTTCTGCGTATTACAAGTGATGCTATTCACCATCTGTTTGGATTCCCTCAAGGTAATCGTACCCCTCCTAGGCCCTCGAATGATGGGTTTGATGCTGCTGTTATGAGGCTGAAGGGCAAGCTTGGGTACGCTAGGAGTGACGACATCAAGACAAAGAATCTACGGAATATCCTCGGGGAACTTGTGAAGGATGAGACGAAGGATGATCTTGCTCTGCAGGTGTTTTACCTGATTGTTTTCATGAAGGTGGTTATTCCTGGAACATCTACATGAGTGTCCAGGGAGGCAGCAATGGCTGAGAATCTTGTGTTTGAGGATATGGCAGATACGGACTACTGCTAGTTGGTTGTTGATGATATTCGAAGTGCTGTTGTTAGGTATCAGCAAGGTACTAGCAGAGGAAAAGCTGCCACAGGTTGTGCCATCGCGCCGCTTCTTATGTATCTGGACTGCGTTATCATTGGCAAGACGCCTAATTCTGACTTGAGGACCCCTCGTATCAATTTCATGGATCAGGCCAAGCTTCTTGAGCTTGATGTGGCTGACTTGGTCAAGAAGGGTGATGATGACCCAGCAAACTGGGTGTTTGGGAAACTTCCTGTGAGTGTTTCTGTGCATCATTCTTTCCTGAGTAGTTTAACCTGAATTTCTAGTACTGTCTTCTATATTTTTTGTTTCCATGTTCCTTCATTTGTTTTCTGACGCGTTGACTTTTATTTTTGTATGAAGTGGAAGACACAGGCTGAGGTTGTGTCCTTGGCGTATTGAACGTCCTGTTCTTACTATGCCTCGTGCCGCCGGCCTAGGGAGTGGAACTTCCCCAAGATTTGAATTCTCCCGGGATGTTAATACTGGTGCCCCCCTGTAGATCCAGGAGGTTCTTCTGCCCGTGTGAGTGCTACAGGTGGCGTGTCTTCCGAGAGTTTGTTTGAAGCTGCCATTGTTTCCCTGGTTAGGATTGACGGTCTTCTTGAAACTGTTTGTGGGGAGTTGGCCCGTGTTCCGTCGACTGTTGAGCGTCTTAGTCGCGTTGATGGGATTCTTCCTCCCGGACATGGTTTTGATGCTGAGTCTTCTAAGGAGGTTTTTTCAATCGAAGCTAGATTTATTGAAGAGCTTCGTCAGAGCACTTCCCACCTCCGAGCTAGCTTTGGGCTATTCAAGGAAATGCAGGATGCTCGTTGCAAGCCTTTTGAAGATGAGGCAAGTGTTGTTGTGAGACAGATTCAGAGGCAGGATTCTGTTCGTTTGGGTCATGAAGGAGGCCACGTGGAGCACACCGAAGAGGTTTGTTTATGTTGGCTTTTGATATTTCTTTGCACTAATGTTCATTGTTAGCTTTCAGTTATTACTGTTTTTAGTCATAGGTGACCCTTATTGATTTCATGTGCCCTAAACTTTTTCTTTTTAGTACTAGTGTTTTCTAGTTGGCCTTCTCTGTTAATAGTACCCGAACTTCACGGGCTACAGCACCTGAACTTCTATGATTTCGATAACTGGCCCTTTTTGTTCCCTTTTGTATTAGAGTAGTTTGATATCTGACCTACTATGTTTACTGTATTTGGACTTCCATTATGTGTCAGTTGTCATAGCTGACCTTCTTTGATTATGTAATGTGAACTTCTGCTGATTAGGTATTTGTGTTCTACATGATTTTTTTGTAGGCTGTTGATGATGGTGCTAGGGTTGAGGAGGATGTTTTACCTGTGCATGAACCTGCTCCTGTGCATGAACCTGCCCCTATGCATGAACCTGCTCCTGCGAGTGATGTATTAGTTGATGAGGTTCATGGCAGTGAAAATAAAGTACCATTTTTCTTGTCCATTTGTCTCATTTTTTTTATTTTACTTGTTTATGCATTTTATCACTATGTGCCCCTTTGTAATGACTTTCTGTTCTTGCTGCAGAATGATGATGCTAGTGTTCCTCCAGAGAAGATTGCAGACAAGTCCGTGTCACGCACCGGCTACTCCGACGGGGTGGACCCAACTGAACCTTAGTCGCCCATTGGCGCTGAGGTTTCTGATGCTGAGCAGGGCAAGACAGCTGAGGTTTTTGATGCTGAGCAAGGCAAGACAGCTGGAGATATCATTTTGGAGAAAGATCCCGTCGAGGCTACTGTTGAGACTGGTGGTAGTGCTGCTACAGGCCCGGAGAAGTCTCCTGCAGCAGAGCCATCAGTTGCTGTTGATGCTGGTTCTCCAGCTCTTCCTAGTGCAGCACAACCAACAGTTTTTGTTGTTTCAGATTCTCCAGCTGCTCCAGCTGCTGCTGGTGTCCTTCCCGACGATGCTGCAATGTCTACTGGAGATGACGATGAAGAGACTAAAAGCGATAGCTTTGGAGAGGAGGTTGATCATTCCAGTGCTGCCACTGGTCTAGGCAAGAATCCATAAAGAGAGGAGCATGCTTCTCTCTTCTTTCCCCATCCCCGTCCCTTTTGTTGTTGGTTTTTGTTCATGATATATATCCCTGTGAACTGCCTGTGTGGTGCAAGTTGAACTTCTTGTTTGTAATTTGTCGTGTGGTTTGTAAATAAAGTTAAGTGAACCTGTTTCTATGTGGGGGAAGGTTTGTAATGCATGGGTTGTGATGTTTGTATCCTGTGGTTTTATCTTTTTTGGTGAGCAGCTGAGATGTGCTTGCGTTTGAATGTTGTGCTTGAATGTTGCTCTTAATTAAACTGTCGTGAGTCTATGTGCTGGAATGTTGCTCTTAATTTATATTTCTTTTGCTAAGCAGATAGTGACCTTACTGTCGTCCGAAAGAAGGTTGATGACTTTTATTTCAGTGTAACTAGGCTTAAAAATGATCGTTCCAAGAGGTGAGTGCAGCTGGTCAGAATTTACATCGATCTACCCCTATGAACTACCTGTGGTTTCATACCTGAACTTCTTTACTCTATGTTGCTGAACTTCTATTTTACTTCTCTGGTGCTAAACATCTGGCCTTTTTGTACTGCCTATTGTGATGTAGCTGAACTTCTGTGCTTATAGTTTTATGAACTTCTTGAGTTCCTGATGCTGAACTTCTTTTACTTTCTATTGCTTGTTTTAGATCAATGATTATGTTCCAAAACAAGGAGTGTGAAGCTTCTATTGAAGATGTCGCAATATCTTTTGCTCCTCGCGGAATGCTTTGATCTAATGTGGATGAGGTTGCACTCTACTGTCTACGTGCGAAATACCAGGGATCAGACAAATTCATCCTGCCGTATTGGGTTTGTGTGAGTCAACCCTATAGTGATTTATTTTCTATTTTGTTCCTTACCATTTTTAGTTAAAACTTGATTGTCTCATTTTGTATTTTCATATGTTGGTGTTGTCTGCATTATTTTAGGACAAGATTTTCAGAGGTCAATTTGATTCCCGTGTGAGGAAGTACTTCTTGGCGACTGGTCCAGATAGCATGGATGCACATGATTCTGTATGCAATATCTTGTTCTTTGTCTCTGTATTAGGTTTGCACTACGATCCACTGTGTTTGTATTGTTTTATTTTTCTTTGTACCATTTGATATTAATTTTTTGTTTTTAATGATTCATGTGTTTATGTTGCTTCAGGTTGTTTTCCCCACTTTTGACCCGCCTGAAATTCCTGCTCACATGGGTGGTGTTGGTCATTGGGTTTCGATATTTCTTGACCTGAAGAATTCAAGGTTCCAGCTTCTCGACTCCCACTATGGACCAGAAGATGACTGTGCGGTACGCCTGTTTCAGCGGATGACTGATAACATCAAGAAGCTTTGGAACGATGCCAGCAACGACAGGGAGACACCCTCCATTCCACTAACTATTGACAATTTCCCTTTGGATTGGATTGATGTCCCCCAGCAGAATAACAAGTATGAGTTCCACTTTTCTCTCTATGACTTGTGTTTAACTATAGTTGTACGTAGGCTGCGACGTCTTTTATTTGTTGTCTATTTTTTGTTCTAACACTGTTCTTTTTTGTGTTTGATGGCAGTATTGACTGCGGATTCTTCATGCTTACGAATGTTAATTCGTTTCATGGTGGGGTTCTTGCAAATTATTCCCATGAAAATATCGCGGATATCAGGAAGACGTGGCTATACTCAATTGTTTCTTCTAACCTGTTTGACAGACTTCCAAGGTCTGTTTGGCTACTATACATGTAAGTCTTGAAACTTGGACTGCTTACCTATACTGCATCTGTTATTCTACATGAACTTCATTTTTTCTTGAACCTGAACTTCTGCTTGAGATCTGGCTGGGCTGCTGGTTTCAGATGGAGAGGAGCATTTCTTCTACATGAACTTCATTTTTATCTTTTTTTTATTTTGCTTGTGTATTTAGTTTCAGTATTTTTTCCTTCCATTGCTTACTTGGACATGAGCATTTCTTCTACTTGAACTTCAGAGATGATAACTTTCTATGCTTTTGTCAGCTGTAGTTGAATGTTTTCCAGTTCATCAGTTTATCTTGATCTGTGCCTTGGGTTGTGCCTGAACTTCATTTAGTTTTTAAAATGCAACACATGTTTTAGGCCAGCTTGAGTAGTAACCATGTCATCTATATTAGTTGGGCTGCACATTGTGTTGTACCTGAACTTCAGTTATATTTAATGGTCTTTTTTACTCTTCCTTTTTTTAGAGTGGAGCCGTTGGACTTGACTGATTACCACTACTCATTCCTCGGGTCACAGGAATACCAGCCTAGGTAGGAATCGATGAGTACAGCTCCGAGAGAATATGATAGCTCTCGAACCCTTATTCCTTCCAAGTTGGGGAAGCAGGTTGTTGGTATTTGTGGTGCTCCAAACACCCCTTGCTCCAGGAAGGTTGGTGCAGTCGAAGCAGAGGTGATTTCGTCGGATGATGATTTTGAGAAGATTGCTTACCCGAAGGATGGTAAATCTGCTACTGGTACTATTGCTGGGAGAGGTCGGAAGAATGTTGTCATCACCAGGAGGAAATCGGGAGTTGAGTCTGGCAACATAACTTCCTCCAAGTGAGCATCAAGATTGCCTTTGAAGTGGCGTTCTGTTGTCGCTCCCCTAAATAAATACAGTTACCCTCATCTATCCGAGGCCCAGAGGTTGAGACAGTATGTGCTTCGTGAGGATGGTCTGAATAAGTATTTTGAGTGAGTTTTCTTCTTCTTATTTTTGTTGCTGCCAGAGATTCTACTTTGTTCTGAACTTCTGTTGTTATAGTATGTGAACTTCTGTTGTTATAGTATCTGAACTTCTGTTCATCTCTCCTTGCCTTTGAGTTATAGTATCTGAGCTTCTTTTTGTTATTGTATCTGAACTTCTAATATGTTTTTCCCATCCTTTTAAATCTGCAGCACAAGCTACTGCTTGTTTACCATCCCTGGGAATGTGATTGACTTCACATGACGTGTCCTTTATACTCTTTTCGGTGAAGGGCAGCAGATGGAAGGAGACATAATGGATTAACTCATAAACTTGTGGAAGGATAAGCCGGAGACCTCTGAGATATTCTCTTCTGCTGACAGGGTTGTACTTAGTCCCTACTTCATACAGGTTTTAGTTCTTTGCACCCCTATCTCCCGTTTTTGTTCTATTTTTACTGTAGTGGCATTTGGGAGGTGTTTTAATTGTGTTTTTGTGAATGCACAGTACTGCCTGGAGTATGATTTTTCCGGTGCAACAGTTCCAAAGTTCGATGCGAAAAAATCTGTTGATCTCCTTCGAATGTTTCTTCGCAAGGAAGAAGACCTTCTTAACGCAAAGCTGGTTAGTTTTTCATAACTTTTTCTTTTTTAAATTTTATGTACATCCTTTTGCTGAGTTTTTCAAGAAGCTTTTGTTCATCCCGGTTCTTCAGTACCTATGCTTTATAGTTTGTGTTCACCGTTTCTTTCATTCTTGGCAGGTTTTTTATACTATTCAAGCCAATTGACACAATGGCGCACTAAAGTGTGTATGTGCTGAATAGATATCTTTGGAGCATTGACATCCTTGATTCACTTCCTTACAGTAATAAGGGAACGTCACGAAAAAGTTTCCACGGAGACTGCCAAAATATCGTGAGTGTTTCTTAGCCTGAACCTCCTTTCACATTTGCTTGTTTGACACGAAGTTTATTGTGCCTTGTGTTGACAAAATATGTTTTTGTCTCTGTTTTGGTAACACTGTTTGAACTGACTATCATTTGACAGTTGAACTTCTGGTATTTGTTTAGCTAGATCTTATGCAAGTGTCCCTTTTATGTACCTGAACTTAACTATTTTGGTTAACATGTTTTTGACTTCATCTTATTTGTCATTTCTCGCAGATCACGAGATTTGTTGGGTTGCTCGACGAGGTGTACGGCAAGGCTGTGTACAAAATGAGCAAGCAGCCTAACTGGGTGAATATTGCAAAGAGGCCGACTTTTATCGATGTTCAAAAGAAAGTGAATAATGATTGTGGTTTCTTTGCCGTGAAGTTCTGCTCTACGTATGATGGCGATGAGCTTGTTGATGATTTTGGTGATATGAAGGTATGTTTTGTCCTTGTTCTTGTCTCATCATCCTTTCATGTTTCTTGTGTGTTTTTGCTAAGACGCTCCTGCTGTGGTTTTAGTTATCCTTTACTAAACCATCATTTCATTTCTTGTTGGCAGGCTGCTACAGATGACTGGAAGGCCGAGTTCATGCACACTCTAATCTCTAGCGAGAAGAATGAAATCCTGCGTACAGAGCTTCCTAAAGAGATCCGGTCCTTGTGCCCGTGAATTCGAAGCATTAGTTTCAGTGTAGATTTGATTTCTTAAACAGTACAGGAATCAGCTACTTTGCTATCTGCCACGGCAGACAGCAAAGGCAAGGATGGCGGACGGCAAAAGGCTCCGGCAAAGTAGGCTACGGTAAAGAGCTTCTTTGTCGTCTGCTTTCTGAAGCGGACGGCAAAGGGGCCTTTGCCATCAGCGGCGGACGGCAAAGAAAGCCGACAGCAATAAATTCGCTGTTAGTCCGTTAGGCGTCTAACGACAGCCTTTGCCATCCGCCGCTGACGGCAAAGAGCATCAAGCCTTTGCCGTCTGCCACTGTAGGCAAACTGACCAAATGGGTCAGCTGCGAGGAAGCACAGGTGGTTGCCACGTGGCTTCTGTGCCGTCCACGGCGGACGGCAAAGAGCCCGTTGCAGTCGGTGGCAGACGGCAAAGAGCCTGCATTGCCTCTTTTTCTGTTTTTTATTATACCCAACCATTATAACAGCAAATAGATGATACATATATATTTTTCACATGGCAAGTTCACAGCAAACATATGAGATATCCAACACATATAATTTCATCATACATGCATAGTTCCATCAACCATACATAGCAAGTTCCACATACATGCATCCAACCATACATATTACAATAGTGTCATCCTACCATACATGCATAGTTCATCGATACAAAAGAAACATAGTTCATCCAAAAAAGCACTCCATCTATAAAAGCACAAATGGAAAAGAAGCACTCCATCCATGCAAGCTTCCGTGAATTAAATCAAATCTGCAAAATGATAAACAAAATGTTAGAAAAAGAAGAAGAAAGTGAAGAAGAAGAAGACTATAAGAAGTAAGCATACTTAAGTAAAATGGAGCTAACCTAGAAGAAAATGAAGAAGAAGAAGACTAGAAGAATACTAGAAGAAGACTAGAAGAATACTAGAAGAAGAAGAAGAAGAAGACTATAATTAAGCTTATTATGTAAACTTGGTCATTTTGTGCTAACATAAGTAATTTTGGAGTTAACCTATAGGAAACTAAGCATATTAGAGATAACTTAGCATATTAGATCCAACTTAGGTAAAATGGAGCCAACCTAGCTAATTATGCCATCTTTGAGTGAACTAAGCATATTAGAGCTAACTTATGTCATTTTGGAGAAGAAGAAGAAGACTATAATTAAGCTTATTATGTAAACTTGGTCATTCGTGCTAACATAAGTAATTTTGGAGCTAACCTATAGGAAACTAAGCATAGTAGAGATAACTTAGCATATTAGAGCCAACTTAGGTAAAATGGAGCCAACCTAGCTAATTATGCCATCTTTGAGTGAACTAAGCATATTAGAGCTAACTTATAGCTAACTTATGTCATTTTGGAGAAGAAGAAGAAGAAGAATATATGACATTTATGAGCTAATTTAGGTGAAATTGATCGTTTGAGCTAACCTAGGTGAAATGGATCGTTTATGAGCTAATCTAGGTAAAATGGGTCATTTTAGAGCTTACTTGGGTAAAATGCATCATTTTGGAGCTAACCTAGGTAAGATGGGTCATTTTGGAGCTAACCTAGGTAAAATGGGTCATTTTAGAGCTAACATAGGTAAAGTGGATCATCTTGGAGCTAGTCTAGGTAAATGGGTCATTTTAGAGCTAACTTGGGTGAAATTGATCATTTATGAGCTAACTAAGGTAAAATGGGTCATTTTAGAGCTAACTTGGGTAAAATGGATTGTTTATGAGCTAACTAAGCTAATTATGCTAAGTCTAGGTAATTGTGGTAAGCATATTGGAGGAAATAAGGCTAAGTCTAGGTCTTTATGCATTTGTTAAGCAAAACACTAGAGAAACTTACCATGATCATGGAGGTGTAGGAGCGGGCTGGCTCTTGCCGGTAGCTGGAGAAGGATCGTGCGATGCTTGTCTGGAGTTACGCTGCACCAAAGATCATTTCCAATGTCTCGTTAGCATGATGACACTCAAATGTTAAGACTAGCAAGTAATGTCCATTCAAATTAAACTCACCGTGGTCCCAGGAGCAATCACTGGCATCGGCGGAGCGCTCTGACCGGTCTTCTCGCACACAGACTGCACATTTGGTTTTGACGACTCAGTCATACTAGTTAGTAATGAGACAAACACTACATGAATGTTTTGGCTAATCTGCAGAAGAAACTTACCACAAGGAGCTCGTACATGGCCCTTGCCTGCATGTCATTCCGTGCCCTCTCCTCCTCCAACATCTTTGTCGTCCTCTCCTCCAACTCCCGCTGCCTCTCTGCCGCCTCCGCCAGAAGATTCTCCGTTCTATCTCTCTCACTCTATATAGCAGCCTGCAACACCACTCCTCGTTACCATTTGTAATCATTGATGGAAGCACACACAATGTAATGGAGAAAGATAGCTGAGTACGTATAACTAACCTTGATGGTGAGTTGGGCTGTCCATTCACGAGGCCTTATCTCAGGAGTGGAGCTCGACTGGCACGCCTTGATCTCCGGGAGAGTGCTAGGACAACGGATAAGTCCATCTCCAATGGCTATGCAGCCATGGGACCTCCCGCCACCAGATATCATCACCAGCTCTGGATCAATGGGACCCTGGCTCGGGTTAAAGTCCTCCCCTTTCCTCGCCTTCCCCTCATCTCTGTATTTCACGAGCTTGTCGTGGGAGGAGATGTTGGTGAAGTTGTTTGCATCATCGAGGTCAGACGGAGAGAATGCCTTGACTTTCTTGAAAGAGGCAGTGTGGGCCATGGCATACAGGTCGTACACCTCTGGCACCTTATCCGCCTTATTGTAGCATGCCTGAAAGAGAGAAACAAAGTAAATTAGTAATTAAAGGGCTCAAGCTAGCATGATGAATGAATTGCATGAATCATGAAGCAAACCACATACCCAGTTCCGCCCGAACTGATATAAGTTGGAGTTGCCTTGATGGTGTGGCACACCTTCCATTTGGGCACGTTTGTCCTTGGCCGCGTTGTGGACGGCTAGCCATTCTTTTGAGCACCACTGATTGACCAACACCTCCCAACAATCCATCTGATCCACACACCATCTCGGAGGCGCCTAAGTTAGCAAATAGAAACTTGAGCGCTACGGCTATGAATTACTAAATGAAGGAAGTAAGTACAAGGCCTTAAGAATTACCTTCATGGCGGCAGGGTGGCGGTGGCGACGGGGGCCGCAGGGCTTTGGGGCGGTGGCGCCGGGGGCGACGGTGGCGTTGGGGCGCTGGGCAGGTAGTGGGGGCGGCGGGGCGCCGCGGCGGTGGGCTGTTAGGGCGGTGGGGCGGCGGGGCGGCGGGGCGATGGGGCAAGGGGCGGCGGCGGGTGGTTGGGCAAGGGGCGGCGGGTGGTCGGGCGACGGAGTGAGCGGCGATGGGTGGGCGGGTGGCGGGGCAAGGGGCGGCGGCGGGTGCTGGGGGCGGCGGGTGGGCGGGTGGCGGGGCAAGGGGGCGGCGGCGGGTGCTGGGGGCGGCGGCGGTGGTTGTCGGGGAGGAGACAGAAACAGAGAGATGGAGGGGCGGGGTGGGGCTCGGCCGTTAGTTAGGTTAGCTCTTTGCCCTCCGCCCCACCTTTGTCGTCCGCTTTTTTTCCCTTCGCCGTTTGCTGGTAGACGGCAAAGAAGGGGGCCCGTTAAGTTTTTTATGATCAGCTCGTTAGCGGGGGCCACCTCTCTCTTTGCCGTCTGCCAGCTGACGGCAAAGATTCTTTGCCGTCCGCTAGCGGACGGCAAAGAATTGGCTGATGGCAAAGACCTTCTTTGCCATCAGCCAGTTCGTTGCTGTCCGTTTTCCTGAAGCGGACGTCAAAGACCTTCTTTGCCGTCAGCCAGCAGACGACAAAGAACTGGCTGACGGCAAATAAGCTAATTCTAGTAGTGAAAGATTTATTTTTGATAATGATTGGAACGATTCTGTAAAGATTTGGTTGTGAGAATTGTTTAGTAATTTGTGTATCTATAGCTGCAGCACTATTACTTATGATATTGAGGACAAATGTATTTGGTGCGAAGAATGATTTGGCTTGTGAATTTCAATGTGCTGCATCGTTTTCATTATCCATGTGTTGTATGTTTTTCCCCAATAGATCTACTTGAACTTCTCTCTGGGCTATGGTTGAACTGCTGGTCTTTTTTTGTTGTTTAATTTTGGGCCCCAACATATGATCTTAGACTTGAACTTCTGCTTGAGATGTGGCTGGGCTGCTGGTTTCAGATGGGGAGGATTTTCTGTGTTGTGTAATGTATTGGTATTTTTCAACCCAACCAATATGTAGCCTTTTTCATATAATCTATATGTGTTTTTTTGTGTTTTTTTAACTGCGAATGGATTTCAACTGTAACTTTGTGCAAAAATATTCTCATACACTCCTTTACGTTTCTTTATCTTTTGTCGGCATTGCACATGAACTTCTGCACGTATCCAAACAGAACTTCATATCTGAACATGTTGTCTTAGGCTTGCTAACCTTAGTTCATACGGTAATACTTATTTTTTTAAGCATATTTTTTTCCTACATCGATTTATATAGCAGAACTTCTTCTGTAAGCTGACCTGAACTTCAAACTGTATATTTTACTTGCTACTTGCTCTTTTATGGAATACAACACCAGCACATCCTATCATAATATACCAGAACTTCTACTGTAAGCTTACTTGAACTTCATAGTGTATAATTTCATTTTTATTCTTGCTTGCACTTTTACGGAATACATCACCAGCACAACACTACCTATCATAATATACCAGGACTTCTGCAGTAATATTACTTGAACTTCACAATGTATGTTTTTCATTTTATTACTGCTTTCTCTTTCATGCAATAAATCACCAGCACCTCCTCTCATACTATACCAGGACTTCTGCAGTAAGCTTACTTGAACTTCTAGTGCATAATTTCTTTGAAACTTCAACAATAGAAGTTCAAGTAAGTTTCTCCTAAAATACTATTTCAAAAGTGGAATAACATTCTCCACATTGACATGACATAAGTTTGCTTTGTTTAATTGACCTAGTCTAACTGTTCATCAGCCTTGCGCTCGTCCTAGGCTTTGCTTGTAGTGGTTTTTGCTTGACATGTACCTCTTCCTCTTCATCTTCATCTTCCTCTTCGTCATCCTCTTCCTCTTCGCATTCCAGTTCCTCTTCCTCTTCGTCTTCATCTTCTTCGATGGTGTCTTTATCTTCGTCTTCCTCTTCATCTTCCACCACTTTCTTGTTGCTGGCTCTAGGTTTTGCTTTCTATTTCTTCTCTGGCTTTTTGCTTGTCTTTTCAGCATCTGCGCGCTTTGGGCATGTTCTTGCATTATGTGGTTCATACTCCTTGCATATGCTACAAAGTCTGCTGCTTGCTTTCTATGGGTGTGGTCCCTTGTTTTGTTCTATAACTTTGGGCTGTTGTTTTTGAACTTTTGATTGCTTGACCTCCTCGTCATCGTTTCTTTCTAAGAGTGTTGGACATGTGAGCTTGTTGTGTCCTGCAACCTTTTGTACACACTACATTGCCTGTGTCCAAGTGGCACTCCGTTCTCATCGAGCACGACGACTCTTCCTGCAGGTGGTGCCTTTATTTGAGCTCTCTTGTCACTTTTCTTTGTTGTAGAAATTTTCTTCCTACCCTTTGTTTCAGAGTACAGCGGCAGTTTCATCGTCTCTTGCTGCCACTTCTGCATTAACTGGTCAAGACCCTGCTTGCATTGGTTGGCTTGAGCAGCGGCCTGGAGCATTTCAGCTGCATAATAATGAAGGTCATCTTCAATTTCAGCATCCTCTTCAGCCATCCTTTCGTCAGCATCCGCTCGATTTGCTGAATGTATTGCATCAAGATCTTCCACGAGCCTCTTGAGAACATAGAAGGCTCTATCATATTGCTGGTCGCATCTCATTGCTTTCTTGTTTACCATCAAATTTAGCTACAGCAAGATGTCTTGCTTCGATAGTCTTGAGCTGCCATCCGATGCAGTTGTGTTGTAGTCCCTTGTATCAAAGGTTGGTTGTGATTTTGCAGTCTTTGTGTACCGTTTGAGATATACTTGTCTATAGATTTTTCAGGCTTCAGGTGGTCCAGTATGTTCATGATGTGAAGGCAGAACAGGCCTGCATTTTGGGATGAATGCACAATACATAGTTTGTGAGCCAGCAATGAGTTTCATATATTTGATATGATACTACTAGTTTAGCTATTTAATGAGTTTGTTTTTCCGCTCACCTATGTGTGTCCAAAGCATGCATTCACACTCATATGTTTTATTCTCTGGGTCAGCTACAACCTAGAATTCATGCTTTGACCAGGCAAATCTAGTTTCATCATCATGGCCAGCCTTGTTGTGGTAGTACACAAGGTACTTGGTGGGCTCTGTTGTAGGCTTTGCCCGAAATAGTGTGGCTTTTCTCATCCTAGTCCTCATCTCGGTGTACACGGCTCTCGTGTACTTGATAGCCATGTCTTCCTCGTACCGTAGGTTGTTTTTGTCACAGGATTGGTCTGCACATGTCAAAAAATAAGATATTAGTCGAAGCAAAGTCATAGGTTTCATTTTTCTAAATACAGTGTGCACATGTTGAAGGAAGTCACAATATGATGGGGGTGTTTTTTCTTGTGTTAATACCATGCTGGTCATTGTTTGCTCATTCTCCTTCTGCATTCGAGTTTGTATGCAAGCATTTACCCGCCTAGCAAACTTGTGTAGGTTCTAGGTCCCCTTGACAAACCCTCTCTTGAGCACGTGATTCATGTTCTCGCTTCATTGTGTGGAAGTCATTCTAGCACAGAAAATGTTCTTGTAATATGCTGAAATCCACATTTTCCTATCACCAGCTGCATCATCATCTGGTCGTTCTCCAGGTTGTACTTGTGCACGAGTTCAGCCCAGGCAGCTTCAAACTCTGTTGGCATCAGCGGCTAGTTTAATATAGCGTGAACTCCTCTTTGAATGTTTTATACTTTTTGTACAGCAACGGGAGGTATTCCTTGTACTTCTTCAGGATGTGCCAACGGCATAGCTTGTGGACGGTGTTTGGGAATGATTGTGGTATAGCTTTCGCCATCGAGGGGCACTCGTTTGCATGAATTAAAAAAAATAAAACTTGCTTCTTTTTGCACTGATGGTGAACTTATGATGTACAAGTACTTGAACTTCACAGGTAGCAGTAGGACTATCTAATAATGTCACATATATTTTCCTTACAACAGTGTTGTTGAACTTATGTTGTTCAAGTACTTGAACTTCAAAGGTATCAGTATTACTAACTAATAATGTAACCCAATTTTTTCTTACAGCAGTGTTGTTGAACTTCTGTGGTACCAGTGCTTGAACTTCACATACAAAACTATATTTTTCCTGAACATGTTTCATATGTTTTTTCTTACAGCAATGTCCTTGAACTTCTATGGTTCCTCTATTTGAACTTCACATCCAGAACTATATTTTTTCTAAACATGTGCCATATAATTTTGCTTCTTATACTGTTTTGTTGGACTTCTGTGCTAACAGTGGTTGAACTACTTGCTTTACATTATTTTCAGATAAAACCAATGTACCCAATATAGACCCATAGACTGAAAAGATGATGAAACTTGTAGAGTTTTTTTTTGAACTCACCTGTTAGAATGCAAGTTGGGTGCTTTTTGTTCATGCACCGTACAAATGTATCGAACAACCACTTGAATGACTTTGCATCTTTGTCTCTGATCAGGGCAACAACAAATATCGTTGACTGCAAGTGATGGTTTGTTCCAACAAACACTCCCAGAGGCATATGAAATCTGTTGGTCTTGTCAGTTGTGTCGAATGTTACGCAATCGCCAAAGTCATTATATACTCCTCGGTAGCTTGCATTGGACCAGATTTTTTTAATTGACTTGTCCTTGTCTACTAGTATGTCATAGAAAACCTCATCATTGATTGCCTTCATGTCTTTGAAGAATGATACAAGTTTCAATACATCATCCAAATCATCTTTCTTTGCATTCATGGCTTTCCTGCAAATTATATGCAAACATGCATTTGTTATTTTTGCTAGCAAAGGGTGATGACTTAGGATGCTATGTACATTTGCAGTATGTGCATTTTTGAATACTTACTGGTTTAGTAGGTCTTGTCCGGTCATGCTTAGGAAGTAGCTTCCGTCTTCATTTTCTGATAGCATGGACATGATTGTTGTATGCTTGACATCACGGTACTGCAGGAGCTTTACGTACTCCAGAATAGTGGGGTCATAATTCTTGTGTGAGTGCAAGAATAGCAGCATGTCATCAGTTTGCATGAATTGGTGATTATGATTGTACTCAATATCCACTTCCACACATGTGTTATCCTCCTGCACCTTCACCCTCATTCTTGCATTGCAGCCTATCCTCTGTGATGTTTTGTTTCACTTCCTGTTAGCCTCTGAAACAGAAGTTGTGTGTTTCCCTTGGAACGCGCAAACAAAATACTTGTGGTTGTCATTCCCCCCATCTTCCTGATTCCAAAACCCACGTGTCTGGCATATCTATTATAAAATTCCCTTGCTTTCTCTACATCTTGGAATCGCATATTTAGTCTTGGTATTAGATAATCCGGGAGAACCGGCATCTGCAGAAAAAGAAAAAATAATCCAAACGCCACGTTAAAATGCAGTTTATGAACTTGTTATCCTGGAGGGAGCAGAAAATTTGCAGATAATACAAGATGCGTATATAAATACCTAAATTGTTTCACTTGCGTGCGTGTATGATCGCAACTCCACCGGAGTCTGCTGCTGTCCCTCTGGGATGGGGCACGGCGGAGTAATCATAGCAGGATGCAGGAGTGGATCACGAGGAGGAAGGAGGGCTGAAGATGGCCTCTCTCTTATTTGCGTCCTTTTTGCTTGAGGTGGTTATCGAGATATTGCGATCCTGGATTTGGTTTGCTCTTTTGTTTTGTGAAGCAATCCATCTACCTTATGTCCCGTACAATTCTGACTTGTAGCAGTAGCAGCAGGATCCAACGGTGGTAGTGTGCAGAGCACTCTCCTCCGTGTGTGTGTTCCTGTTGGATTTGTCCTGGGATCCGGTTTAGTTGCTTCCCTTTGGCATTGACGAGGCACGCCAGGATAACCTCCAGTGTTACACACAGGACTTGAGCTAACCCCCTCCTCCATCGGCGTGCTTGGGAGTCTGCTGGTGGATACAAAGAACCCGCCGGGGATTTCCAGCGTCACCCAATTAGGTGGAGGCGCAAATTTGTGCAGATAGGGCTGTGACCTAGCATCTTGGAAGTCTCCATGTGTTTCAGGTGTCATCCATTTTTGGTCTGGAGTAGGTTGGTAATGTTGTTGGTGCGTTTGAGGTGTGACCCATTGAGGGGGTGGTGCAACGCGTATAGGCTTAGGATTGTGTACTTGCTGCTGGGAACTTCTAAGCTTCTTAATGCGTCTCTCGTCTTGCTAACATAAAAGAAAAAATGTTTATTAGCACACAAGTTGCATTTGCCTATACCTTTGTAACTGAACTTAGCATTATTCACAGCCTGAACTTCTCATATAAAAGTGGTGTTCGTGTACATATTTTTTCCCTAGAACAGGCATCGCACTCTGCACTGAGCTAAGCATCTGCCAATACTTTTGTACCTGAACTGAGCACCCTTCGCAGAATGAACCACACATTCTGTTAATTCT
Source organism: Aegilops tauschii subsp. strangulata (assembly GCF_002575655.3). Classification (NCBI taxonomy): domain Eukaryota; kingdom Viridiplantae; phylum Streptophyta; class Magnoliopsida; order Poales; family Poaceae; genus Aegilops; species Aegilops tauschii. The sequence goes on from NC_053041.3 coordinate 235,998,586, forward strand.
ACACTATTTGATTACTTATATGTACCTGAACTGAGCACTCTCCACAACCTGAACTTCTTGTTTTGCAAAGGGAAAATACTGTCTACAGTTAAAAAACCTGAACCTTCATGAGTTTGAATGGTTGGACCACTAGTGCATACCAACCTAACCTTCATGTGATCACATGCATGTTCCATTTTCCTTTTATTTTTTGCACACAACCAGATACATACCAACCTGAACTCTAGCACACTTAATAGTTTAACTTCACATGGCTTTTCACATGTGAATGCCGGCAGATTTCCAAATGTTTTGCAGCCTGGACTAAGGCTCACACACTACCTGAACTTCACATGGCTGTAAGAAAATAACAAACAGAAGGAAGTTCAACCATACCCTGGATAGAAGTTCGGCCAACCTTTTTCCAGTAGTAGATAGGCCACCTTGAGAGCAATTCGTCGGGGAGGTAGGAGAGGAATTCCATGGCAATCCATGTCTTGCAGAGGGCGCGAAGTTCATCTGCACGCAGCAAGAAGGTCAGGCAAGACAAGATTGAAGTTCATCTGCACCCTTGGATATATATCCAAGGGTGCTTTCGGGTTTGTGAGGCAGGTGCCACCAAAGTTATGCATTGTGTATTTAAAGTTTTAAACATCCCCAATATTCCTACATATATTTGGCCACTTCCAGGTGGTTCTTGACTTATGGCCCCTCTCATCGATCTTCAATGACGTGCCCAACCGTGGGCCCGCGCGGTCAAAGTTGTGCATTGGAATTTTGAACATCACAGACCACCCTTTTCACTCATATATATTTGGGCCACATGCTGGTGTGGCTGTCTTTTGACCCTCTCTAACGTTATTCTTTGCTGCAAAGACTCTGATGACGCTCAACGGACACAGGTATAATATCTTAACCATCTGTGATACAAGTGCGCTATGAATCACGGCGCCTGCGCAAGCGCGAGCAAATTAAGGTGGAGGTACTGGCTCAATCGTGTGCGATGCAAGTGCGCTGAAATCACCACGACCGCGCAAGCGCGAGCAAATTAAGGTGGAGGTACTGGCTCAACCGTGTGCGACGCAAGTGTGCTGAAATCACCACGACTGCGCAAGCGCGAGCAAAGTGGTGGAGGTACTGGCTCAACCGTGTGTCTCAATGACCAAGAAAAGAATTCCTAATTAGTCTGGAAAAGAGTCGCCCGCGAAATTCTTATTGAATTAGAATACTTTACCGGGATTCAATAAGAGTAAAAATAAGGATTTTTGATGCAAGTGCGTTGAAATCACCACAACCGCGCAAGCGCGAGCAAAGTGTGGAGGTACTAACTTAACCGTGTGCGATGCAATTGAGCTGTAAAACCACCACCTGTGCAAGCTAAAGGCGGGTAAGTTTATTTGGAAATTAGGACGAACCGTGTGCGATAGACCAGCTAGCTAGAAATATAAAAAACAAACTACCCGCCTTGAGCGTTGCAAAAATCGGCGGTTCCGCGCCACTTTTCCTTATTATCATACACGCATATTCTTATTGGACCGTGCGCGATCTTGGGCACTCCCGCCCCGCATCAATTACTTTACCCAAATTTTAGTAGCCGCCGTACTTCAATCGTCGCCCACACTCCTCCAGCACCGACCTTATAGTAAAATTGCAGTAGCTGAGGCATTTGAACCGTCGCCCTCCCTCGTCCACCACCATCTCCACCCACCATTACTAAAATTTTCAGTAGCCGCGGCGTATCCTTAAACACCAACCCCCCCTACACAGTCCCCCGCCTGCCCCCCGCCCCCCCTCGAACCCTAGCTCGCGGACGTCGCCGCCAACCCCTGTCGGTCTGCCCGTTCCTCCTAGCTTAGATAATAAAGTTTAGGTTACCTAGCGATTCCCATACCGACACCCCACTCCCCTGAGTTTTTAGATGAGGCATGCGGTGTCCCTCCCTGCCAGATCCACATCCCCTGCTCTAGAATGTCGCAGCCTAAGCTCGACCATGTATCCCGGGGAGCCCGACGAGTGTTCGGCCAAGAAGAGGTTTATCATGGCCTCTCCGGCGGACGTTGGTGAGGTGGTCACCGTTCGCCCCGACCTGTTGATCCCGGAGCAACACGTCGCTGCGGAAGCCGGCGAAGACGTTGACTATGTTGCCATGCCGAAGGCTTCATGTCAGCAGGCTAGTGTATTACTGTATCTCGGGAAAGCTGGCTACGACATCAAGCTCGTCCACACCAATGGCTTCACGCATGCCATGTCACAGGTTAAGTGGTCCATCCCCAACCCCTCTGGTTCAACCGCCGTCGAGCTCTTCGACGGCCCTGCTGCTGATCTCCTCCGCCAAGCGGTGAAGGATTTGCGAGCTTTATACGCCATCAAACCCATTTTTTCATTTCAGAAGGACACTTTCTACGGCAGCGGCTTGGGATCCTCAATTGCCAAGTCAGATCTCATCGACCATGACCACGACCACAAGGAGGGCACCCACGAAGGTTCTTCCAAGGTGAAACATCCCATCTGTGACATCAGAGAGCGCACCATGGGTCTGTGCTCTTCCAACTGGAAGGATCCCGTCCATGAAATGTGAGGCAACATTCTATCAGCAAATCTTACCTTTTCTAGGTTGCCAACCCGTACCCTTTGTTGTAGTAGCATTTGTCGTGAAGTGCTTTAACTGTGCTGTGTTTAGTTATTGTAGTTATGCAAAAAATTATTGTTCAATAGGGTTATGTGATGTTTATGTATGAATTGTCCACTTCAGTTTCACGAATGGCTATATTTGGTTGTTTATAGTGAGTAGATGCCTTGTTTATCTGTATTTGGTTGTTAGGTTGGTTGGAGTGAGCATTTTTCCAGTTATTGAGCAGATGCCTTGTTTATCTGTATTTGGTTCTTAGTTTGGTTGTAGTGAGCATTTGTGCAGTTCTCAAGCAAATGCCTTGTTTATGTGTATTTGGTTGTTAGGTTGCTTTTTATTAGCATTTGTTCAGTTATCAAGAAGATGCCTTGTTTATCTGTATTTGGTTGTTAGGTTGCTTTTTTAGCATTTGTCCAGTTATCAAGCAGATGCCTTGTTTATCTTTATCTACTTGTTAGGTTGGTTGCAGTGAGCATTTGTCCAATTTTCAAGCATATGCCCTGTTTATCTGTATTTGCTTGTTAGGCTGGTTGTAGTGAGACTCTGTCCAGTTTTCAGTGGTATTTGGTTGTTATACTAGTCATTTATGCCTTTTTTATTTCAGTCATTCACAATGTGTTGTTCATTATGTGCAAGTCGGAACTGTGCCGCTCGACTACATCAATACCAGTTTGAACGGCTATATTTGGTTCCAGTTATTCCTGGTGTAGTTAACACATGCCCTTTATTTTAGTTTTACACATTTATCCAGTGTGATGTTTAAGCATTACCTACGTTCTATTCATTTTCAACAATACCAGTTTGAATTGCAATATTTGATGGTTGTTAAGTCTGCTGTCGATAACATTGCCTTCCATTTTATATCTGCTTTAACAGCATGCTGAAACCAACACATTCAAGCTATCATTTGGAGATGATGTTGTTTACCTTTGCTATATTTGTTTGATTTTAAGGTTGTTGTACTTATCATGCCTTTCCACTACTTATGCAGGACAACAACGGGAGTGGCCACCATTTTCCGCCGAGGTTAGCTTCATCCCTCGGCTTGTACTCCCTCCGTCGTTCCGTAATGTAGTGCATATAGATCCAGGCCTGGACACTTGCTAGCTTCTAATATTGACTTGTTGCTTGTAGGTACACATGCCCTTGGCAAGGATCCACGCATCGACCCTTTTTGCGTATGGGGCAATGAGATATTGATGAACAAACATCAAGTGAGGAAACTGATAAGGATTATTAGCAAAAAGATACGAATGGTGGCAAGCAAATTATTTGTTTATGCTCTATCCAACACAATAGTGAGCTGTAGGATGGTAACTACAAACTCTGCAGCCTTCTCTTTTTACTGCCCATAATGAGTTGTTAGACAACAATGTCTGAATCTTTTTCGTTCCCAGTGGTTCCCGAAGTAGTTCACTCAAGATTACCTCGCAAAGTACATGATTGGTGGACACGTAATGAAGGTTAAAGTATTTCATCCAGACTACAATGAGCATCGAGAAGTTGTAATGAAGACAGTGAAGGATGGACGGGCAGCCATCACAAGGGGTTGGCCTAGAGTCGTGCGCGCATTACGCATGGAGGAGGGCACAATATGGGCATTCCGCTTCACCTTCTCCAGCAATCAGAAAGTCTTTCGCCTCTCTCTTTACAGTCTTTAGTACAACTGTGGTTCATCATTCTTTACTTGGTGCTTCTGTAGTTCTTCAGTATATGTACCTCTGCATCGAATTATGCATTCGTGGTTGATCCTATATTTGTAAAAAACATGGTTGGATATGAAATAAGTGATTGCCTACTTTCAAATTCAAAACATGTGATTTTTAAATTAGGGATTACACTACACACGGTTTGCGAAAGTGAAACGTCTGTGATAGACGTGGAGATCAGAAATGTTTCTATGATCCACTACATGTGCGATCAATCTCCACTACACACATGACTTTCTCTTGAAAACTGTTTGCGTTAGGCCACCTTGCGCAAACGTTTACCACATAAAAACTGTGTGTGATGTACAACCTTTGCCACACAGCTTCTATGCACTGTGTGTGATGCATTCAATAATGCAAACAATAAAATTGTTAATATCGTGTGCAATGGCAACGCTATCACAAACGATTTAACGGGAAAAATTGTGTGTGATGTACCTGTGAACAGAAATGTTTTCCTTGGAGCGACTGTGTGGGATGTACATACGAATGGAAACATTTAGCGGGGACTGACTGTGTGGGATGTAGTTGCGACCAGAAACAATTTCACATGTATAATTGTATTTTTTTAGCTCTAATGTACGTATTTCCGTATTTGAGCGCTCGTCGGTCGCACACGACCTCATTTTGCCGAGCGTGTGTGCCAGGAGGGCATATCCCCGACAGTTTCTGGGTCGTGTGGGAAGGACCCCCCCTATCGCCGTCACTCACTAGGCGACGGTTCCAAATGCCATCGCGGAAAGGGGTTTAAAACTGTTTGTATAGCACCAACGCGTACCAGTGACATGCATGGAGTGCCATGGCATTTTAATTCCAAAAAATTAAAAAAGATCAAAAAAACATGAAACCTTGCTTGATGTAATGTCATGCCACCAAGATGATGTGGTAAAAAATTGGCCTGTTTGACGAAAGTTTGGACACACCCCCTCACGAACCGGAGCAACTCACTAGAAGGCTTGTGGTTCCGAGTGGGAACAATGCATGTTTGATGACGAATAGGAGATAGCTTCCTCTTACGGCCTTCAAATTTTGTCTACGTTTAACATGCACTACTACAACTATCATGTGAAAATTTGGAAAATTCTAGGGGTCATTTGACCTTTTAAAGACATTTAAGTGATTTTCTAGCCATTTAATGACCGTAATTCAAATTTGAACTACATCTACATGCAATGGCTAACCATAATGGTTTGAAAATCATATTTTTGTACTTGTGTGCGAGTTAAAAAATCATCAGACGATGTAAATATCTGGTGTTCAAAAAAGAAAATGTAAAGATCTGGCAAGACAACCGGCCCCCACACGATTGGCACTCTATCTCGCGGCTTGAGGATTGGTAGGTGAGTGGCGGGAGTCATTAATCAGACACGGTTCTGTATTGGAAACCGTTAGCTATTATGTTCACACACGGATTTTGCTGCGGGAATCGTGTGTAATTGAAACTACACTACTCGTAAATTCCGGCGACCGGCGTGTGTACTGTTCCCGTCGATCTAGATTCCAGCCGCCAATAAATACTACCTTGCTCATGTCGTCCCACCTGCATTCTCATCTACATCCTCCCCTCGCTCGCCCTCTCTCTCTCTCTCTCTCTCTCAAATCTCTGCCATGGCGCCGCCGGTCTGCCCACGCGCCGACAAGGAGTCGCCGCCCCCGAGGACGCTCACTCGAATAGCAGCGACAAGGACCCCTACGCGCCGCCGGACGAGGTTGTGTCGGACCCCCCAACTTTGGATTGGTTTTGGGGCCAGTACAATGTTTGTCTGTGGAAGTCGCTGCCGCCGGGTGAGAAAGCCAGGCAAGTGGCGTTCAAGAAGGACATGGCGGAGCAGGAAGCCAGGTACCAGGCGGCCTGTGAAGCCCGTGATGCCGCCTGGAAAAAGGAGGTGGCGGAGCTTTGGGGGCGGGCATGTCGTCGTGCAAAGGAGGTGTACGAAGACGGGTACTTCGCGAGGAAGGTCAAAGGCGATGGGCGCTTCGTCGCTGCATGGAGGTGGGCCGATAAGCTCCAGCGTGCCACCGACGAGGAGCTCCGGTGAGCACCCAACAAAATGGAAAGATCGTTCGCACCCGTCCGCCAGCAAGAGGCAGATCGGTACGTCAAGCACTGCGAGGCGGAGGAGGCGGAGTACTGCCTTCGCACTGGGAAGACACCGCGCACCAGGGAGCTGCTGGCGAGGGGATACCGGAATACTGGCCCCAGGAGGGATTATTAGTTTTAGTATTGTTTGTTTTCAATTGTATGCATTGTACCTAGTAGTTAAGTATTATCACGTATATGTGATGATATTATATATATATTCTGTGATGAACTAATGAACAATATATATATATATATATAATGAATTCCATTTTCTATCTATTTTTGTATACTAATTTTAATCTAGTTGTTATCATCCACATATCCAGAATGGAAAGCGTATATACACACATTGAAACAGAACATATAAGAACGGAAAACAAAGTACACACATTGAAACAGAACATATAAGAACGGAAAACAGAGTACACACATTGAAACAGAGCAATAAACAGAGAAATACCATGATTCCTGTGAATTCATAGCTATCCACGTCGAAACGACTCAACAAAATAAAACACGTCCATGAGACCATGACCAGGAGCCCTTACCTACGGTAGCTCTTCGCTCTGCCTGAACTCGTGCAGGCGTTCGTCCAAGCGGTTGACACGCTCGCGGTACATCTAGAGCGTGATCTCGAGCTCCAAGTTGGCTATTTCATCGGAGATCACCAGCTCGAGGATGCGACGGCCATGTTCCTCTACTGCGCCCAGGTGGACACCTGGGCCAAGGAGGCGGTCGAGCCTACCGACCAGCGCGTTGGCATCGAGCGGGTCGCGGACAAGGCGAACGGCGCAACCCATGTGAACGGCGCGGCGGGTGTCCGATGCAAGTACGGCGCGGACGGCCTCTGGTGCAAGTATGGCGCCGAGGGCCTCTACCCACTCCTGGCGAGGAATGGGGGTACTGACGGGACGTGTACCCAGCTGCCACGCCATGTCGACAGTAGGCAAGCACTGATGGATTCGCTCTTGCTGTGCGGCGCACCACGCCTCTTGCTTGGGGGCGCTCCAACGGTCTCGCCGTGCGGTGAGCCGCAGCCTATCGGTGCGGACGCGCCTAGCTTGCTCTATGGCGTGCCATCGATCATGTTGTGCGGCGAGCTGCAGCCTATCGGCGCTGACATGCCTATCTTAATCCACGGCGCTCAAGCGCCATGAGCCAAGGGTCTGCTCAACCCTGGCGATGACGCGCATCGTGGCGTCATCCATCGCATTGCCGGGAGCGCCTCGGCCTCAATGGGCCGTGGCGACTGCTCGTTTTCCTCGTCGACGAGGTTGATGGCAGAGGCGGCGCTTCTGTGGGTTGGCATGCTTGGAAAAGGTGGATGTGCTACAGGCTGTGCTTTGTCGCCTCCGTGCGTCACGCGCCGCCTAGGTTTATGTGCAATATCCCTGGGTGGTGGGAAACAGGTGTGGAAATGGCGGGAAACGGTGGCGTGTTCATAAAATGCCATCAATGAATGGAAACTTAGCATAGAAGGAACATCGAGCTAGCACAAGAAGTAGATGACGATCAAATGAACACGGACCACACTAGGGAACCCGTCGGTGATGAATTCATCAATCACAAATGGTTGTATACTAGCAAACGTTTGCCCACAACACACATGGCTTATTCCATCACAAACAGGTCGGATGGATCAACTGTGTGCCACGTATCGCACATTGTCAAAAAGTAATGCGGTAGACCTTCTTTAACTTGTGTTAAAAAACAAGGACCTAGATGTTAATTTAACTGATGGGATGGATCATAGAGGTCATTTAATTTTACCTTTATGACCCATCCTATCAGTTAATTTAACATCAAGACAACTTCCCATCCAGTCACCCATCTGATGGCTGCTCCAGCCTGAGCACAGTTAACTTGAGAGTTCTCTTAGATGAGCTATTGGTGGAGCAGCTAGTCCTTCTGATATAGGATGCCTCTTTGCATCCTTATGGCCAATAGATGTTGTGTAGACAGAGCATATCACATACGTCTTATTAGAAGCAATCGTCTATGTTATTATCGGTCTTCGCACACATTTATGATTACAGACCTGTTTGTCGCGTGTCACACACATCTTGTTATATTGAACCGTTCCTGTTCTCTTGTCTCAACACAAACAGTTCATCCGAGTGAACCGCATGCCATATATCGCACACACCTTGATCTGGCTGACCGTTCCTTTTGTGTTGCCTAATCACAAACAATTCATCTGAGTGAACCATATGTTGTATATCACACACAGCTTCATCCGGCTGCTCGTTTGTTTTGTTCCTCCTCATCGCAAACAGCTAATTGAACTGAACCATATGCCCTGCATCTCACACACAACTAAAATCTGAACTTGTTTGAAGCATCCTTCATCGCAAACGTTTTGCACCTTTTTTGACGGTTTTTTACACCACCGTTTGCGATTATTGCATCGCACACAATTTCATTGAAGGGTCTCTGATCGTAGTGTCGCGTTAGCAGCATCCTGCGGTAGTGTATGCTTGTTTTGCCTTCCTATGCTAGTTGATTCTTATTCCCATAAATTGTTTGCTCACGAAATCCCTATGCATAGGAAGTGGATTAGGCTTAAAAGTGCTAGTCATATGCTTCATGATGCTCCCGTTATGTTTCAATTCTTATCTTTTATGTGAGCATCATTGACATTAACATGCCTAGCTAAAAAAGGCATTAAAGAAAAGCTTGTTGGGAGACAACCCAACATTTACCCCTACAGTTTGTGTGTGTTCACATGATTAACCCACTGTAGTAATCATGTTTTATAGCTTTTTTTTAAATAAAGTGCCAAGTAAAGCCTTTGGGATAGTGTGGATGATAGTTGATTTGGTTATGTGAGAAAACAGAAACTTTTGCACCCAGTAACAGAATTGATCGGTAACCTCACTTGGAGCTATATTTTTATTCGTCACATGATATGAGTTTTGCTTGGAGCGTCATTTTCTTTTGTTAGTATTTGCTTCCTGTTATTTAGAATAATGTTTTCATCTTTTAGTTCAACAAAAAGGTCAAGTATAGCCTTTACCATGCTTATTACAAGTCTATATGTTGTTGTTTTGAAAACTTTCTTTTTGAAAACAGAAAGTTTTCTATCATTGTCTGAATTCTTCTAGAAAGTCAGAATGTGATAAAATCTTGAATCACCATCTCTTCGCCGAACAAGTGCACCTATATAATTTACCATTGTATTGGGTGTGTTGGGGACACAAGAGACTCTTTGTTATTTGGTTGCAGGGTTGTTTGAGAGAGACTATCTTCATCCTACGCCTCCCATGGATTGATAAACCTTATGTCATCCACTTGAGGGAAATTTGCTACTGTCCTACAAAACTCTGCGCTTGGAGGCCCAACACAAGTCTACAAGAAGAAGGTTGTGTGGTAGACATCAGAGGATGCAGAAGGCGTGGGCTATTAGGGGGCATGGAGATCATCGCTCATCATTCGCCGACAGACACGAATCTGACGATTGCAGTGGATGACGAGTATGATGAGATGGATGGCCAGGAGATTTTCGATGCTGATGCCAGGGAAGATCTAACACTGCTCAGCTTGGAGGCCCAGCCGGGCTGCAAGACTACCCCATTTCTGGTGGAGGAGTATGAGCTCTCGACTCAGTTTGAGCAGAATGTTGAACGCTCCCACCGGCGCGTGGCTTGCCATCTTAAGCGCCTCCCACCCCCTTCTAGCAAGCGATGAGGATCCGACATGTGGATGCCCATCATTAAATGAAAACAATTATGTTATTTGAACATGCTTAATCAAGCGGTGTATGCTAAATTTTGTATTTTGTAACTCTAGAGGGTTTTTTGCATGTGTGCATCATGCAAAACTTAACTAAAATAGCAAAAACATGCAAAACTTACCAAAAATAGCATACACCTTAAACTTACCAAGAACAAGAACATGCAAAACTTACCTAAAATGGGATCCATGAACAAGGAATTTATGTTGTGGAAGTTTCTTTTTTCAAACTTGTGGTATTGCAAAGTCCATGATTTTCCCACTAACTAGTTCACACAAAAGGGCTCCATGCACAAGGATTTCATTTTTTGAGGCTTGTTCCATTTTCTATGATTTTTTTCAAAATGTGGTCAAACTTGCAAGGTTGACCAATCCTACCAGATGGTTGGGAATTTTAACTTTTGTTGCCCCCAGTGCCTATACCACCAATTCAAAAGTAAAAATTATTTTTGCCAATTTTCATGACATACATACATGACACTTGTAGTTCAAATTTGAGCTAGTTCTAATAAATCTCTAGAAATTAGGTAAATGGATGAAATATAGAAAACAAACTAGATAATTCATGAAACTTGGACAATGTGCATCCAATGTGGCCTACTTTGGATAAAAAATGGAAAGACCAAATTTTATAACTTATTTCAGGCACTTACTTCACAAAAAGTCATTTCTGGCACTTGAAAAATGGAAAAATAAGATTATATTCCGAAAATAAATAAACCTTATTGTGAAGTAAGTGTGTGAAATAAGTTATAAAACTGGACATGTTATCATGAACTGTGCCATGAATTTGGCCATGGCCATGCAACTTCATACAAGATAAGCCATTTTGTGAAGTTTCTTTCGAACTTGTGGTATTGCAAGTCTATGATTTTTTTCCAGTAACTAGTTCACACAAGAGGGATCCATGCACAATGATTTCATTTTTTGAGGTTTCTTCATTTTATTTGTTTTTTTTAAAACGAGGTCAAACTTGCAACGTTGACCAATCCTACCATATGGTTGGGAATTTCAACTTTTGTTATGCCCAGTGCCTATACGACCAATTCAAAAGGTAAAAATTATTTTTGCCAATTTTTAGAACATATATACATGGCACTTGTAGTTCAAATTTGAGCTAGTTCTGCTAAATCTCTAGAAATTCAGTAAATTGATGAAATATAGAAATAAAACTAGATAATTCATGAAGCTTGGGCAGTGTGCATCCAATGTGGTCTAATTTGGATGAAAAAATAGAAAGGCCCAATTTTATAACTTATTTCAAGCACTTACTTCACAAAAAGTAATTTCTCGCACTTGAAAAATGAAAAAAACAATTATTCCAAAAAAAATCTAATTGCTATGCAAACATTGTCCACAATGGTAACAAACATGGTTGTGTCAAAATTGGACATGTTATCATGAACTATGACATGGATTTGGCCATGGCCATGAGCATATGCCTTGAAATCCATGCAACTTCATACAATATAGGCCATTTGTGAAGTTTTATTTAAACTTGTGGTATTGCGAGTCTATGATTTTCTCCAGTAACTAGCTCACACAAGAGGGCTCCATGCACAAGGATTTCATTTTTATGCTTTTTCATTTCTTTCATTTTTTCTTCAAAATGAGGTCAAACTTGCAAGGCTGACCATTCCTACTAGATGGTTGGGAATTTCAACTTTTGTCGTGCCAAGCGCCTACACCACCAATTCAGAAGGTAAACATGATTTTATTCCAATTTTGGACATACACCACAGTTGTAGTTCAAATTTGAGCAAGTTTTCATAAATCTCTAGAAATTCACTAAATGGATGAAATATAGAAATAAAGCTTGAAAATTCATGAAACTTGGGCATTGTGCATCCAATCTGGTCTGCTTTGGATGAAAAATGGAAAGACCCAATTTTCTTACCTTTTCTAGCACTTACTTCACAACTAGAGGGCTATTGAAAAGTAACCGGTCTACCTGGGCTCTCTTCATATATTGTTTGATCAACAAAGTTTTTTTTCCAAAATTGCAGCTCTCTCTCTCTGCTCGGCCACCACCCGTACGCCTGCCTCCTACCATCAACAGGGTAGAGCCACGCAGTGGTGCCCCATTGCCACCACCACCGCCCTTCCCACCACCAGGCATCCCGCCAATTCTAGATGCCGCGAAAACAGTCTCCTGCCACCGACGCTCTGATGTCTACTACACAACTTGTTCTTGTAGACTCGTGTTGGGCCTCTAAGTGTAGAGTTTTGTAGGACAATAGCAATTTTTCCTCAAGTGGATGACCTAAGGTTTATCAACGTGGGAGGCGTAGGATGAAGATGGTCTCTCTCAAACAACCCTGCAATCAAATACAAGAAATCTTTTGTGTCCCCAACACACCCAATACAATGGTAAATTGTATAGATGCACTAGTTCAGCGAAGAGATGGTGATACAAGTGTAGTAATGATAGTAGATATACGTTTCTGTAATATGAAAATATAAAAACAGCAAGGTAGCAAATGATAAAACGAAGCACAAATGGCATGGCAATGCTTGAAAACAAGGCAGGGTTCATACTTTCACTAGTGCAATCTCTCAACAACGCTAACATAATTGAATCATATAACAATCCCTCAACGTGCGACAAAGAGTCACTCCAAAGTTCTTATCAATAGCAGAGAACATAAGATGAAATTGTTTGTAGGGTACAAAACAACCTCAAATTTATCCTTTCTTATCAATCTATTGAGTTATTCCTATAAGTGTAACAACTAGCCTTAGAGTTCATACTAAAATAACACCATATGATACACATCAACGAACTCTAATGTCACCTAGATACTCCAATGTCACCACAAGTATCCGTGAGTTGATTATTCAATATGCATCAAACAACTTCAGATTCATAATATTCAATCCAACACAAAGAACTTCAAAGAGTGCCCCAAGATTTCTATCGGAGAAAGTAGGACGAAAACGTGCATCAACCCCAATGCATAGATTACCCCAATGTCACCTCGGGAATCCGCGAGTTGAGTACCAAAACATACATCAAGTGAATCAATAGAACACCCCATTGTCACCACGGGTATCCACATGCAAGACATACATCAAGTGTTCTCAAATCCAAAAAGTATTCAATCCGATAATAGTAAGATCTCAAAGGTAAAAACTCAATTCATCACAACAAGATAGGGAGGGAAAAACACCATATGATCCAACTATATTAACAAAGCATGGTACATCAGGATCGTGCCAAATCAAGAACACGAGAGAGATATCAAACACATAGCTACTGGTACATACCCTCAGCCCCATGGGTGAACTACTCTTGTAGCGGCGGAGTCGAAGTTCTAGGGTTATTTCCAGGGGTTTCCCTATTTATAAGATTTTTTAGAGTTGGAATCACACAAAAAAGAGCTAAGATGGGCCCGCAAACCACCAGGCCATGGCCACCCCCTGGGCGCGCCTTGGTGGCTTGTGGGGGCCTCGTGGCTCTTCTGGTCCTCCCATGAAGTTTCAGGGGTCTCTTTTGTTCCAAGAAAAATCGTCAATTGATTGGTTCATGCTATTATAGTATCAATCTTGGATGCTTTATATGAAATATGCTATTTTATATCATTTTTTGGGACTAACCTATTAAACTAGTGTCCATTGCCAGTTGTTGTTTTTGGTTTTCCAGAAAATCAGTACCAAACAGAGTCCAACCGCTACAAAACTTTTTGACAATTTTTCCTAGACATAAGTGACCTGGAAGCTTCGGGAAGAGACCGGAGGATGTACGAGGAGACGGCAAGGCAACAGGGCACGCCCAGGGGGTCATGCTATGATGCCTTGTGGGCCCCTCGAGGCTCCGCCTGACCTAATTCCACTTCTATAAATTCTCAAATATTGGAAACCAACAGAGAGCCACCCTAAACACTTTTTCCGCCGCTGGAAGTTCCTGTTCTTTCACGATCCCATCTGGAGGCCTTTTCTAGTAGTCTACTAGAGGGGGAATCGATCACTGAGAGCTTCTACATCATCCTTCACTACAAAAGAAAGACACTTCCGTGATGATACGTGTTTGTCACAGTAGGTCGCGTTTTTTGTCATGCATGTACATCCATGACAAATTTATGACAGAATCAAGATAGTCATACCTGTGCTGTCATAGAAGTGTTCCATGACATTACCAAAATTATCATCACGGAAGTTTCCACTTCCATGACGATAAATCGCGCATCACAGAAGTGCTTTCGTCAAGGGTGACCGACATGTGGCATCCACAGTAGCAGAACGCCGTTAAGCTATCGGGTCAGGTTTTGGATCCGATAACCCGTTAACAGCCAGGACCAATGGGGATTTTCCACGTGTAAAATTCTGATTGGCTGACAGAAACACGTGTCAGCTCCGCGTTGGCACACGTGTCACTCATCCAATGGGCGAGATGCGCCTATGATATGCTGGCACGTGGACCGGCCCAAAAGTGGCTCATAAAGTTTAAATGGGCCGGCCCAACTAAAGGCCCATAAGATTTTGCAGTCCATAATGGGCCAGCCCAGCAAAAGGCCCACGAGATTTTTTGTATCATAATGGGTCGGCCCAGCTAAAGGCCCACGAGATTTTGCGGGCCATAATGGGCCGGCCCAGCTAAAGGCTTGCGAGATTTTGCGGACCATAATGGGCCGGCCCAGACAAAGGGCCAACATTCTGAGTTAAGGCTCGTACGACTAGTGTCAAATCGGCCCGTCAGCGGCCTGTCCTAAACTTGTCATCATCGCGGCCCATGATCACTTTTGGCCCGTTAATAGTCCGCTAAGTATATGAGCCGAATTACGGCCCCGTGTATTTCCGGCCTGTTAAAGGTCCTGCTTCATTTGGGCCCATTTACAGGCCATTGAAACTTTCGGCCCATAAACGACCGTGAAGGATTTGGGTCATATTCGGCCATGTCTGACATTCGGCCTGTTAGCGGCCCGCCATAGATTTGGGCCACTTTCGGCCTGTTGTGATTTTTGGCCTGTTAATGTCGGACGAAATCCATGGGCCATATGTGGCCCAACGTCACATCAGGCCCATTAACAGCCCATATAAAAATGACGATAATCTAACCCGACCGAACTTCCGGCCTGTTAAAGGCCCGTGTATTAGGTCAGCGCATTTACGACCCGTCCTAATTTCGGCCTGTGAAAGATCCGCATCGTAAATGGGCCCAATCTCACTTTCGGTCTTTTAAAGGCCCATGTTTTTTATGGGCTCGAGATATTTACACCTGTAGACGGCCTATTGTTACTGAGGGCCCAAATTATGTTTAGGCCTGTTAAAAGCCCACTATGGGCACAGGCCTACCAGAAAAATATGAAATCTTATGCTGATTTAGGCCTAGATATTTTTAGTGGGCTACATGCAAATTTCGGCCCATAATCGTTTTTAGCCAAATTGGAATGGGCCCGACCAATGTTGGCATGTTGGGCTCCTATGAAGCTTTCGGCCGAATACATTACTAAGATAAACCTACACTATACAAAAATAGCGTCGTAATTATTGCAGCCTTTGGCAGCAGCATAAATGTTGTATCACAACAAAAGGCCTGTTGGCATAAAGTTTACAGTCCTTGCAGATGAAAGCACCATCAGATGTATAGAAGCACAGATCATTTGACCTGAGTGCTAATGTTTCAGGCTGTAGAATCTGATGGAGCAGCACGATCTTCACCTTTTTTACGCCATTGCTCTTGAACAACGAAGCGAATGTCTGATAGTCTGGTTTCAAAACCATTCATATCTTGACGACATTTGTCAACCACTATTCTTGTTTCCAAAATGACGTCCATTAGGGATTGGACTTGTGTCTGGAGCACAGATATATCACTCTGTCTAGCAGGAAGATTTTGTTCAGTAGGCGATTTGGACGAGGTTACCTTGACAACCAACCCAGAATTACGCAGGAAGGTGCTTTTTGCACAGTTAGTGGAGAGATACTGACGCACTGCAGCAAGAGGTGACATTGTGCCTGTGGTAGCCTCGTCGCCTTCAGGTGGTTGTGGATGTTCAATCATTTTTTCCATAGCTTCCTGAAAGTTTGAACTTGTAGATTAGTGTACCAGATAAGTTACTAATGAGACAAAAAACAAACAAAGTAGGTTACACGTTTGTACATAACTTATTTTGGCGAACTACTGTAATACATTAGCATGTATTGTAGTGCCAACTACATAATAAAATCACTTTCGGAACATATGTCCATGTAGCATGCCTACTGTATTGTCTATTTCCTCACATTCGTTGACATCTAAGGATAAAGAGACATGGTTTAAAGTAGGATGAACATAGTATGACATCATTCATATCATGGGCAAACAGATATAAAACAAACAGGCTATTTTATCATTGTGTGCGCACGTGAACATAACAACTAGAATACAGATCAAGACCAAAAGAATATCCTTTATCTCTTTTAAACCATGTAAGTGAAATGATACGTTAGGACAACTGTGTATAAAAGTGAACAGAGTAACTGACATTGGCTACAAACCAAGTAGTTAAATGAACACATCACAGTACCAATCAGTTCAAAGGCAGGAGGAGTAAGGACTTACAACAGCGGCTTGAACTGGTGTGCTCATGCCCTTCATCTTGCTGGTGTGGCAATGCTTGAATATTTGCACCGCATTCGGTTCAGGTTCTTTTTGGTCCGCACAGGCTGTCCTCTGTATTTGGAACAAGTCAATATAGATACGATAATATGCCACAGAAAAAAGAAGGAAGTAGCAGCTATTTACAAGAGCCTCGCAGTGTGCAATATAGCTACGAGATCCTGTTGTGTGTTGGAATTTCACTTTAGAACGGTTGGTCTTATTCTTCAAACAGTTAGCCTAGAAGAAGATACACTTGTAAGGCACATACATAAATACAAGTTCAATATGTGGTCTGATCAAATACATATAGCTTACCTGATACTTTGGATCGGACCAGTGTTTAACGAGGGTTGTCCAGTCTTCATTTGTAATATATTCCACTGGAGATGTTTGGGCGATTTCATTGTTAGCCTTGCCTTCAAAGTGAGATTTTCTAAGGTGGTACCGATACTGAAGCAGAGCAGACTGAAAAACATGAGTGCATGCTTGTTTAGTTGCATCATCTTTCGGATCCAACTTGAACCTCATCTGTTGAAAAAAGAATGTGAGTCTTATTAGGAGGAAACTAGAAAGTATGGGACAGAGATGGAGAATATTACTAATTGCGATGAATAACATTATTTACGGATAAATGGTCAAGGAAGGTGTTAAACTGGGTATTGTCTTTCTCATTCCTGTACTGGATCCACGTTGGGAGGATACATGCATGACACCTAACGGCAACGGCTGCCTCTGATACTAACTTGGCTGACTCTGTATCATCACGTGGCCTTTTTAAACCTGCCTCAAAATGGATCTCCATTCTTCCTCCTTTAGATTTTGTTCATCTGTCAAGAATTATCCCTGATGTCTGTTTCCACTTGCGTCGTGGTGCTAGTTCAACAACGAATATGGAAAGTGTTAGTGTACATCAAACTGTGAGAGTACATATAAAGGAGCATGCAACTGCAACTTGACTCGGTCAGGTACCGTCTTGGTGTTGATGCTCATGAGGTTCATCTGAATCTGCCAAGTCCTGTTGTGTCAGCAGTGCTTCGGAAGTAGTGTTAGGTGTGAAGGCAGCTTGGGAACTGGCCAGTTCCGGAGCAAACGAACGAGTAACTCGTTGAGATGCTAGTACAGTTGAAGCGGATGCTGCAGCTGGTGGAGCAGGTGATACTGTGTTTGTAGATTTAGCCGGTGGACTTGGACCTTCTACTGCACTATAAGTACTAGCAGAATCTGGACGGCCGATCCTTTTCTGTTTCACCCGACGAGTAACACCACTCCCTACTATATTATTTTCCTTGCTCTTTTTTGACTTTGCCATGTCAAGCCGTACCCACAACACAAAAGAATAAAATCACTCTTCAGAACTCATTGATGCATGATACAGACAAGCATTACTTTGATGTAAGACAACCGTATGAGGATGGAATATGTAAGGAAAACAGGACAGCATGACATATTCACAGCTACGATGTGTAAACTAAGCAGAAGGATTTTCAAGAAAATAGAAGTGATGCAAGCTAGACACCATATGAAAGATGCAACCAATATTACTCTGCCAAGTTAAAAGTGTCTTGTCATAAGTGGCAATTTGAAAAATTAGAAGCAGTACAACGTAGAAATCAATGCAAGATGCAACCACTATCAAACTGCCATGTTAAAAGTGTCCAATCATGAGTGACTGATGTGGGATACACAACAGCAGTACTTTGATGTAATAACATGGTGTGATAGATAGATGAAGTGTATTCTAGACACAGAACGCCATGTCATATGCACATGTATAACGTATGAACTCAGCAGGTGCAATTTAATCAAAATATAAGAAATACAGGCTAGACAACATATGCAACATGAAACCAATTATCACACTGTCAACTTAGAGCAAGCACCTGTGATGGAGTACGGGAGATGAACTCATCATGTAGACTTGGGACTTCAACTTCATTAGCAGTAGCAGTGGAAAATCTAGAGAGTCTCTATTTGCGTTGGTGCGGAGGACCACCAACATCCCCTAACTTACTCTTTTCCTTCCTATTTTCTGATATTGCCTTATGAAGTCAAAACCACAAGAAGATGAATAAAATTAGCTCTATATAACTGGTTGATGCATGATACAGACGAACACTACTTTGATGTAAGGCAAGCGCAGGATAGGAGGATGGAATATATACAAAAAAAGACAGCGTTTCATATTGACACGTACGATAGGAGGATGGAATATGTATGAAAAAACAGTAAGCGGAAGGTATTTCAACAAAATTAGAAGAAATGAAAGCTAGGCACCATATGAACATGCAACCAATATCACTCTATCAGGTAAAAAGTGTGTCGTCGTAAGTGCCATTTCAAGAAATTAGAAGCAGTACAAGCTAGAAGACAATGCAAGATGCAACCTACATCACAGTCCCAAGTTAAATGTGTCTTATGGGTAAGTGATCATTGCAGGTATAAGTTGTAAGCTACGCAGATGCAATTCAACATAATCAGAAGCAATAGAAAATAGACATCATACGAAAAACGCAACCACATATAACAGTTCCAAGTTAGAGCAAGCACCTGTGATGGTGGAGTAGGGGAGATGTGCTCATCATGTACACGTATGTTCTAGAAACAGGAACACGGGTCATATTCACAGGCATTATGTGTAAAGTAAGCAGATGCAATTCAACAAAGTTAGAAGCAATACAAGCTAGACATTATACGCAACATGCAACAACATATAATAGTGCCAAGTTAGAGCAAGCACCTGTGATGGTGGAGTAGGGGAGATGTGCTCATCATCTACACAGCTACATTGACTGTCTAGCCTTGCGTTGTCTTGCGAATCTTGTTGGGAGGATGGTGGAGTAGAATCTGTAGAGAACCTCCGTTTCAGTTGCTCGGAAGGACCATCATCATCCAATGCCTTGCCAATTTCCTTCAGCTTTATTGATTTTGCATTGTGAGGTCAAACCGACAAGAAAAAGGAATATAATTCGCTCTTCAGAACTCATTCATGCATGATACTAACGAACACTACTCTGATGAAAGGCAAAGTCATGATACGAGGATGGAATATGTACGAAAAAATGGATGGCTTGACATATTCACACCTATGATGTGGTAACTAAGCAGAAGGCACTTCAACAAATTAGAAGCACTACAAACTAGACACCATATGAAAGGTGCAATCAATATCACTCTGCCAAGTTAAAACTGTCTTGTCATAGGTGGCGTTCATCAAACTAGAAGCAATACATGCTAGAAATCATATTCAAGACGCAAACCAATATCACACTGCCAACTTAAAGGTGTTCCATCATAAGTGACTGATGCAGGATACACAAGAAGAGTAGTTTCATGTAAGAACATGGTGTGATAGACAGATATAGTATGTACCAAAAACAGGAAAGCGTGTCATATTCACACGTATCATGTGTAAGCTAAGCAGATGCAGTTTACACTAATTAGGAGCAATACAAGCTAGACACCATATGCAACATGCAACCAGATATCACGCTGCCAAGTTAGAGCAAGCACCTTGGATGGTGAAGTAGGGGAGCGGAGACTTGGACCTTGTAATGCACTATCAGTACAAGGAGAATCGATACAGATGCTCCATTTACGTTGCTGCAGAGGACCACCATCATCGCCTTCCTTACTCTTTTCCTTCCTCTTTCTTGATTTTTCCTTGTCAAGTCAAACCCACAAGAAAAAGGAATAAAATTTGCTCTTCAGAACTCATTGATGCATGATACTGACGAACACTACTTTCATGTAAGGCAGCCGCATGATAGGAGGATGGAATATGTATGAAAAACAGGACGGCGTGACATATTGACATGTATGATGTATAAAGTGTAAACTAAGCACAAGGTGCTTGAACTTGTTAGAAGCAATGCAAGCTAAAAACCA
The DNA here is from genome assembly GCF_002575655.3 of Aegilops tauschii subsp. strangulata. Lineage (NCBI taxonomy): Eukaryota > Viridiplantae > Streptophyta > Magnoliopsida > Poales > Poaceae > Aegilops > Aegilops tauschii. The sequence continues at coordinate 236,019,183 of NC_053041.3, forward strand.
TATGAAAGATGAAACCAATATCACTCTGCCAAATTAAAAGGGTGCCCTAACAAATGTATTTGACCAAATTAGAAGCAATACATGGCAACAGGCTAGAAATAATATGCAATATGCAACAAATAAAGGTGACTCATCGTAAGTGATTGATGCAGGATACAGAAGAGAGGTAGTTTCATGTAAGAACAAGGTTAACACATAGATGTAGTGTGTACCAAAAATAGGAAGGCATGTCATATTCACAGGTATAATGTGTAAACTAAGCAGATGCAATTTACCCTAATTAGAAGCATTACAAGCTAGACACCGTATGCAACATGCAACCACATATCACACTGCGAAGTTAGAGCAGCACCTGTGATGGTAGTGTGGGGGAATTGCGGTCATCAACTAGAGAGCTACGTTGACTATCTTCATTTATCCTTGCTGTTTCTTAAGAATCATGTGGGGAGGATGACACTGCACTCTTTAAACGAGTATGGCGTCTCACAGTAACCCACCCGGGTGACTGTCTCATCATAAGTGATTGACGAGGGATACAAAAGAGCATTAGTTTGATGTACGAACATTGTTAATAGACATATGTAGTACTCCCTCCGTTCGGAATTACTTGTCACAAAAATGGATGTATCTACAACTAAAACACATCTAGATACATTCATTTCTTGGACAAGTAATTCCGAATGGAGGGAGTATGTATCAAAAACAGGAAGGCATGTCATTATCAAAGGTATAATGTGTAAAGTAAGAAGATGCAATTTAACCAAATTGGAAGCAATACAAGCTAGACACCATATGCAACAGGCAACCACTTTTGACAACGCGAAGTTAAAGCAAGCACATAGGATGGTTGTGTGTGGCAATTGAGATCATCAACTGCAGAGCTATGTTTACTGTCTCCAACTGCTGACACTGCATCCTTTAGAGCGCTGAAACATTTAGTGCTTATCTTCGAATTACACTGGAGCGACTTCTGTCTTTTCTTTTCAGCATTCATCAACACTGCGTGAGAGTCTGAAATACCCATGCATAAAGAAACAATAGTGTGAGTATGGGTGAAGTGTGTGCACAATTAGTACAGTGTAAAGGTAGCAGATAGCAGGTCGGTGAGAAATAAATGACGGGAGACATATGATAGCTCTGCAACATGCATGGCACACTAAATTACTATAGGATTCTATGAAAATAACATTCGACTGAAAACAAATAGGTCAGTCCATTTTTTCTGCACCGTCCGATGTACAAAGAACGGGCAGATCGCCTTCATCTTCCTCCAGCCAGTCAGTGTGTAACACCCCAAATTTCCAATTTGGTATGTTATACATAGATCATCATTGCATATCACGTTTTATTGCATTTTGACAAATCCTCGATAAATCCTAAGCAACTCAAGGACCCTCAGAGAGAGTTGGGGATTTTCTTGAATTTTCATATTTGATTTTCATCAATTAATAAGACGAGGATTTTATTTTAATTATTTTCCCTCCGGAAAAATATTTCAATTTAAAAATAAATGAGAGGAGAAAATATGACTTCTCCAAAACAATTGAAATACTGGAGGATAAATGTTGAAATCTTTTATTGGGATTTATTTGGATTTTATTTGCAATTTTTATTGCATTAAAATATTGCATGTTCTCAAAATATTTATTTTGTGTTAAAAAAATGTTCACCCTATTCTAGATTTTCTAACTAGACGGGGAAAATTTATTTCATATTTTTCTGATTTTTATTTATTTTTCTGTAAACTATTTTCCGCGGATCTTATTTTAAAAAAACGCGCGACGCCCGCTGGGCCGAAGCCCAGCCGAGCGCCGGCCCACGCCCGCGCCCGTCTCCTCCCTGGAGACCGAGCGGACCACGCCGCCGCCGCCGAGTCCGGCACCCGCATGGCACCCGCCGGCCGCCCCGTCCCCCAAGCTACCTCTAGCCCCCCCCCTTTAAATACCCCCCTCTCTCTCTCTCTCTCCCCTCAACTCGCTCGCCGCCGCCGCCCTCATCTCGCCGAGCGCTGCCGCCACACTTGCCAGCCGCCGCCGCCGCGTTCGTCGCCGGAGCCGCCGCCCCTCGCCGCC